>NC_137814.1:48485048-48710048 GCF_963921795.1 Nannobrachium achirus | reverse complement strand
GGGATAAGGCTTCTGGCTAGAGATATAACACAAGATAAAAACACCCTTTGTTAAGACATTGTAAAGCCCCCAGGGTGTTGTTGCTGTTGGACAGAAACCTCATATCTCCAGGTTTTAACTTTTCTTGTTTAACTTTCCTACTGCTCTATCTACCGTGGTTCTGGGGGCTTGCGGTAGACTCATCTCATGGGAGTGTCCTCAATCTACCCATCAGCATGGGTGGGGTGGAGAATTACCCATTACTGGCAACTGGTAAATGGCAAGTGACCAGCATACTGCATGTTTATTTTCCCTCATTTCATTATTAATTTTAAATATTATAAATACAATAACAAGAGCGCCATCTAGCTTAAAGGAGTAGTTCACCCCCAAAATTACTTTTTTTCTATTGATTACTCATGCCATGGAGAGTAGAGTTCAATAATATTTTTTGTTTTTTGTCACATTCCTAAGACAAAAATTAGTAAATAGTAAATTTACCCCCATTGATTCCGGATGGTGACCCGTTTCGAAACGGGTCACCATCCGGAGCGAATGGGGGCAAATCTATTGTTATCAATTTTTTGTCTTAGGAATGCGACAAAAAACAAAAACTAATATTGAACTCTAGTCTCCATGGCATGAGTAATCAATAGAAAAAAAGTCATTTTGGGGGTGAACTACTCCTTTAAACACTGAAACAACAACATGTGAAAACACGTGATTCACAGTGTATGAGTTAAGGAACACAGAGTTCCTTAACTCTATCCTTAACACAGAAGAATTATGATTCATTTATTGCAAGAAAAAAAAGTGAAATTGGCACCCAAAAATCTGCCTTTAAAAATCCACCATCCACCAAATGGACCCTTACGCAGAGCATATGTTTTTTGAACTTGGGTCTCCCGCATGAAAGTCCAATATCTTAACCATTAGACCAAAGGGATAATCCCTATGGACTTTTGCGGCCATCAGGCTGAGGCAGTGAGTCTCTGTTACTCATGTAACCAAATGAACCCTTTCGGGGTCCATTCGGTTACACTTGTTCATATCCAGAGTTAAATTGACACTGTTACGATTAGGGTTGGGTATCGTCGGCGATACTTTTAATGGTATCGATTCACTGACTCGATACTATCGAGTATCGGTTCACGTAAAAACGAACGATACCTTGTTTCGATACTTTTGAATGCACCCCATGCCGGTCGCATCTGTAACAGTTGGGCTACTGAAAGTTTAATGACTGCTTTAGTAGGCTACACTCGTTAATGTGAAAATAGCCGAGAATAGCCTATAATGTTTATTATTATGATAATGATCCAACGTCTATAAAATAGCCCATAGAAAAAGGCAAATAATAATTATAATAATAATAATAAATAAAAAGTATCGAAAATGGTATCGAAAAAGGTATCATATCGATTCCCAGGTATCGAAAAAGGTATCGTATCGATTAAAAGGTGAACGATACCCATCCCTAGTTACGATGTACGACAATGTCCGCAGCATCAGTTAATGTGCGGTATGTAATGTTAGTGGGCTCTGATAACGACATGGAGCATAAAGACTGCTCTGTATGTTCTTAGATGGTTATCTGTCACTTGGAATGTAACACACTGGAACACGCACTGCATGCTGACACACACTCGTGCACACAAATGCATCTCTTTCTCTTCAGTGCTCACACACACTTGGTGGAAAAAGTACTTTAATGTTTTTACTGAAGTAAAAGTAACAATAGGCCTACTGCAATGTTACAAGTAAAAGTCCGGAATTCATACTTTACTTGAGTAAAAGTACAAAGATATTGGCATCAAAATGTACTTAAAGTACCAAAAGTAAAAGTTAAATTAAAAACATCCATTTCTGGTGACTCATACTATCATTTTCTCAAAGAATTATTAAACGGAAATGAAAAAAGTTATCGGGAAAACACAGCCAGCTCATGTATTAGGAGGGTATTATGAGTCACCAGAAAACAATAATGGGTGTTTTTAATGAATCTATCATGGTTAAAATGGAGTTTGAAGACACAGTGGGTGTGTATGGGGAGGGGCCCTGGACGGGGAGGGCCTCTTAACATTTACATCAAATATCTAAATACTGAATCAAGCAAATTAAAAACTGTTCAGGGTGCTCATAAAATCCTGATTAGATGATAAAACGACCAAAAGTTTTTTTGAAGTAAACTAGTTACTTTCCACGACTGCACGTACACATGGTCGTGCGCGCATACACACAGTCTTTGATATCTCTCTCTTCCTCTCTATCATTCCCTCTCTATCATTCCCTCTCTCTCCCCTCACTCCCCACGGTTAGAGACAAAGACACTTTGTGTTAGCGCTTTTAGCATGTTAGCTGTCTCTCACTGTCTCACACTGAGATAACATAGAGACGTTTATCTCTGGGGCTATATAGCTTCCATTCTGCTCAATGCAGGCTTCAGTCAGGCTGTTGTGTGGTTGGTGACCCTGGGAGGAGAGGAGAGGAGAGATAGAGAGAGGTGTGCAGGGGTGGGAGGAGGAAGGTTTGTGTGAGACACACAGTATACTGAGAAGATAGCGAGAAGATAGGGTCACTGTCGGGTGAAAAGTCCCAAACCGTCCTTATTATCTTTTTCATATAGACTAATAAGATGCCCTAAGGGCGAGAAGACCACATGAAACTGACACAATATGTCCATATATGGGCATTCCCAGATATGGGCTTGATATTGATGACATCAGGGATCTCCATATATGGGCATAAAAGGGACAAGGATTGCCATATACATTATGGAGCGTGACATGAGGCGTGACTGACTGACTGACTGACTGACATGAGGCAGAGGTTTTGGTACTAAATGCTCCCTACGTTCACAGCTAATGCCGGGACATTTTGTATAGTTTTGATGTACAGATTATTGATGTTTTGATTGTTTTGTTTTATTAAATGTTTTGAAAGTAAGGACGTAGGGCATTCGTTTACAAAAAAACAATACATTTGAAATATGGAGATACAAGGTTTCTGCTCGACAACAACGATAGCCTCGTCGTATTGAAGAACATTTGGACCTCTCCACAACACAGGAATGACAGGTCATCGCATTCCAGTGCAAGCTCTTTACCGGATGACGAAAACACCGGAAAGACAGACCATTAGGAAGTGTGGGCCATCATGTTATAAAAGAAAGACACGTTTTCACACACACACAAATAGAGGATATTATACTGTAAATCCATGACATCCTAGAGATGTAAATCACTTAAGGTGCTTACGGAGTGTTGCAAACAGGAAGCAGACACATTATGTATCTGTGTCCTGTTTAAAACACATGTGACTACGTATGTGATATACTGTACATACAGACGCATGTTTGAAAACATACCCGGAGCGTACCACCGACCATACCCCATAAATATATTTTTTTTAAATCCGAGGCACCCCTACATTATAATTTTCACTCCCAGCACTTTATATTTATAGCATATCATCGCTGTCGGTGGAAACCTTGTCCAAAACCGTTCGTTTTGTATTTATGATCTATAAAATGTACTAAACTAGTGAAAACAGCAGATCTACAAGCACACAACGCCTCGCATCGCGAGGCGTTGTGTGCTTATAGATCGGCTGTTTTCACTAGTTTTATGCGACAGTCTTGTATGATGAAGCAGGGCTTTACTTGACCAATAATACAAGGTTTCTGCCCGACAGTGACGATATTTTAGTGATTCTGTTGCGAGGAAAACGTTGAGATAATAGCCATTTTGGTTAGAACTGACTGAAAATAACTTTGTACTTCAAGTTTGAAATTATACTAAATATTTTTTCAAGTGTCCAAATAAATTCCAAATATTATCAAATTATCTTGCGGCACCCCTGGACTGCCACCACGGCACCCCAGGGTGCCCCGTCACCCACTTTGAAAACCCCTGCACTACAGTATAAGGGTGACCACATCAAAAAGGTCAACTGTAATGATAACTCTAAATGATGTTCTTTAAAAAAAGAAAAAATCGTACTCAATTGGATGGCGGATTGACGGATTCCACACCAAAAACAGTTAGGACAATGCCAGTGGTGAACGATGTCGTTGGGAACACTTTCAGAGCGATTCGATGAACGATAGAACCACCGTCCGGCAGCCAATCAAAATCCAACCGAATTCACAGGAAACCACGTTGACCACATCAGTCACGTTCAGCGTGTTTACAGAATGTTATTGCTCACATCATTATCGTCATAGTCATATTTATAGTTATAATTCTTGGTGAGGACAGCTCTTGTGTCCAGTACACGCAGTCCCACTGTGCCATGGGGTATGGATCCAGTACAGATTCAAGGGTTTTGTTCCTGCTGGTATCACTCAGGTTTAAAATGCAGGCTGTACCCTCATCGCTTTGTACTCACTCCATATTAAAAAAAAAAAAAACAAAAAAAAACACCAGCAAGTGTTTCCAGGTTGATGTATAAAGCAGGCGGACTGGTGGGGCTTTTCAACACAGTTAAGAACTCTGCAAAGAAAAGAGTCACGCATTATTTAGCTTAGAATAACTGTAGGGACGTTTCCTAGCGCGGCAGGGGGGAGGGGGGGGGGGGGGTTTCATTGACTGATGCATTATTCAAGGGAAGAACATTCCTTAAAACCTTTCACCTCCAGAGAGAGAGAGAGAGAGAGAGAGAGAGAGAGAGAGAGAGGTGCTACGGTACAGTGAAGCCTGGAGACTGCTGAGTAAGAGAACCTTTGATCACCGGAAACCTGCGTGTGTTTCAAGTCACCCTGGCCCTGTAAAACACAGAGGACCTGTCCCCTCGTTTCAGCTCAAACATTTGTATAGGCTGGAGCGGTGGTTCTCACAGTGGGGTCCTTGGGGGGTCCCCAGCAAAAGTAGTTAATATAGCATACATCTTCATTGTCGGGTGGAAACCTTGTATGTCCAAAACCGTTCATTTTATCATAAAAAAAAGTAAAAATAGCCGATCTACAAGCACACAACGCCTTGCACCGCGAGGCGTTGTGTGCTTGTAGATCTGCTGTTTTCAATACATTTGTGCGACGGCCTTGTATGATGAAGCAGGGCTTTACTCTGCGAAAAAAAACATACAAATTTGAAACTTAGAGATCTGCCCGACAGTGACGATATCATGGTCATTTTAACCACTTAAAACCACTATCCATTTATACGCTGGCTATTCAAAAATAGCAGATATCCAGCTTGTACATGTGCCATTTTTTGTAAGGCTTTTGAAACATCTTGAAAATGTTTGAAAACATTTGAATACTTGCAAATCTTCTCCTCTGGGGGTCCCTGCACAAAGTATTTTCAGGTGGGGGTGCGCGGCCATGTACAGTACATTATCATTTTGGGATCCTTGACATGAAATAGTTTGAGGTACTACTTAAATGGTTACAAGGAGTCACTGTGATTGTAAACAGCAGCGGCGGCGGACAAAGTACTCAACTCCAGTTCTTGAGTCAAAGTATAGATACTCCTGCCTGGTGAAATATTACTCATCTACAAGCGAATTTGTAGACTCTCTTTTTTAAGTGAACAAAATATTGTGTCAATTTTAGAGTATGATAATTTAATATAACTTATACAGTTGGGTTGGTTATATGTACTGTAGTCTCCCTGCTCTTCCATTGAGACATTTAGTTTGGAGTCTGGTTTGGCATTACCCGACACCATCCGGTTTCTGGTTTGACACAGATTTTGACCTGAAAAGGGTCAAAATTCTATTTTTCCACCAAGCAAGCTGGCAGGCTCTGTTAGCACAGTGGTAAAAATGTCACCACTAAAATCTGAGGTAGAACAGGAAGGTTACACTGACGATGTCATTATTTCATTTGGGATTTTATTGTCCATTAGACTACATCTCTCTCTCTCTCTCTCTCTCTCTCTCTCTCTCTCTCTCTCTCTCTCTCTCTCTCTCTCTCTCTCTCTCTCTCTCTCTCTCTCTCTCTCTCTCTCTCCCTCTACCATCAGTATGTGCTGTTATTACATACTGTGGCTCTGTACATTTTGTGAATGTAGAACTATTCACATGCGATGTGCAGAATCACTTCAGTTTGGCATACAATTTCATATCCCTTTATTTATGAAATAGAGCGGTTCATTTAGAATGTGGTTAGAGTGTTGCTCCAGTTTTGAAATACAAACCCTCTTGTCTTAATGTGGAAAATCCCCTTTTCAGCTTTTTAGCATAGAGTTCCTCATTAGGAATGTTTAAAATATTTTTCTCTCTGGCAGGATCGGAAGGATTCCTTTGTTTTGGAACAGAGCTGATTGTTGGGAAAGCGTAGAATCCCCTCTTAACCCCGGGACAACACCCAGGCTGTGTTCTGGAACAGTGAGCTGAGAGGCTCGCTGTTTGACTTCTGCCCGTCACTATATCCACTAGGCCAGTGGTTCTCAACCTGTGGGGTTTTATTTTGGAGGGGGGGGGAGGTCCCCAGATGACAGTGTGATAATTTAAGGACTTTTAAGACCTTTTTAATACCTAAAAAAAAGGGTTAGGGTTAAAATACCATTCCTGCTTCAAAAGTAATCAACACACTATAAACTGATCAAACATTGACCAAATTGTCAAATAATTTGAGAAAGAGGATTTTTGTTTTAAATAGCCACAAGCTCAAAACGCCTCACAACGCAACGCTTGTAGATTTGCTATTTTCACAATATTTACTGATCTGTGGATCCGAGTCAAGCTATATTCAGTCTGGCTAACCACCATCAATTAAAAGGGAACGCCCTCTCTGTTTGCTCCTCTTCATTTGTAGATGTATCAGAGTCTGTCTAGAGAGATTAAACTATATTTAATGCATGTCAGGGTGTTCAAATATGATTGTTTTGGGGGTGTCACGGCCTGAAAAGGTTAAGAATCACTGCACTAGGCCGCTGTTTCCCAAAGGGTTAGTCCCAATGTGTAGGGAAAATTACAATGTTCTTTCTCAGAAATATAAAAATCTCTCAAAAGAATTTCAGAAATGTTCTAAAAAAAATTAATGTTTCCATAAATTGAAAAAACGTCTTAGAAACCGTGAAAATAGCAGATCTGCGAGCATCACAACGTGTCGCGGCGTATTGTGAGCCTGTCAGACCTGCTATTTTTCGCAGCTTTGTAAAGTGTCTTAAGTGGTTCATTCATACAGTAGGTTGGGGAGACACCACCTCATTTCTTTTCTGGCTCTCTGGAGCTGAAAGGCTCTGTGAAGCCCTGGCCTGAACCACTGACTCTATAGAGGGACAGGAAGTATCCAGTGGCGGGCCCTCAACAGCAAACACATCTGTCATTACCTCATGGTGTTAAAACTGTACCACACAGCTGTCATTTTGGGAAGTGCTCAAATAGTCAGCACAGGAAAAGGTGGGCGGGGAGGGGAGTTAAGTTGTTTTCCTCATGTGAGTACTGGGGTGGAAGTAGTTAAGCCTGGAATAAAATCTACAGTTAATTTCCTAATTGAAGGCATTACGTCAGGTTCATACAGTACAGTACAGTACAGTACAGTCTGTAATAGAGTATTTCAAATGTGCTAAACTTTCTGTCAACCATTTCATTTTTTTCGGACATATCACATAAACAGGGTTAAAAAAGAGGAGGATGAAATCACGCTAGATTTGTCCTGTAGCATATCTACTAACTTGCAGATCTGTCTCTTTCTCTCTGCATTGTGTGTGTGTGTGTGTGCAAAGACTGTGCCACTTCACTTACATCTACATTTAGTACTCTTAAAGATTGCAGGGTTTGTTGGTCCTTCCATCCAACAGTTTGGTCCCCAACGTGATATTTCAAAAGCTGTTGCCTTGCCTGGATTGCCGTGTCGGTGGTGACCTCATGGCCTTTCCTTCAACCAGGAAGTCTTTTTGCTGTACTGTACCTGTCCTATGTGTGTTTATGTATGTTTGTGTACGGTATGTATGTATGTATGTATGTATGTATGTACCGTACACTATGTACGTATAGTATGTATCCTGGTCTTATTTCTGTTTCCTCTTTGTGTCTTAACAGTTCCTCTTCCTGTCTGAGGTGTTGCAGTGGAGAGCTCAGACCACTCCTGACCATGTGCTATACACACTACTCAACTCCAGGGTAAGACCTAACCGCGCACGCACGCACGCACGCACGCACGCACGCACGCACGCACGCACGCAGATCATTTCGATTTGGCTAATCAATCTCCCATTTGTGCCATATAGGAATTTTCAGAAGTACATTTCTGTAATATTTGCATATCATGAAAATGTTTCACTGTGTGGGCAAAACAAATGAGAATCCTGCTGACTATTCTTGCAATTAAGGCATTTATTGGTGAAAATAAGATTTTCATTAAGAAAAGATGGTTTTATGCTGTCTCTGCATGATTGCAAATATTGTATTATATGTCAGTTTGCATATGAGATCTACATACTGTAGATGAAAATGAACAGGACCCACGAAAATCTCAGTGCAGCAGGATATTGTTGCTGTCGGACCAACACCTCTTATCTCCATATTCTAACATCTTGTGTTTTTTCGTAAATCCATTCCCTACTTGATCATACACTACAGCGTCACACAAAAGTATCTAAATTACAAGATCCACAAGCTCAAAAACGCGGTGCGAAGCGACACGCTTTGAACTTGAAGATCTGCTACTTTTGATGTTTTTGAATTTGAACCCTGAAAAGTAACAGTTTTTGGACATATGAGGTTTCCACCTGACAGAGACGTTAGTGTGGTCTATTCTCAGTCAGTCTCTATTAGGACTCATGTATTACGTCGCTGACGGGCAGAAACCTCGTATCTCCATATTTAATCTTTTCATATTTTCTCTTAAATACATTTTCTAATGTGTTGCAAGAGTGTCACGCAATGCTAGTTGGAAAATCTGCCTTTTTCCCGCACATTTTGAAAGTGTTTGAATGTTGATAGGGCTTAAGGTTTTATAAAAAACTGAAGCAATGTGTATTGACAAGAACATGTTGACTAAAATAACTACATTGGAGGAACGGTTTTGGACATACAAGGTTTCCACCCGACAGCAACGATTACTAACGTGAGCCCTGTTGATTGGCTGGCTGGACTGAATGTGGACATCAAATTGGAAATGATTGGAAATGACATTACCTGATTGAAAACGTCAATCATTTATTGAACACTCTGTGTGTGTGTGTGTGTGTGTGTGTGTGTGTGTGTGTGTGTGTGTGTGTGTGTGTGTGTGTGCGCGCGTGTGCGTGCGTGTGTGCGTGCGTGTGTGTGTGTGTGTGTGTGTGTGTGTGTGTGTGTGTGTGTGTGTGTGTGTGTGTGTGTGGTTGTCCCACATCAGGGTACAATAGCCAGCTCTCTGACCTGCCTTCAGCTCCATAAGCGAGCAGAGAAGATCGCTGCCATGCTGGCGGAACGAGGACACCTACAGGACGGGGACCACGTTGCACTGGTCTACCCTCCTGGTCAGTCATATTCACTTGTACATTCCATCAGTGCTTCTCAAACTCTTTCATGCCATATACACTATACAGATATGCCGTTTCAAGTCTACAGGCTTCACTGCTTTTTCCGGAGAATTTCCTGCAAATACATTTTTTTCCACAGGTTTCTTTCAGAGCCCTAGAAAGAGAGAGTTCCGATACTTACGTCGACTCCCATTGTAAGCATGGAAAGCGGACGTGACGTCACTATTTATCGTACTGGAGTCTGGTGATATTCCAATCAACAGTCTGCTGCTCTTCAGCCTCGTCAACCTCCATTGTAACCGAGGCATTTTCACTCGCTGGTAAGAAGACTAAATCACGTCTTTTTCCCCCTTTTAAAGCATTTACAGGCCTACAAGTTAATTCAAGTAGATTTTAAAGTCAATAATTTTAAAGTCAATATTCTTACGAGAAACATTAACGTGAAATAATAATGTTGCCTAACTTGGAGAGGCCTGTGAATGCGTTAAAAGGGGGGAAAAGACGTGATTTAGTCAACTTACCAGCGAAGTGAAAATGCCTCGGTTACAAATGGAGGTGGATGGGGCTGAAGAGCAGCAGACTGTTATTAGGAATATCACCAGGATCCAGCAACGCAACTTCCGCTTTGCGGCGAGATCATAGCGTGACGCTAGTCTCCTCTTGTACTAGTCTGGTTTCTTTCCCTGTTTTGTCTTTCTGTAATTTCTATGGAGAATGGAGCGTATTTTTGCAGAAACCCGCAAATGGCAAGAATCCACCTTCATAGGTAGATTTAAACTTCGAGGTCAGAGAAGGTCATAAAAATAGCTGATCTACAAGCTGTTTTACATGTTCTGCCAATCCACTGGAAAACTACTGTCTTGCCAATGTCAGGACACGTGACGTTTTGAAATGGCACATCTCTTTCTCTCTCTCTCTCTCTCTCTCTCTCTCTCTCTCTCTCTCTCTCTCTCTCTCTCTCTCTCTCTCTCTCTCTCTCTCTCTCTCTCTCTCTCTCTCTCTATATATATATATATATATATATATATATATATATATACAGTATATATATATATATATATATATATATATTTGGCTGCTGACCCCCATCTGAAAATGTTTTGATATTATTCTAACATTTTTCTAAAATAGCAGGTATACAATCTCGCGGCGCGGCACAAAGTGACGCTCTGTGAGCTATGTAGATCTGCTGTTTTTGAATAGCCCAACATTATAAACCCCTGGGGGTCCCCGGAGTCCTGACCACCACTTTGAGAAGCACTGCGTCACATTGTGTGAAGGCATGTTGACATGGACTCATGGGAAGTCGGCCACGAGGCCCACAGGAAGCAGACGTCGTGCTGTTGTGTTTTTGCAGGGTGGAGCGTGAGTGCTTCCAGGAGACCAGAAAATGTCAACGTTGAGAAAATGTCACGATTTGAGAGAGTGTGAAGTGGCCTGACACTTCACACTCAGTGGTGGAAAGTAACAAAGTACATTTACTTAAGTACTGCTCAATTGATACTTTTAAAGAATATGATTACATTTTCCACCGCTGTTCACTCTCCCTGTAGCCCTCAGTGTCGCCTTCTCTCTCTGGATTGATGCTCGCGACTGACCAAGACATGGCTCCTATGCAGACATAGGAGCCATAGGTCACTCCTTCTCATGTTTTGTTTCTTATTAACTGGGGACCTCCACCCTAATAAACACTTGGAACTGTAGGCGTTACATTTAATTTGAATCGGATAAATAGGAAAAGCTGAGAGGGAGACAGTGTAGGAGAGACAGACAGTAGGAAAGCTGAGAGGGAGACAGTGTAGGAGAGACAGACAGTAGGAAAGCTGAGAGGGAGACAGTGTAGGAGAGACCGATAACAGGAAAGCTGAGGGAGAACGCTGGTCGGAGAGAGACAGACTGTAACAAAGCTGAGAGGGAGACGGTGTAGGAGAGACCGATAACAGGAAATCTGAGAGAGAGACACTGTAGGAAAGAGAGACAGTGGGAAAGCAACAAGAGAGACAGTGTAGGTGAGGCAGAGGAGAGAGGGCTGTGATGGGATGTGATTCTATCCCACCAAGGCACCGGCATACACGACAATGACTCAATTCCAAAGCTTCCTGCAGAGATCAGAAGCGGCAAGTTAAATTCCGGGGCTTGTTGGTGTAATTTTGGTCAGTGAATCGTCTCTGTCGGGGTGGAAACCTCATATGTCTGACACTGTTACTTTTCAGGATTCAGGTTCTACAGTGTCACACAAAAGCATCAAAGGTAGCAGATATGCAAGCTCCAGAACGTGTTTCAAGCTTGTAGATCTGCTTCTTTTGATGATTTTGTGTGATGCTGTAGTATGATCAAGTAGGGAGTTCATTTACAGTAGGAATAAACACAAACGTTAGAAGATGGAGATGAGAGGTTTGTGGCCGACAGAAAGCAGTGCTATGAGACTGTAGAGGACATGGCACTACAGGGTACACAGAGCGTTAGGTTTCTCATGGACAGACTCAGTCAGGCAGGACAAATCTCCAGACACCAGGAGATTGCCTTGAAGCAGCATTCAATTAACAAACTCCACAGCCTGTCGGTCAATATTTAACCTTCTCCTCGCTCTGTGTGTGTGTGTGTGTGTGTGTGTGTGTGTGTGTGTGTGTGTGTGTGTGTGTGTGTGTGTGTGTGTGTGTGTGTGTGTGTGTGTGTGTGTGTGTGTGTGTGTGTGTGTGTGTGTGTGTGTGTGTGTGTGTGTGTGTGTGTGTGTGTGTGTTCGTGGTTGTGTATTTGTTTCATTTAATTTAAGTTCATTTATTTGCATTTGCTATTCTAGTTTTCATTTATTTTACCCACTGATGTTATTCGTTGTTTTAATTATCATAGTTATAATGCTGCTCTGTTTTTCCCTTGTTCTGTAAAGCTTGTAACCTTGCTTGGAAATACAAATACTCTATACAAATACGTTAATTAAAGTTATCATTATCGCGTGTGTGTGTGTGTGTGTGTGTGTGTGTGTGTGTGTGTGTGTGTGTGTGTGTGTGTGTGTGTGTGTGTGTGTGTGTGTGTGTGTGTGTGTGTGTGTGTGTGTGTGTGTGTATGTGCGTGTGTGCGTGCGCGCGTGTGTGTGTGTGTCCAGGTGTGTGTTAGATCTTTGTACATGTGAATGCATGGTTGAATCCTGTATGTCTGTTTCAGGGGTCATCGCCATGTTGACTTGTGGTCGACATTTCTGTCAATTCTTTTCACCCACGGACGCACAAAAGTAGCAGACAATAATATTACACAGACTGAGATAGCCCTGAATGACCATAGCAGGTCTGTAACTGAGTGTGTACAAATGGAACGTTTACGAGTCCATTTGGTTACGGGGGTCCTTGCAAATGAAAGGTTTGAGAACCACTAGTGGACTCATAAGTGCCATAGTGTCATAGCAAATCAGTGTCATACATATTCTGAAGAAAACCTGGAGATTGACATTCAGTAACTGGGTCTTATGATCAAACTAATAACATAATAATGGTGTTTAAAACAAAAAGGTCTAACATTTGCCACAGACAAGGCCAAGTCTTTGCCACGGACTCATTTGTCTGTGTACGGACATAAAGATCACCCCATGTCACCGTAACCTTAACCCTCTCTCTCTCTCTCTCTCTCTCTCTCTCTCTCTCTTTCTCTGTGCAGGTATTGACCTGATTGCAGCGTTCTATGGTTGCCTGTACGCGGGCTGCGTGCCCATCACGGTGCGACCCCCCCACCCCCAGAACATCGCCACCACCCTGCCCACCGTCAAGATGATCGTGGAGGTGACCTTTTCAACTCTGACCTTTTCAACTCTCGTTTTCAATATATATCGCAGCGGCTCCGCAGTCTTTTGTCTGGATCAGGAACCCACTTGAAACTCTTGAAAGCGCTCGCAGTTGTAGAGGATTTTTTTTTACATTAATTGTCATAATTTTAACTTCATATTATCATTCAAATGTAGTGTTTTTGCCAATTATTTGGGGGCCCACTTGCAATACCCTCACGGCCCAACAGTGGTGTCTGGCCCACAGTTTGAGAATGGCTGACATATTGTATAAATATATATTATATACATGGTTGTATATTTGTATGGTTATGTATTTAGTGTAAGTGTTGGACTGGGAAACAGTGACACACAGTGGTGGCTGGAGGGTGGTGCAGCATCTAGTGAGAGACAGGCGGTTGCCAACAGAGACAGAGGATGATGTAATGTCATTGTGCTGAGAGAGGGAGGGGGTGACACACACGCACAGAGAGAGACAGACAGACAGACAGATATCGTCTCTGTCGGGTGGAAACCTGTTACTTTTCAGGATTCAAAGATCTACAAGCTCAAAACGCGTCACTTCCCGCCGCGCTTCGAGCTTGTAGATCTGCTACTTTTGACACTTTTGTGTGAGGATTTTGTGTGATCATTCTGATCAAGTAGGGCGTTTCTGCCCGACAGCAACGATATGTACTATAGGTATGGAGAGAGAGAGAGGCAGAAAGAGGGGTTACAGATAGAGAGAGAGGAATGCCACGTGGCCTAAAGGTTCGATACCCTGAAGTGGCAGGAAAGATCTGGGTGGGGAAGTGGACGGCCACCACTTCCCCTCCCCCAACACCACTGGGGTGCCCATGAGCAAGACACTGAAGCCCCATAACGGCTCCAGTGGTGCTGCTGCAGTGGCCCACAGCATAAGACCGGGTATAGATAGTACTGGTGCAGCTCCTATGCCTTTGAATGCAGGGGCAGGGGCGTCACAGGGTCTTAGATAGTGGGGGGGGGGGGGGGTGATTGAAATATCCCCACACAATGGTATAGCAAGCCAGGAGCAGCAAACAGCTCCATAGTTAGCACACAGCACAGCGCATACGCACGCACGTCTCACACACACATACACACACACTATAAAGATTGTTCTGTTCCCACGATAGATTCAATAGGCTATTACTGACAGAAAAAAAAATGCACGGCGGTTTTGCAAATAAGTCATGCTTTTTGCATGCACAGCGGCAGCATTGTAAGAAATATATGTCTCCAAGGGGGAAGGAGGGAGAGAGAGAGACCTTTTTAAAACCCCCCTTTATCCGATAGCGCACAAACTGTCATGATGTCAATGTTGCATGCAATGTTGTTTACATATGCCTGGAGCCTCGCGGTTCTGTATTGAAACTGGGAGACTGCTTCCGGAAGGAATGTAAGCACAATGGTGGGGGCCAGTGGGCCTGGCAATATTAATAACTCCATATTTCTTATGTCACTGTAGTAGGCTAATGAATGTATGAAGACAGTGAGTCTATGGGAACCTGGCTGATATTCATTGGTCTTCTGTTCTGTGCGATAACACCTCTTTTGTTTAACAGTGCCTCAGTGAATCAGTTTAATGTTTAAGTCAACATATATTTGTTGAAGTTTATGTGTTGTTGATTTTTAGCACGATGACTAATTAGTGTAAAGTTGACATAAGAGGAATGTTTGATTATGTAACTAAAGAATGTAATTTGAACGACTTTGAGGTATATTTGCCATGAGTATTCCAACTAATAATTAGTTGACAGGCAGCCTACTGATTAGTCATTCATTTTCAGTCTAATTCGTCTCAAAATATACAACATTGGCAAGGAGGTTGGGAGCGCTTGGCTGTAGTTTCGGTAACGAGAGGTTGCGTTTGTGTTGATGAGAGAGCCAGTTTGCAGTGGAGAAAAAAATTAAATAAATAAAAAGTAGCCCGGCCGGCAAAAAAGGTGGGGGGGATGAGTTCACGTTTTTATGAAAGTGGGGGTGTTCCGTCGTACTCACAATGAATGGTGGTGACGCCCCTGTGCAGGGGTCTTCAACAGGGGGTCCGGGACCCCTAGGGGGTCCTCCAAATCTTCCAATCCTTTTTATATTAACAACTTGAAACCTAGCGTCCATATTCGACGAACTTCACAACGCCTCACAGTTGTGAGCTTGCAGATCGACTATTTTAGGCAAAGCGCATTGGTGTAGAGGGGAAAACGAGCACACTAAGTATAGAGTGAAAGGTTACGTTTTAGTATTGACGGTTCAAGTGGTTAAATATCTGAAAACGCACATTGACTTGAATCCAAAATACACTGATGATCGTGCTGTCAAACGATGAAACTATATGGAATCTATGAGAAGGTTGTGGGGGTCCCTGGCTCATCTCTCTCTCAACTAAGGGGTCCCTGGCCTGAAAACGTTGAACACCCCTGTTCTAATGTGTGTGAATGTGAAGCAGGGTGTTGGCTGCCTGAAAAGGAGCATTCGTGCTCAGCATACCTACCCTGGTTATTAATGTTTAATGTGCGTGCGTGCATGTGTGCGTGTGCATGTGTGTGTGTTGCAGGTGAGTCGCTCAGCCTGTGTAATGACCACTCAGCTGATCTGTAAACTGCTCAGATCCAAAGAGGCCTCCGCTGCCGTAGACGTAAGGAGCTGGCCCCCCGTACTGGACACAGGTACATGCACACACGCACACACGCACACACACACACACACACACACACACACACACACACACACACACACACACACACACACACACACACACACACTGAGACGAGATTAGAACATTGGGAAGAAATTAGATGAGAGGAGAAGAGGTTGAGAAGAGGTTTAGAGCTGCCATACTTTTAAGTGCTAATGGGAGCGGCAAAGATTTTGCAATAAAACATAAGTAGTGGCGCACACAACAGTTAACAATTTACAATTTAGCCATTTAGCAGACGCTCTTTCCCAGAGCGACTTAAGTAGGTACACATCAAACCAGGGGAGTCATTTGGGGTCTCAGGGGATGGCAACAGAAACATAACAAACTAAAAAAGACGAAAATAGTCGACATACAAGCTTGTAGATTCACTATTTTAGCGTTTTTGGAAATGGGGCTTAAAGGGATAGTTCACCCCCCAACATTCTATGGATTACTCACCCCATGGAGACATGAATTAATGGATATTATTTTTAGTTTTTGTCACATTCCTAAGCCAATAATTTGAGGAGACTCTTTGTGTCTCCATAGCGAACAAAGCAGGCTCTTTGTGTCTCCATAGCGAACCATTGCTGATCATCAAATTATTGGCTTAGGAATGCGACAAAAAGGGAAAAAAAATGTTTTTAAGTTATAACTTATTTTTTCCACAACCTTTTTCTGAACTTTTCTGAATCTGCAGCATCTGTCCAAAAAACATGTGTCGTATAATGTCCAAACAACATTCTACTGTATGTATAACGTCCAGCAGTGTCCTATAATGGGAATGTGTTTGCTGGTTGTTCTTCTAGATGACTTGCCAAAGAGGAAGCCGCCTCTGTTGTACAAACCGTCCAACCCTGACACTCTGGCCTACCTGGACTTCAGTGTGTCTACCACAGGCATGCTCGCTGGAGTCAAGGTACACACACACACACACACACACACACACACACACACACACACACACACACACACACACACACACACACACACACACACACACACACACACACACACACACACACACACACTCAAAAATAGCAGATCTGCAAGCTCCAAGCACGACTCGAAACATGGCATGTTTTACATGTTGTTCTGCTATTTTTGTTATTTTGCAGGGTGGTGTGTGTGTGTGTCTCTCTGACACGCGCGCTGTGCTGTATTGTATAATATCATAAGGAAAACAATCTAACGTTATGTTTTGAAGGCTGTTGCTGAGTGTGGGGCTGAATACATAGTGCTGACATTTAAACATTAAAGCTGCTATTGATTCTTACTGCACTTTAAAGCATTCTCCGCTGATCTGAGACACACCAGTGAGATTGTGTGTGTGTGTGTGTGTGTGTGTGTTTGTGTGTGTGTGTGTGTGTGTGTGTGTGTGTGTGTGTGTGTGTGTGTGTGTGTGTGTGTGTGTGTGTGTGTGTGTGTGTGTGTGTGTGTGTGTGTGTGTGTGTGTGTGTGTGTGTGTGTCCACCACACAAAGCCAATCCTCCTTGTTGCTCACTAATCCATCCATAATTAAAGCCTTTGTCTGCTGACTCCAGAAATAAAGTGAAAACTGTGTTTCAAGTTCATTTTTGCTTTTAACCCTTTTAGTGCCTATCCCGAACTAGTTCGGGATATTCGGGATCAAAAACAATTTTTTATTTGCTATTTTACTTACCCTGAGCTGCTTGGAGCAACGTGGGTGGTCCCGGCTCGCCCAGCGCTCACCAACGAGAGACACTTGATGCTCCGACGATTTATTCCATTGAAAATGGTTTAAAATAAAGTTTAGACCCCCCCCAATGTTCACCAAATGTTCATTGTAGGCGGCGCGACGTATTCCAGGGTGCCTATCCCGAACATGTCCGGGATATTTAATAAAATGAATTATTTTATCGGAGGCCTCAACGAAGCCCCGGTCTAGACGTCCATCCTTGGCCGGGACTTCTCCGGATTGTGTCCCCAGACCCAAAGAGAAAGTTTTTTGTGGCTGAAATAGCTTTAGATCGGGCTTCTCAATGGGTTAGCATTTTGGCTACGTGTCAGCTAGCTTCCTCCTCTGGACACCCATAGGATTGACCGGAGTGAAAACACGAGCCAGTTGGGAGAGGGTCGACGAAAGCTATAAAGAAGGTCAATGGAGAAATTTCTGGCACTCTAGCACCCCTTGTGGCCGGATGGCACTGTATGAGTTAATAAGTCTTCTTTCGGGGTGAACCGGTTGCTGACCACATAAATGTGCAACCCACATATCGTCTCTGTCCAAAACTGTTACTTTTCAGGATTCAAATTTGGAAGAATCAAAAGTAGCCCATCGACAAGCTCAGAACACGTCCCTTTGCACTGTGTTTCTAGCTTGTGGATCTCCTACTTTTGATACTTTTGTGTGACGCTGTAGTATGATCAAGTGCAGCGTTTTTTACGAAAAAACACAAAAGGTTTTGGAGATAACAGGTTTCTGCCCAATAGAGACGATAATCTCAGAGTACCTCAGTGTCCTGTCTCCCTGTCCTTCTCTAAGTATAGCCCACAAATATTTATAGCGTTGCGGTCAGGCAGAAACCTGCCTGAGAAGCATGGAGGAGGGCTTCACATCCGCTTTATCCTCTGATCGCTTTCAGAGCTTCCGTTGCTCAAGACTGTATATGACGGAAGCATAAAAAATGTGTGGGAGGCAACAGTCTGGCTCGCGAGACTAAGCAGAGGGTGACAGCCACAACGACAACTGACTACAATAGTAATAATAATAATACTACACTTTATTTATATACCACCTTCAAACAGAGACTGCAGCTCACATATCAAAACATTAAACAACATCACGAGTGCTTCACAAAAACGGAGAAAAGCAGTAATAACAGTACAATAAAGCAAGGCGAATTGGAAAGAATTAGAAAGAATATCTAAATTGTGAGGGGGCCAAAACGAGAAAAAAGCTAAGAAAAAGAAAACAACCATTAATTTTGAATTGAATACTATCGTGTTTTTTGACTGTATGAACTGAATACCATTGTGTTTTGTTATCGCGTGTTGTTCCTTCTCTGAGAGATTCTCTCATTAGTCTGTGTGATTAACTACTAATGGACAGAATACTTAACAACGGCAGAGGGGGAAAAAAAGAAAAGAATAATTGCTTGCAGTGTTTCATCCGGCACCTTGCATTCTCATGCTGCTGATTAGATGAGAATTAGAATATCGTCTCTGTCGGGTAGAAAACCCATATGTCCAAAACTGTTCGTTTTTACGATTCAAATGAGCAGATCTACAAGCTCAAAGCGTGTTGCTTCATGGCACGTTTCGAGCTTGCGGATCTGCTACTTCTGATGCTTTTGTGCGACGCTGCGGTATGATCAAGTAGGCCGCAGTGTTTCTCAAACTTTTACATTTCGGCTCCCCTTAACTCTGACAGTGTACATTTGTATACTGTTCGAGTTACAGACTTGAATGTGTCAATTTAGACCCTCCTAAAGGAACCCTGGAGTCCCTGGAATCCACTTTGAGAACCACTGAAGTAGGGCATTCACTTACGAAAAAACACAAAGTTAAAACTTGGAGATAAGAGGTTTCTGTCAGACAGCAACGACATGTTTCCCGTGGTGGTAATTAATTGAAATCCTCTGCCGTAGATGTTGTTGTTTTTCATCGTCATTATGATTCAGAGGAGGTTGCAGTTTAGCAGCTATTTGTCTCACACAATGCCACAGTTCAGTGATTATATTGAACTTTTCCCACTGCAAAAGTGTGGTACTGTAATAATTACAAATTAAAGGGAAAATCCATCCTAAAACAGAAGAGTGTTTGAAGAGTCAAGTGGAGACTCAATTTCGCATACAGATTTGCTTGTTTTAAATGAGTACTGTATACAGACGGAGAAGTAGAATGGATCATGCTGAACTGTAAGCTAAATGAAGTGCACTGAACTGAGGTGAGATTAGCTGAACCGAGTATAACATAGTGGGAAAGTAGCTGAATGTGCAGTTTGTGCACAGGAGTCCTTTGGGGCAGTGTTTCTCAAAGTGGATTCTAGGGACTTTGTGGGTTCCTTTATGGTGGTCTGAATTGACCCATACAAGTCTGTAACTCATACACATGGAACCAAATGGGTTCATTTGGTTCCATTTGTACACTGTCAGAGTTAAGGGAAGACCTTGAAATGTAAACGTTTGAGAAACACTGCTTTGGGGAATTCCAGAGTGTTCCCAGCTAAAGTAGTTGATACAGCATCACAATCATTTTAACCATTTCTATGCATTTATATTTTCGATATTCAAAAATAGCAGTTCTACATGTACTGTACAAGCTATCTGAACCCTCTCTCTCTCTCTCTAGATGTCTCACACATCCACCAGTGCCTTCTGTCGTTCCATCAAGCTGCAGTGTGAGTTGTATCCGTCCAGAGAGGTGGCCATCTGCCTGGACCCCTACTGTGGCCTGGGCTTCGTCCTCTGGTGCCTTTGCAGGTATCAGACTCTTCTCTCATCTGTCGCGCTTCTACTCCCAAAAAGTACTATTATGGAAATATATCTCAGCAGGCCGCCATCCATAAAGCAAGCGAGAAAGATAGACAGACAGACAGAGCAGCAGGCCAAACAGCTTCAGTTCCCCTGGCTGTAAAACACACACATGACTCAAAAATGAAAGGTTAGATTCATTATTGTTAAGTTATTCAACTGTAAGTTATTTGATTTGGAAAAGAGAGTGAAAAGAGAAGAACTGCCTCAAGCACGTCTGTGAAGATTTTCTAGGACAGAATCACTGACATTATTATACTGTATATCAGCACTTCCTCTGATACGATGTTGCTTAATTAAATTGTAGTGATTGTAACAGGGTGAACATTTGCATGCATTTTGAAAGGTAACAAGTGTGGTGAACTTCAACACTGGTGTGGATTGTACATTTACTCTTCAGACTGAAAGTCATGTGCCACACTCACACTGTACATATCTACATATCTACATATACCTCTTGTCTCCATATTCTAACTTTTTTCTGTAAATTAATTCCCCACTTGATCATACTACAGTGTCACGCAAAAGTATAACAAGTAGCAGATTCGCAAGCTTGAAACGCGTCAAGAAGCGACGAGTTTTGATCAACTACTTTTGATACTTTTTAATTTGACATAAGGTTTCCACTCGACATAGACCTTACATGTACAGTATGTTATGTTATGTTATCTTATATCACATCATTTTACTTTATCTCCATCTCCAGTGTGTACTCAGGTCACCAATCGATCCTGATCCCTCCGTCGGAGTTGGAGGTGAATCCAGCTCTGTGGCTGCTGGCTGTGAGTCAGTATAAAGTCCGAGACACCTTCTGTTCCTACAGCGTTATGGAGCTCTGTACCAAGGGCCTGGGCCTGCAGACAGACTCACTCAAGGTAGGGCTTGCTCTGATTGTGTTTCAGGAAAAAAGCTTGTTTTGACAAAAAAACACAATCTGGGAAAATAATCCTGGGATTGCTCACTGTTTGCGGGAGAGCGTCCTCTACCGGAATCACTGAAAAAGCAGACATGATGTTGATGTGTTAAGCAGCCGAAAGGCTGTGGTCAGATCGGTGGGTCCCGGCTGCCAGGAATGTCAAGATTTTCAAGTTGGCCCTGATCTGGAAAAAGGTTGAGAATAACTGGTAGTTATGGCGGAACAGGCAGGTGTACATCAAAGGGGGCTTGAGCCCCTGCCCTTTTATCCGTCTGTAAAAAGTGCCCTCTCCAGACCATGAAGGCAGCATTCAATAGACGGGTTTCTTGTTTACAAACATTGACACTAAATGCACAGGTGACTGTATCATGTAATCAATTCCGTCCAATCCCCAAACCTGTTGTTTTGGGGAGCGCTGGTTTCATTGGCTAATTTTGGTACCGACCTGCGCACGCATCTAGTTCTTATCAGTGTAACGTAGACCAGAAACGGGTTAATAGAATTGACTTGTCCAAACTCTCCTGAACTTGAATGCAACATCTTACGTTGAAAGAATTGCCCTCTCTGTGTAGAAATCCATGCCGTACGCCACATCTCCAGTATTGACTTGATTATGCTTAGTTTAGTGTGGTATATCAAGCAGCGAAAATAGCCGACCTGCAAGCTATCTTCGATATTTTCACCAAAAGGCCCTTTTAGAAATGTCAGACCCTGCCTCTCTAACATTCTCTAACATAAGGACAATAACATCATGAATAATCCTCCCTCTCTTTTCTCCAACCTCCACCCAGTCTCGAGGGCTGGACCTGTCCCGGGTCAGGACCTGTGTGGTGGTGGCAGAGGAGCGGCCTCGCATCGCCCTCACCCAGTCTTTCTCCAAGCTCTTCAAAGACCTGGGCCTTCACCCGCGTGCCGTGAGCACCTCCTTCGGCTGCCGCGTCAACCTGGCCATCTGCCTGCAGGTCAGTGACAGCCTTCATCACGTGTGACAAAAAACACTATAGGAACCAGTTTTCATTTTTTTCACAGCAATCTTTGAGCGGGGGCTGCTAGAAGGAGCTAAGCTCCAACATCTGGCTCCCGGTGATATTTATATGCGTTCAGACTGAGACGGATCTCCTGAAATCAGATTTGAAAAGTCGCATTGTAAAAAAATTGATTCCATGTAACCTGTCTGCATTTAGACTTATTTACATTTTGAACGCAGTAACCTCATCTAACCACCCAGGTCGCATATCAAGCTGTCCAAAACGTCACTTGAGTCATGACGCCTACGTTGACTCTTTACCACGGTAACCAAAGCAGATTTGTCGACGCAGGGCGGCTTTGGGTTGAAGTTGTTTAAATCAGCCTGAACACAGATCCGATCTG
This sequence comes from Nannobrachium achirus, assembly GCF_963921795.1. Classification (NCBI taxonomy): domain Eukaryota; kingdom Metazoa; phylum Chordata; class Actinopteri; order Myctophiformes; family Myctophidae; genus Nannobrachium; species Nannobrachium achirus. The sequence goes on along the minus strand of NC_137814.1, from coordinate 48,687,424 downwards.
GTCACAGTGCGAACAGTCGGGCCAAAAGATCGCATGTAAGCTGGATTTGACTGCAGGTCTAAATGGGGCTTTAGAAACAGTGTTTCTCAAAGTGGATTTCAGGGACTCTCTAAATTCCTTTTTCACCCTTACAAGTCTGTAAATTTTACACAGGTCCATTTGGTTCCATTTGTACACTGTCAAAGTTAAGGGGAGACCTTCAAATTTCAGAATATGGAGATCAGAGGTTTCTGCCCGGACAGCGATGATATACAATAAGCATAGGTGTCTTGTCTACAAGGTCAGCCGGGGCTCACACTGTGTAAACCCCGCTGGAACTGGATACTCCCAGAATAAACATTTATTTCTGAGAGAGAGAAAGTCTTTAGACATAAAGACGGTTTGTTTGTGAGGCCGAGGTGAGGGGTGGCGGTGTGGGGGAGGCTCTGTCTCTCTTCCTTCCTGACTACCAGTGGTTGATGGACAGCAGCTGAACACGCTGGTGTGGGTCATTATCCGCTCCAGAAGTGCCATTTTCAGCATGGCTTACTGCCGCAGTAGGAAAGAAAACCCACAAAAATGCTGCTTTTTTGGGGGGGTTCTTCATTGTTGAAACCTTAAGTTTACATGCTCGTCCGAGTGTCGAATGAGTTTCTTGGCCTTTGGAGGCGTAGAATAGCAGTTAAAGAAAGTTTGCTATCCAGTAGTATCTCTATCGACCAGTGGGCCTAGTGGGCACAGAAACATAGGTTGTGAGATGCTCTGCTTGACAAGGTTACGTTCACAGAACAGAGATCAACTTAAAAGGAGTCGTTGCCGATTTTCAATCTGAATCCTGTAGTTCTGATATGAGAAGATTAATAATTCAGTGTATATTGTTCTGTCTTCTGTGTGTTTCTCTGTGAAGAAGTTGACATTTCATGTCATCGAGCATAGGGAATGTACGCCGCCCGATGATGGGAAGCGGCGCTCACATCAGAACAATGGGAATTAAGATTGAAAATCCTCAGATTGTGTCAAAATGTATTGGAAAACCAGTTCAAAATTAGATCACTGTTGGATACCGTTGGTGAATAAATAATGAAGTTGAATGCAACACCCAGCAGCACAGTGCTGAATTGACTCCAGAGAGATACCAGTCTGCCAGGATTTACAAGTTACACCGCAGACGCTTTTTCTCACAATATTATCATTCTGTCAGCTCACTGCCTCCTATCCAAACAAACTTGATTTATAGATAGTGTCTTCTCTTCTCTTCTCTTCTCTTCTCTTCTCTTCTCTTCTCTTCTCTTCTCTTCTCTTCTCTTCTCTTCTCTTCTCTCTGTAAAATCTTCTTCTTTCTCTCAGCTTTAACATAATAGCATCATGCTCTCATCTCAGGCTGGCCATCTCAACCTTCAATTCAATCCTTTCAAGTTGTTCCTCAGTTGTAATTAAAGTTGTTCTGACATTCTTTAAACCCTGTCATCTCGAATGCATCCTTAGTGAAGTAAATGGAATACTTTTGGCATCAGTTTCTCCTTGCTCTATTTCACATAATTAACATATTTTAAACTATTACTTTGGTACTGCTGGTAGTGATGCACTGCATGTGTTACGCTTGACTTGACATAGACAGTGATAACCCTGATAATATACTAATATTACCATAACCCCAGTTTAACCAGTATCTGACTAGTGCATAATGTTTGATTTGATTAAGTCCTTTTTTTGTTCAGTCCTGGATTGTGTTTGTTTTGTTTTCCATTTTGACATTCTCTTCATCTTCCTTGTTTGTGTCATAATTCCACCCACATATCTCATTCTTGGTTATGTCTCCATCCCTCTCCTCCCCTCCCCTCCCATGCCACTGTGTAGCCTCACAGGTTGGGGAAGCTTGTGGAACAGGTAGGGGGATACACCCACCCATCAGCTCAGCTGGCCTCCGCTTCCACTCCACTCCTCTCCCCTCTTCCTCTTCCTCCTGGCACCTTGCTGGCTCTTAAACCCCTAAAAAGACTGATTTATGCGTGGTTTGCAGCGCTGGTGATGCGTGCAGTGAATAGCAGATCTACAAGCTTGTGACGTGACACGCTGTGGGCTTGTAGATCTGCTATTTACTGAGCACGACGCCAAGCAGGCGACTACGTGTAGCTGAGGACTCAATCTGCGTGGTGTTATTTTCTAACTTGGAGCAACCTGTATGCAACATTTGAGCATGTTATAGCTGACACTCCTATTCCCAGTGCGACTTGCAGCAAACACATCTGTACGACTTAACCCATTTTCAACCTGTCTTTAAATAATTGATCCTCATTCATTCTCCTGTTAATATATTACACAGGCACGTGCACACATAAACATCAAAGGGGCTTGAGCCCCTGCCCTTTTATCCGTCTGTAAAAAGTGCCCTCTCAAAACCATGAATGCAGTTTTTTTACTATGGTGAAAGAAATGGAAATGCCTCCTTTCCATGACCTTAAATCCATGCTGTTACGCCACAGATTATGTTTAGTTCCTGTGTGGTATCACGCATCTCCAGGATATTTCCACCAAAAGGTCCTTTTAGACATTTTAGCCCCTGCCTCTCTAACATTCTCTGCACGTCCCTGTACTGTACCATTTATTTCTACTCGGCCTGTGTCTCTGTGGACACAGCCTACCAGTGACATATATATTTTTTATAACGTGAGAACAATGGCTTCCATTATAGCATGCTAACTAGGAATAGAAACCCTGCCGTTTCTCTTAGCTTGGATTCCCCCTTTGATGATTTCACTGGTAGGTGGGTTTCTGAACTGTCCACTGCCCTTCTCCGAGACACAGAGTAGAAACCCTCACCCTAGTGGCGGAAAAAAAGAAGAACGTCTGGGTACTCAGATTAGAGCAGCAATGCTACCATATTATAATGAACATTAGTGAGGACCAATTATACAAAGATAGGTTGAAAATGGCAGAAGTCATCCTTTTAAGTGTGCAACACAAATAAAAATGATCATTGTTATCGTTATTATTTTGATCACCTACGTAACAATCAACTGAATTCAAAGTTAGAAAGAACTCTGAAATTGTTCTTGCTTTCATAGAGGCAACGAGCAGAAGAGTAGAAGCTAATAGTCTGTAGCAGGCAGACAGTAAATAATGTAGCAGTAAATCTATATGGCACATACATGCAGATATTAATATTAACGTATGCCACTTTAAAAAGCAACATAGTAGCAAAGAAGTTTAGGGATAAGTGGTAAGGCACAGACTGTACTGTATGTGTCTAATGGAGAATGTTACCGGAAGAGAGCTACAGTACAATGGACATACTCTGTGTTTAAGACTTTGTCCTGCAGCCCAGACTGGTGTTACAACAAACAGGAAGTCCATTCTGATGTTTTATTGTACAAGATAATGACTAGGAAGAACATAGCCTGCACTGCCCTCCTCTGGCACATCAAAGTACCACAGAGATAATTTCCTTTGTCGTGAGGGAGGGAGGCATGGTGGTAGGCGACACTAGACCAGTGCTGAAAGGGTTTAACTGGAAGTTGTAGCCCTTCACAGTTCACACCCTGTACTACATAGTCTCGCGTAGCCAGACTGTTGACTCAGATAATTTGCAAATGCTCCCGTCATACAGTCTGGGAGACGGAAGTTGTTATCATGATTGTAGATCTGCTATTTTTCTCCTCAGAATAGGGATGCGAGGGTTCAAGTTGTTAATTTAAAATAATTAACCTATCACACAAAGATTTGGTGGCCCCCCTGTAGTAACTCTGAGGACCCCCTAGGGGTCCCGGACCCCCTAGACCCCTGCATTGGCTATTTTCCATGCTTTATCTCCTCATGGAATGAAGATAAAACGGGGAATGAGGTTACATTGCCCCTTCTCCTTTTGGATGATTTGAACTTGGTACTACCCAAACACACAGGATAGAATGGGACACTTAACCACAGTATATGGTATTAGTCTTCCTCCCCATTGCGTAAAGCATAATGACACTTTATTAGAGGTTTGGGTTGTGTAGTTACCTCGCCGTGATGTACAGTAACTCCAATAATTGTTGAAATAACTCGCTCCGTTGATTAGAAATTGATATTCCACAGTCTCCTCTTTGACTTACAATACAACAGTGAAACAACTCTCAAAGTCATTCTTTTAGCACATAAACAAATGCAAACAAACTGCCATCCTGCCAGTATATCACATAGTCGCCAATATTTGGCGCCGTGTCGCAGTAAAGTAACAGTAACTACACATCCCAAACCTCTAGAAAAGTATCTTTGCGCTTTAAAGCATAGAATAAAGAGCTACTGTACAAACGACCACACCTAGTTAAGGAATACAACAATGGGCTTGCATTCTCCAATGGGAAAATGCTTCCCTGCTATGTATGTACAGTATGTAGCAACAGTATCAGTGTCTGATTCTGTGGTTATGTTTCTAGTAGCTACTGTAGCCCTATGCTCAGCAATGCATTGCAGGCCTGGACCAATTATTGAACTGCTTTAACTCGTAAAGTTATATGCTTATGTTAAATTAGGCTTGTTGTATACTAGTATGTGTTTTCCCTTACCCCTTTCATAGCCAAATCAAACAACAAATCAAATCAGTAAGTCACGGTAATCATGCATCGGCTCCAATTTGGCCACCAGGCAATAGAGGCAATCGATCCTAGAAGGAAAGGCCTTTAAATCCATTCCACCCAGTAATTGCTCCCAGGTCTGCAGTACTGCGTATGCTGTGATGCTATACCTGCAGTGTTGTGCTCTGGCTGGGGTCCCAGCATGCCGTTGTGCGGCTCTGTGCGGTGGTGGGTGGTTGTATTGTATGTATGGTTCTCCTCTGTCAGGGCCTTGCTGAAGAAGCACCACTCAGCTGTAGCGTGTCTCGGGAATTAGTTTATACTTTAGCTATTGAAAAATAGCAGATATACAAGCTCACAGCGCGGCACCGAGTGCCGCGCTGCGAGCTTGTAGATCTGCTATTTTTGAAAAGTCGTGAAAATGTGTGCAAATCTTTGAATATATGTATTTTTAAAGCGAACATTTGTAACTCAAATATTTGCTTCTGGGGGGGTCCCTGATACATGATATTTCAGGATGGGGGTCGGCGGCCAGATATAATTCTAGAGGGCCTTGACATGAAAAGGTTTGAGAACCACTGACATGGGTTTTTCAAAAACCCTAGAAGGATTTAGAAGAAATGTATATGTAATGTAAAATTTTCAAAGACTTGCACACATTTTCACGAGTTTTTCAAAGTGCTCACAGCGTGTCACTTTGTGCCGAGGTGTGAGCTTGTATATCTGCTATTTTTCAATAGTTAAAGCATAAAATAATGCTTAAAGTGGTTTTAGAGTGACACAGATAGGCCTATATGTGTTCCAGGTCTATCTGGGTTAAATGCTGCCCTCACTAAAGGGTGAGGGGGTTTCTTGAGGGTTGCTTAACGTAGGCATAGACTACAGTGTCCAATACATCCAACCTCTTCATCGCCTCATTCTTTCACATCCTTCTTTCTCCCTGGTTTGGGTTTCACATCCCCGTCCTTGTCATCCCCTCTAAGGGACCATCCTGAGTTGTATCATCATGGCTTTGGATGTGGATCAGTTGGCATTTCCTTTTGCTACTGTAGGATGTTGTACAGTGCGTTCTTATTATTGTGTTTGTCTGATCTTTTTAAAATGCAAAACATTGTCTGTTCGGTGTTGATCTGTCCACTGCTGTCTCAATGTTGTACAACAACAGCCTGGGGTCTTTCCTTTGATAAGGACTTGGTCTCTGGAACCAACGCTTTGACTCTGCTGGGAACTGGAGCCATTTTTTACTATCTCAAAAAGTGATTAAATTGTTGGTTAAATGATCATTCAACATGTTGCTGTGTAGTGGCAGTAGATGGTAGTAGTTATGAAATGGGGCGTAATGGGAAGACGTTGTAAAATTAACACCTTGTTATCTGGGCCTTCCTCAGGGCACCTCAGGACCTGACCCTACGACTGTGTTTGTTGACATGAGGGCTCTACGACATGACAGGTACGTTTAGTGGTTTTTGGTCCTGTAACTTTCAATAGGCTATATGCTCTTCTCAGTCACTTCCTTCACAGGTCTTACCAATGATACTAATGAAGGCTCTGTTCCATTCTGGTCAAACAAAGTTAGGGTGCTGCTGATATTGTGCATATCACTGGAAACACTCTGCTACACCAGTGGGTCTCAAATGGTGGTCCAGTTGGGGGTTCCAAATGACCCCTTAAAAGGTGTATAACTCTGAGAGTATACAAATGGATCGGGTCCATTTGGTTCCATTTGCACACTCAGAGTTATGGGGTCCTTGAAATAAAAGGTTAGATAACCACTGTTCTATATGAAATGGAACAGATCCTTCATTAGTATCATTTTTAATTTGAAAGGTGGCATACAGTAGATGGCACCTGATTGGTGAGTACTGTAGTAACCGACTGTCCAGTAATATGGCTTCCTTTTCCTGTACAGGGTCCGATTGGTGGAGAGAGGATCACCACACAGCCTACCACTGATGGAGTCTGGGAAGGTCAGCTTTTTTTCCATTTCTTCTTCATCTTATTTTTATTTGTTTACATTGTATTATCTTTTTTCCCCAGCAACTGGTATCTTCTAAATAAATAAATAAATACACACGCACGCACGCACGCACACACACACACACACACACACACACACACACACACACACACACACACACACACACACACACACACACACACACACACACACACACACACACACACACACACACACAGTGGAGTGGTGGGGATACTAATTGGTGAAAATCAGCTGGTGTAGTGCTGGCTTTGAAAAGCCAGCTGGTTATACTCGGACATCTGTGGAACATTACAGTACCTGGTTTAGACCAGCACAGTGTGATAAATAGGGACTAAAGACATCACAATATTCAAAGGAACATAACAACATGCAATGGAGAAATGGCGCCATCTTGTGTTCTGTTGCACTTTCTCTTTATGCTACATTAGTTCCATTGATCCAAGCCTGAACACAATCAATTGATTGATCATTAAAATAAACATACTCATCTGACCACTTAACAGCCATTGGGCTGCCGTGTTAAAGGAGTAGTTCACCCCCAAAATGCCTTTTCTTCCTATTGATTACTCACGCCATATGGAGACTCGTGTCAATAATATTTGTTTGTATTTGTCGCATTCCTAAGACAAAACATTTATTATAGTAAATGTACCCTCCTTTGAATCAATCGGGGTGCATTTATTGTACGGTAATCAAATTATTGTCTTAGGAATGGGGCAAATAGAAAAAGATATTATTGAACACAAGTCTCCATGGCATGAGTAATCAATAGGGAAAAATGCATTTTGGGGGTGAACTACTCGTTTAAGTGCTCAGTGGTCAAACAGAAATACTGTAACTCTGGTTAATCAGTTTTAAAACAATAGTTTAGATGTGAAATATGTAATTTGTTCCTCTTCTGTCTGTCACCTCTCTCCTGCATGGCACTAGAAATACAACTCCATGATGAACATAATGGTTTCCTGTGCAAATAAGCCAAGTGCTATCTAGGATCTCTTTTTAGTTGACCTTGTACCAGTGAACTGTACCGTCATGAAACTGTACCTTTTCCTATGCAAACTTCTAATAAAGTCTTCAATCAATCAATCAATCAATCAATAGTGAATATGATGTAGTTATTATACGTAATAATTGGTTAAATTCCGCTTCTGTCGAGTGGAAAATGAAAATGTATAATCTGCAACACAGTTTTATGCAATAGGTAGTGGGGGGTCCGACGTGCTTCATCTCTCTCACAACTAAGGGGTCCTTGGCCTGAAAAACGTTGAAGACCCCTGGTCTAATACGGTCGTGACTGAATAGATGATGTCATGAGCACTTTTCTCACAAAGTTAAACTACTGAGGTCACTTCCTTTGGTCACTTGCCATAGGGTTTAATTTAATGTAAAAAGGCGGTGCCTATTATTTTATTGCGACCGTCAGGTCTACCAAAACCTCCACCGGCTGTCTGTCAGTCAGTCTGTCAGTCTGTCCGTCATGTCACACTTTTCCCCAACTCATATCTCCGCCACCGTTACCCCAATCCATGCCAAACTTTGCACACACACTCCTTGCCTGCCAATCCACAACCTCCACCCCACCAGGGACCCCCGGACCTCCAGGGACCCCCAGGGACCCCCTTCCACCGCCGCCAAAAAGTGCAAAAATGACCAAATGACCACCCAAACGGGGCTGTTCACGGGGAATTCCTGGGGACCACCGACTCCTGGTGCTCCAGAATGGATGCCCCTAGTGGAGGACCCCCGCCACTGCAGCACACATAAAATGCCGTAACTCGGGCTAGGAGCGACCGGGAGAGCCAGGGGCCGGTACCCACGCGTCCGCCTCGGCGGCGCCAAGAGAGACGTCAACATGAATCTGTCCCATATAGCGCCACCATCAGGCCCATTTTTTCAAACACATTTTTGGACACTGCTCCTACAGATTTTGCCCTAAAATCACGCAAATCGGTACACAGTATGTCTACACTCATGTCATCAACATGGATCTGTACCATATAGCGCCACCATCAGGCCGATTTTTTCAAAAACATTTTGGACACTGCTCCTACAGATTTTGCCCTAAAATCACGCAAATCGGTACACAGTATGTCTACACTCTTGTCATCAACATGGATCTGTCCCATATAAGCGCCACCATCTGGCCGATTTTTTCAAACACATTTTTGGACACTGCTCCTACACATTTTGCCCTAAAATCACGCTGCGACCTGACGGTCGCTTATCTCCCGATTAGGGAGTCTTACTGGTAACTAAGGTGGCTAATAGTGAACACACACCTACAATCAGTTGTATGTGATAATGATCTTTGATGTTATAATATTAATTATGTTATGTATCTTGCTTGATTCTACTCTATACTCTGTACTTCTCTGATACCAGATTCTTCCTGGGGTCCGAATCATCATCGCCAACCCAGAAACCAAGGGGCCAATGGGAGAGTCACACCTAGGAGAGGTCTGTCTGTCTGTCTGTCTGTCTGTCTGTCTGTCTGTCTGTCTGTCTGTCTGTCTGTCTGTCTGTCTGTCTGTCTGTCTGTCTGTCTGTCTGTCTGTCTGTCTGTCTGTCTGTCTGAGCACTCACAGGCTGACAGACTTTGACATTCTGCTAAGTCCCTCTCCTCAAAGTAAAACACAGACTGGCCAATGATGAACTAACAAACCATTGCATTTGGACATTCTTGACTTTCAACTCCATAAAATAATTCACTTGTGTACAGGACTAATAATATGCTGTATATATATTTTCAGATCCATCTTGAAAAATTAGAATATTGTGTGAAAAAGCATTGCAGATGTCATAGCCTAAAATCCTTGTTGTCAGTGGTCTTGTGTAATATTGTAATATTTTGAAATATGGACATTTGATATTCATGAGCTGTACCTGTATGCCATAAAAATTCAAGATTTTAACAAAAAAAGGTTTGGAATAATTCACTGAATGTGCAATATAGCTAGAATATATGAAAGTTTCAAGAAATATATGAAAGTGTCAAGAAAATGTACACAATATTCAAATTTTTCGAGATGGATCTGTACATGTTACATGCTGAAGCTGCCTTCATTAGGTTCAAACTTTACTAGTTACTTTGCAGATATAAATTATAATATTCTAAAACATGCATAAACCACTTTAGCCCTATTTTATACCTTGATGCGACACGTTGTAAGCTTGTAGATCGGCTATTTTCAAACATTTTGTACTTTCTACTTTTGGTACTTTAACTTTTTCGCCGCCGTTGACGGTGAGGATTGTCATTGAAAGGGTTAATACCATGGCGCCGTTGACGGTGAGGACTGTGAATCTTACTGTATATACAGTAAAGATATTATTACTTACTTAATGTCGCTCCGGTCCCGCTCGCATCGGTAATGTCGGCGATTTGTTTACAACGCACGTTGGGCGTGCACGCGAAGTGAAGCTCCTCAATGTTAAGTCAATGGCGAGGCCCATAAAGAAACTTCATTTAAACAAAATAGCCATTTTGAGACATTTTGCAGCAGATCTAAATGTAAACAAGGCAAAAGGCAGGGCGCAGCCATCTTCATCTTCTTGTCGCACACTGTCATGTGACTAGATGACGTAATCGTTGCCGTCAAGTGATAATCCAAAAAAACAAAAACAACCCCCTTCCGGCCCTTCAAAATAATAGCGGCGGCCGACGGAGGAAACGACGTGGCGCCGAGGCACCAAGCAACCTTCAGATTAAGAGGCAGCAGATGTGTTAAGTACTTATTGATGCCAATACCTTTGTACTTTTACTCAAGTAAAAATGTAATCCTGTACTTTCTTCTTTACTTAGTAAAACATTTGAGTACTTTTTCCACCTCTGATTAGGTTTGATGATAAAATGTGATGATATAAATGATTAAATATAGTGTTTTGCATTGTGTGTGTGTGTGTGTGTGTGTGTGTGTGTGTGTGTGTGTGTGTGTGTGTGTGTGTGTGTGTGTGTGTGTGTGTGTGTGTGTGTGTGTGTGTGTGCGTGTAGATCTGGGTGCAGAGCGGTCACAACGCCAGCGGTTACTTCACGGTGTACGGGGACGAGGCGCTGCAGTCGGACCATTTCAACTCCAGGCTGAGCTTCGGGGACACGGCCACCGTCTGGGCCCGGACCGGGTACCTGGGCTTCCTGCGCAGGACCGAGCTCACCGACGCCAGCGGGGGTGAGCGCGCATTGAATACTTTATTACAGGGGTCTTCAACGTTTTCAGGCCAAGGACCCCTTAGTTGAGAGAGAGAGAGAGAGATGAAGCAGGGACCCCCACTACCTTTTCATAGATTCCGTATAGTTTCATCGTTTGACAGCACGATCGTTAGTGTATTTTGGATTGATGTCAATTTGTGTTTTCAGTTATTTCACCACTTGAGCCGTCATTACCTAATAAACTTCACCTTTCAATCTGTACTTAGTCTGCTCTTTTTCCGCTCTACACCAAACCAAAACTGAAAATAGCCAATCTACAAGCTCACATTTTTGGCGACAGTTCTCAGAATATGGACACTAGGGTTCAAGTGGTTAATATAAAAAAGGATTGGAAGATTTCGAGGACCTCCTGTAGTAACTCTGAGGACCCCCTAGGGGTCCCGCATCCCCTTGATGAAGTTGAAGACCCCTGCTTCATTAGTCAGAAAAGACTTGTTTCCATTTATCACCTCGCGGAGGGGTGGCATTTTGGTAACAGGACAGCATCTCAAACACACTGCAGTGTGTTTGAGAAAGGCAAAGAAAAAACGGGAACAAAGAATGCATGTCATCTCTGTCGGGTGGAAATCTCATTATGTCCAAAACTGATCATTTTTAACGATTCAAATTCAAACAGAGCAAAAGTCGCAGGTCGATAAGCTCGAAATGCGTCAGCTGGCGGATCTTCTACTTTTGATGCGTTTGTGTGACGCTGTTGTATGATCAAGTTTTAAGTACGGAGATTCTGCCCGACAGCAACGATAATATTTTCCTGAAGGAACAGTGCAAAATGTATTAACTGTGTGTCTATGTTTGTGTGTGCGTGTGTGCGCGTGTGTGCGTGCGTGCATGCGTGTGTGTGTGTGTGTGTGTGTGTGTGTGTGTGTGTGTGTGCGTGTGTGCGTGTGTGCGTGTGTGCGCAGAGCGCCATGATGCGCTGTACGTGGTGGGAGCCCTAGACGAGGCCATGGAACTGAGAGGAATGAGGTATCATCCTATCGACATCGAGACCTCCGTCATCCGGACTCACAAGAGCATCACAGAGTGGTGAGCAGTAGTCAAACATTATCATCACTATCACAGAGTGGTGAGTAGTAGTCAAACATTATCATCACTATCACATAGTGGTGAGTAGTAATCAAACATTATCATCACTATCACAGAGTGGTGAGCAGTAGTCAAACATTATCATCACTATCACATAGTGGTGAGTAGTAATCAAACATTATCATCACTATCACATAGTGGTGAGTAGTAATCAAACATTATCATCACTATCACATAGTGGTGAGTAGTAATCAAACATTATCATCACTATCACATAGTGAGCAGTAGTCAAACATTATCATCACTATCACAGAGTGAGCAGTAGTCAAACATTATCATCACTATCACAGAGTGGTGAGCAGTAGTCAAACATTATCATCACTATCACAGAGTGAGCAGTAGTCAAACATTATCATCACTATCACAGAGTGGTGAGCAGTAGTCAAACATTATCATCACTATCACATAGTGGTGAGCAGTAGTCAAACATTATCATCACTATCACAGAGTGGTGAGCAGTAGTCTAACATTATCATCACTATCACAGAGTGGTGAGCAGTAGTCTAACATTATCATCACTATCACATAGTGGTGAGCAGTAGTCAAACATTATCATCACTATCACAGAGTGGTGAGCAGTAGTCAAACATTATCATCACTATCACATAGTGGTGAGCAGTAGTCAAACATTATCATCACTATCACATAGTGGTGAGCAGTAGTCAAACATTATCATCACTATCACATAGTGGTGAGCAGTAGTCAAACATTATCATCACTATCACAGAGTGGTAGTGATGTAAACAAACCAACATAAAGTTTAAGTCTATAGAGGGAATATGCACATTTCTAAAGTGACAATTTAAGGACTTTTTAATACCTCTAAAATGACAAATTAAACATTGGCCAAATTGTCAAATATTAGAGGGAGAAATTGTGAAAATAGACGATCTACATGCTCACAACGCCTTGGGTGAGCATGTAGATCTGCTATTTTCACAATAGAACGTGTTATAACAAATGTAATTCCTCAACTCTTAGTGCTCGTCAGGTGGTGGGGGGGGGGGGTTAAAATAAGATTATTTTGGGGGTCGCGGCCTGAAAAGATTGAGAACCACTGTAATAATGGACCTTTGATATGAAAATGGTTGAAAACCCACTGACACACATGACGTGACCGTGTCCCGACATGTCTCCCTGCAGTGCTGTGTTCACGTGGACCAACCTGCTGGTGGTGGTGGTGGAGCTGGACGGCTCTGAGCAGGAGGCTCTGGACCTGGTGCCGCTGGTCACCAACGTGGTTCTGGAGGAGCACTACCTGATCGTGGGCGTGGTGGTGGTGGTGGACCAGGGTGTCATCCCCATAAACTCCCGCGGCGAGAAGCAGCGCATGCACCTCCGCGACGGCTTCCTCGCCGACCAGCTGGACCCCATCTACGTGGCCTATAACATGTAGCCTCAGTGTTTCTCAAACCTATTACATTTTAAGGTCTCCCCCTTAACTCTGACGGTGCACAAATGGAACCGAATGGACCCTAGCGGGTCCATTCGGTTCCATTTGTACACCGTCGGAGTTACAGACTTGTATGGGTCCATTTAGACCCTCCTAAAGGAACCCACAGAGTCCCTGGAATCCACTTTGAGAAACACTGATGTAGCTTGTACCGTAGCGTTGGCGAGCCGCTCGAGCCTTGATGGCGGAGCCACCGTTTTAGGAAAGAAGTGGATGTTTCACGGGTCGGGTTTGGGACGCTGAAGCGTGATGACGACAATGCAACAGGCGAGGAGGGGGGATTCGAGAAAAGGACTGCCGGAGCTTGAGGCAGATTTTGTGCAGGACGTCAGGAGGGGAGAAACAAACGCGGCCAAAGCGGGGACGGTTTTCTGGCGAGCGGAGAGCGTTTGGACTGGAGGCGAGTGAGGACAATCCTAACCTAGAGCAGATCCTTGATTATTGCTTATTTTGAAACCAAGTGTGGCTCTCACTTATATATTTTTATGTTAAATAAGTAAGTGTTCTCCGTTTTCTGTTTTTAAAAAACGTGCCCTCTAAGATGTAGGCTATGGGTATTTAAAACAAAAGGAATATTTACACACACATGCACACACACACACACACACACACACACACACACACACACACACACACACACACACACACACACACACACACACACACACACACACACACACACACAAACCGTGGCAAAATGTATATTTTATGTTTACCGTTTTTATGATATCAACCATTATCAAAGTACAGCTATGTTTTGATACAGTGGGGACGTATTGCAACTGTCCTTCGAAGTTACATTGAGGTACTACATGTTTTGTGTTGCGTTCTTTTTTTTTTTTTTTGCTTTTTTTTTAACAAGTGTTATATGTATTTTTTATTCAGCGCTAATGTTTGTTTTCTGTATCAACCGTCCTGTATCCAGGAAAAAACAAATGTGCTAACTTCAAAACCACACCACAGCGGTAGCCTTAGACAGTTATGTTCTGTAGAATTACTGCTTTGAAGGAAAAAAACTAAACAAAAAACTAAACACTACATAATTTCATATCATGTAAGTATGTACAAAAAGAAAAAAACACCTTAATTAATTTATTTTGTTTCTCTTTTAAGAAGTTATATGAGGACACGTTCAAGAATGTTTTGCTCTTGAATATTTGCTAATATAAACATTTTCAAAACGAAAAAAGCATTGTATTATCTTGACTAAAATAGCACCACGTCAAGCATATGGATAATAAAATATGAATATATTAATATAGAATAAAATCTCTATTAAAGGAAGCCTAGGACCGAGATGTCCGCTGATGAGAAGCCACGCTGAAAAATGCAGTAACTATTTCTCAGCTGCATGGAGTCTGAGAGCTGTGGAGTTGTTCAAATAACATGGTGGTGCAATCGAAGAGTTTCACTCAAAAATGATGAAGAACTCACTTTTGAGGAAAGTTTCTCAATATTGTTCTTGGTCAGTATGTGAGAATTGCAAAGCCTACATCCTCTTGAATGTAAAGCTGGGCAATATGCGCACAGTCAAATATTATATTTAAAATATTTTTGACCAAATACGTCAATATCGCAAATACTTTTTGACCAAATATGTCAATATCGCTAATACTTTTTGACCAAATTTGTCAATATCTCCATTGTGATGATAATATCGTATCGTGACTATAGTGACTGAAGTGATTAGAATCAGGAAAAGACAACCCTTATACCATAGCACGTTTCTGGTTTGACAATATTACAATATCCAAAATCCCTGACGAACTGCAGCAGTCTGATACCACAATATCGATATATATATTGCCCAGCCCTTATTTCGAAAGCAAAATTACATAATATAGAACCTAATTCATAATATCCTATGTCAGCTTTATCTTCTTAATGCTAGCATTTACTAAGAGCCAGCTGTCAGTAGATTTTTCCCGAAGGGAGGAAAACTCATTTTAGAATGAAACTCTTCATATTTAAAATCCTAACAATGTACACATCATTTTCACAAGGATTAAACAACCTCCACAAAGACAAACAACAGGAACTGTGAGTGGTAAAACTGAGAAGAAAAAGACAATTACTTCATACTTCATCTCTTTGTCCGTCTAAAGGTGCACATGGCAATATATATAGCTATATAAAAATATTTTAAGTGGCATTTATGTTTAAAATCTTCACTGGTAAAGAGATCTAAAGACCTTATTCATGACCTGTGAGCTTTAAAAACGCACCAAAGAGAGTTCCTGCTTTTTGTCCTTGTAGAGTTGTGCATTGAAGACTGAATTCTCCATGTAAAGTGTAACAAACCGCTGTTTGTCTCTCATGCGACGGTTTGGCGGTGTGCTGGTCCCCTTGAATATGTAAATATAAAATTTAAGTCCTCCATATTTTCTACATCCAGAAATGAATCAGGGCTCATACAGTGATGATGTCAGCGATGGGAGGAATGACTGTGATTGAAATGAGAATGGTGAATGAGCTTGCTACCAGAGACCCCTTAAAATACAGTGTTTCTCTCAACAAGCGGCTCGGAAGTAGTCGCAGGACACAGGCTCTCCTGGGGGTCCAGACCTTAATGACGAGCTGAAATGAAACCCAATCAGTGCTCCATATTCAGACTTATTTTTCATAAATTAGCGCAATAGCTTACTTGATCATACTACGACGTCACACGAAAGCATCAAAAGTAGCAGATCTGCAAGCTCAAAGCTTGTAGATCTGCTACAGTACTTATACTATTTTCTTAATTAGAATCCTGAAAAGTAACAGACATATGAGGTTTCCACCGGACAGAGTGGTCATAAGGGACATAGTTAAATATAGTTAACAATAGATGCCCCAAAAATGAGGGGGGAAATTGGTGTACTGTATGTCCTGTCTTTTTTCCTTCCAAAAACCTCATGTGTGATTACATCAACAGGTCCTAAGCAATTAAACCACTGATATTACCACATACGTTTTCAACAAAGGGATGGCTGGGGGGTAGGGGTTGAGTTTTCACCACCGCGAGATGGGTAGATCAGCGAACTTTGCACGCACACTCCCACTAGGCCAATGGAAGAATCTCCACCCCAAATTATGGTCTATAACTCTTGAACTGTAGGTTGTACAATCCAATATTTCCCCCCTGGATTCCTTGGATTATAATGCAATTTACAGGCCACGGCAGTTTTCAAAATTTCCCCCCTTTTTTTTTCCTGCACACAAATTGCCACAGTGGAGTCATGTGAACAAGATGTATCAATCAGATTTTTCATATTCCGTATTCCCCGTTTTGCAGAAAATGCCAGCAACACAGAGGCAAAATTGAATTTACTTCTACCCACAGGTGGCCCCACAAATGCTACAAATGCCACTGTTTGCTTTCGTGCATAGGGTTTTCACATCCTACCCCATAACGTTTGCCCGTAATTAGATTCATAAAATGTGAAATTTGCACCGTCTGCACAAACTGTATTCCCTCCCGCAGTTTGCTCTGGTCCTGATGACTGCACCCTATGACTGACACAGCCTGGTTAGACAACCCGGACTGGCGGAGATCTGCACTCCAAGGAGCATACTTTTCCAGTTTACTTTTTTTCAACCCCATCCCCATCGCTGTGATTGGCTAAGACAGTGGTTCTCAAAGTGTATTCCAGTTTAGGGGGTCTAAATCGACCCTTACAAGTCTGTAACGGTTCCATTTGTATACTGTCAGAGTTAAGGGGAGACCTTGAAATGTGAAGGTTTGAGAACCATTGGACTAAGACATGCAATGGCCCTGTTACACTAGGAGGAAATATGTACCATTTCAGTTCGTCTTTAAGAATAATCAATGTGGATAAGGGGGGGGGGGGGGCATTGTATATTTGATGTCGGTGTCCTGATATCGTGGAGGAAAACGTGGATCCTGAGCAGAACCAGTTGAGAGAAAGACTACTTTAGAGTGTTGTGAGCAAGGTTGGTGTGATGGGATGAGACCTTCAATCTGTGAGAAGACGATGTGATTTGAGGAGGACGTTTCCTCTTGGCAGAGAATGTTCTTGTTCAAACATGGGGATTTTTTTTTTTTTACATTTAGTTTTATTTTTTTTATTTTTTTTACAAAAAGGCACTTTCTTCACCGATGTTTGGTTTTGTTTATCGTTTCTTTTATCAACAAAGTACTGACATTTTTTAAAGGTTTTAGAAATGTCTTATTTGAGTTGGCATAAGTTGTTCATTTTCAATAAATATTTCAATGATTTTGACAATAAAAAAGGTTTTGTTGGCTAGTTTAATTTGCACTGCTCTTGAAGGCTTAACTTCGAGGACACTAAATATTTTTGAGCGGTGGTTACACCGTCTCCTATACGTGGCCGTGTGTGTAGTATGCGTGCGTGTGTGTGTGTGTGTGCGCGTGTGTGTCTGTATGTAGCCTGAAGTACCTTTTTTGACCACACATGTTAAGGGAGGGGTGCTGTTGTTCAGGCCAGGCCAGACACACACACACACACACACACACACACACACACACACACACACACACCCACCCCACACACACAGGCACCCCCCCCCACGACCACCGCTCAGTTCACACAGGTGTGATTTTTTTATACATCTGCTATTCAAAAAGATCAGATATGCAAGCTTACAGTGCAGCACAAAGCTTGCAGCGCGGTCACAGTTTAGTATGATAAACGGCACATTATGGGCTCTATTATAAAGGCGCAAAAAAATACCGGGCGTGCTAAGGAGATACCGGCTATCGACTATCGTTTTTGACACATGAATAATTATGAGCACTTTATTATGACTTTTTCGCTATTTCAAATTGGGCGCTCAGCGCCTGAAGAATGCATACCGGTAGGTGTGGTTTTCAGCCGGAGCTTGATTCACCAATAAAGAGCTCGTCTGTCATTCCCTTTTTTTGGAGCTGTGTGCAGCTCCCTATACGTGGCTGTGTGGGTCTGTGTGTGTGTGTGTGTATGTAGCCTGACTTCGGCGCGTAACTAGTGCCGCACCATTTACGCCACTCGCGCAATATATACATCAAAATGTGCGGCTCGGCCGGGAATGGTGTTCTATTACCTTTCGTTCCGATCCGCCTTACCATGCCGACGTAATCGGCAAAAAACGACGCTTAATTGTCCCCATTGACTTATAATGGGACAATGCAAGAAATCACTTTCAAGTATTTTTCTCTCGTAAACCATAGGAGCTACAGTTTCAAACCTCGGAGAGGAGATTCATAATGATTTTAAGAATGAATCGAAAAATAATTACATCACTCGGCCTCATGGTGTATAACGGCCCACTTTACGTTTTGCCCCGTAACTCTTGAACCGTAGATCGGAAAATTAAAATTCTTTTTTTCCCTGGATTCCTTGGGTCAAGACGCATCTCCCCATATAGGCCACGCCCATTTGAGCCAGGATAGATTTTCCGCCATCTTGAATTTTCTCCAAAACACACTTTTTGCTCCTTTTCCTACATATTTTCTTCAAATGTCACAAAAATCGGTACACATGATCTACACACACACACACACACACACACACACACACACACACACACACACACACACAGCTCCACTTCACACAGGTGTGATTTTTTCTCTGACATTTGACAAGTTGGCTTAAAGGACAACTTTGTTTTTTTACAACAAGCAAGACGTTATAGCACTTATTACATCGGCTACACAATACAAATAATAATTTGACTCAAAACTCGAAACAAAACAAAGTATTTCCTTGTTTACAGACTGCTGTTGCGCTGGGAGAGAGTGTTTTTTACTGGTGATTCAGTCAGAGTGTATGAAAGGGTGCGCTCGTTTTATTGTCCACGACATTGCAAGCGGCGCGAAGGCCAGCGGACCTTGGTCCTGCTCTTCGCCCCCGAGCGCCGCAGGCGCGAGTGGCCGCGAAGAGCGGGCCAGGGCCGCGCGGCCGGCGGAGCGCCGCGCGAGTTACGAAGCCGTGGTGAATGCAATCGTTATATTTATGCCCAGGCCGTAAGGCCTGGGCAAGCCCACGATAAACGCCCGCGCAGTCCGGTGCGCATTTCCGAACGCACCCTTTCCCCACACTCGGACTGAAACACCAGTAAAAAACACCATCCCGTTGCGCTGGGTGTCCGCTGGGCATCCCCCAGCGCAACACCGGTGCTGATCAAATAAAATCCATTTTCTGATACTGCGTCGTCTATTTCTCGCCTCAAATATTTTTAAAAACATTCTTGAGAGCAACGTTTAGTTGTAAATTACGCTTTGTATTTGTTTATATGGCTGACATGTTGGAAACGGCACTAAATTCACTCAGCGCAGCCTGAATGCATTATAGAGCACTCTGCATTATAGAGCACAGTGGTCATTATTCACCTATAATTCACCACTGATTTCAGCTCTTGACCAATCAGAATCAAGCATTCAACCAAACCGTGTAATGCTTGATAATAGCGTCGCATAGCCAGACAATATCACCTTATAGATATACCAGTCAGATATAGCTGAGCTAGGCTAGCTTGTTAAGGCTAAGTAGCCAGTAGCCACAGACAACAGAACAGCGTGCGGCGAAGTGAGAGAGAGAGAGAGAGAGAGAGAGAGAGAGAGAGTGTGAGTGAGTGTGTGAGAGAGTTATTCACATGAGCGTCACATTATTGTGAAAATAAATCCCCCCCAAAACGTTCTCTCTTTTTTGGAGCGGTGAAAGCGCTCCCAATAGACAGGTATGTCCGTGGCTGGCTGGCTGGCTGGCTGGCTGGCTGGGTATGTCTGTAGCCTGGCAATACCTTGAGTGGCCACACAAGTTAAAGGAGGGGCGCTGTTGTGCAGGCACAAACACACACGCACACACACACACACACACACACACACACACACACACACACACAGAGATTCACCGCTCCACTTCGAACCGAGGTTTGATTTTTTTTATGTCTTTGATTCGCGGGACATTGTGGCGTTTTGTGGGATGCGGGACAGACAGTCCTGTGATATGCGGGACGGGTGGTTGGTATGGTTTTGACCTCAGACCTTTAGATCTCCAACTATTTGAATTATATTATCATATTGTATTTCATATTTCTGGTAGAACCGTGCAGGTTCTGGTCAGGGCCGTTTTAATGTCAAACTGGGCCCTATAGGCAAAGGCCGATTTTCAGGTCCGACCATCGTGCTACTCAACATAGTGTGTGTGTGTGTGTGTGTGTGTGTGTGTGTGTGTGTGTGCGTGTGCGTGCGTGTGTGTGTGTGTGTGTGTGTGTGTGTGTGTGTAAGGACAATTTTATTTTCCATCCTGAATGGCAGCAGGCCTAATAGTATTATTGTGTTTAGGCTACATGTGCAACTAGAAGCAGTGCTCTTCCGAGCACAGGTCTCCACCAGGCCGTGCGTCCTGGTGGTGCTACTGTATAATAGGCCAATGTAAAAAGGGTGGCATATGTTCTTCACCTTAGATCTTTCATGGCAATCGGACTCTGCATGCATGATTTCAAGCATTGTGTTCCAAAAATGTGTTTTGCTAAAGTCTACCTGCTGGTGGCGCTATAACAGGACAATGTTAAAAAGGTAGCATTTGTTCCTTGACCTAGTGGGAATATGTGTGGCAAATGTCACGGTAATCGCAAGCTGCGTTGATGATTTGAGGCATTTTGTTCAAAAACGGAGCAATCCTGCAAACTTTGGAAGCTAATATTAGCCAATCAGGATGGAATGTGAAATATCAGACGGATCGGACTTGATCACATGACTATAGAGATACTGTGTACCGATTTGCATGATTTTTGGATAAAATCTCAAGGAGTAATATCCAAAAATGTGTTTTACATAAGTCGGCCCAAAGGTGGCGCTATAAAAGGCTGATGTGAAAAATGCAGGGCAAAGGTTTATCCTTAGCCTCTAGGGAGTGCGCTTACAAAGTTTGAAACTGATCGGTGGAGTTATAGGTAAAACCACAAATCGGCCTGTTATAGCGCCACCATGAGGCTGATTAAAAAAAAATTAAGTGGCATTTCTTCCTCGGCCTAGTGGGAACGTGTGTGCGCGATTTCATGATAATTGCACTTTGCGTTTGTGATTTGAGGCATTTTGTTAAAAACGGCTCAATCCCACAAACTTTGGAAGCCAATCTTAGCCAATCAGGATGGAATATGCAAAATCGGACAGATCCGTGTCGATCACATGACTGTCGAGATATTGCCTACCGATTTGTAGGATTTTTGGACAAAATCTGTAAGAGTAGTGCACAGAAATGTGTTTAGCAAACATCGGCCACTAGTTGACGCTAGAAAAGGCCCATTTGAAAAATTTAGGGCAGAGGTTCTAGATTGGCATCCAGGGAGTGTGGTCACAAACTGCGAGGACGCACGGACGCACGGACGCACGGACGCACGGATGGACGGACGGACGGACGGAGGGGAAAACATACTCTCCCTCAGCCTTCGGCTGGTGGAGACAATAATGCAGCTAAAAGTCAAAGTTCATAGGCATTATATTGCCGTTGTTAGATATTTGTAAACATTTCTTGAATTAATGTATTTAGTTTGCAAAACTTTACTTGAAACAAAAAGACATTTAAACTACTTTAAACTAGAAGCAGTGCTCTTCCGAGCACAGGTCTCCACCAGGCCACACAAATCGGCCTGTTATAGCGCCACCATGAGGCTGATTTGAAAAATGTGGGGCAGAGGTTCTGATTTGGCATCCAGGGAGTGTGTGTGCTCAGTTTGGCAGCGATCGGGCCAACGGCGCCGGAGATTAGCTGGTAACAACCAGGCCACACAAATCGGCCTGTTATAGCGCCACCATGAGGCTGATTTGAAAAATGTGGGGCAGAGGTTCTGAATTGGCATCCAGGGAGTGTGTGTGCTAATTTTGGCAGCGACCGGGCCAACGGCGCCGGAGATTAGCTGCTCACAAACTGCGAGGACGCACGGACGGACGCACGGACGGACGGACGGACGGACGGACGGACGGACGGAGGGGAAAACATACTCTCCCTCAGCCTTCGGCTGGTGGAGACAATTATATTATGAGGTCATTTTGCTTTGTCTTTTTCGTTCTGTGTCCTTGTTTTGTGTTTTATCTAGGTGAAGGTCTTACATGTAACATTATGAAAATAGCTGCTCAGAAACAGGTCCGTGGTTAAAGCAACAAGGAGCTGTCAGGTGCAAGCAGCAAGTGATTGTGATGAAATGTATATAAATGTATATGTATGTATATGTATATGTATATGTATAAATGTATATAAATACCCCAAGAAAATTTGCCATTTTGATAAAAAAAATATTTTCTTTTTCACTTTTTAAGAGGTTCATTTAAGAGACCCATAACAACCTCCAATAGATCACCACCTTGCTATCGAAGACTTTTGAGAAATGGGAAGTTAGACTGGGTAAATTAATTGCTACAGTATAAAGCTATCAGTCGTTTGCAATTCTGGATAATTAGATGAATGTAGACAAGGGATGCTGATTAAGCCACATGCTCAGTTTATTGTAAAAAAAAAAAAAAAAGATACATAATCAAAGTTACATGCAATTCATAAGCACAAGGACTATAACACAAGTATTTAGCCACCAAAATATGTTTATGCTGTTTCATTCTGTATTTGCTCTTCAATGCTACAATAGCTCAGATAACAGAAACAGAAACAGCACAACGGAAGCGGATTCTATGCCGTAACTTTGCGAAGGACATTTACTGTAACATAATACATCCTGACTGCTACAATATATGGTCTCTATACCATATGGATACAAAGGCTGTTGAGGCAAGTTTTAGTTGGGTTATAATAGTCAACAGTGAGACTAATTTACTCCATTTGAGTCTCAGGTTATAACTTGATCTAACCTAATCTAGGGTGCCTTGACGTCTGTGCAGTTCAGACTGCTGAGAACCCCTGCACTTTCCACTGTAATGCATTTGTTACAGTCACATTTGTTTTCTTCCTTTCCTATGATTGAGACTATTTTGAACAGCTCATACGGAGGAATGAGCACCTCTTGCTCCTCGTCTCTCATCATTGGATATTTACCCAGGTCCGCACCATAACACGTATTAATTGTGAAGCAGGTCTCTTTCCCAAAGCCTTTAGCCGTTTCCTCGTTTTTAGCGCTGGAAGCAAATTGACCAAATCTCATTAATTGATTTTCGACACCGTTAGT
This sequence comes from Nannobrachium achirus, assembly GCF_963921795.1. Lineage (NCBI taxonomy): Eukaryota > Metazoa > Chordata > Actinopteri > Myctophiformes > Myctophidae > Nannobrachium > Nannobrachium achirus. Next base: position 48,664,031 of record NC_137814.1, on the reverse strand, counting down.
ATACTTATCAGGGGTTCCTCGAAAGGTGTCGTAACAACTTTTGTTTTTGTCTCCCTTTTTAAGGATCTTTATCGCTTCGGTCAGCCAGAAGTGCAAGGTGTGGAACTCAAAAGGTTCGGAAACGCCTATGTATGGTTTTCTACCATAGCGGACTGCGTCATTGAACGTTTTATGAAGGTTCACCTGTCCTCCTTGTGTATAAGCACAGATTGCTCGAATGTGATTGTGCTTCAGCTCTTTGTTCCCCAGCTTTTTGGCCAACACCATTCCTCTATCTGTGCATAGATCTGTTTGCTTTAGCCAGACTTTTCTGAAACTGTCCAATCTGTCCAGCTCCACCGTGATGTATTTCTTCTCCACTCTCTCCTCCATAGGTATCTCACAGCGATCGTACTTGTCATCCACGGAGTCTTCAGCCATAGTTAGTTCAAAGATTTTGGGCACTGGTGGATTGGACCTCGGGGGTATCTGAATGGAGTGGAAAGAAAATTCATGAATATTTACCATTTAAGACCCATTAAGACCTGGAATGCATTTGTGTCACCATTATATTTTAATACTTTGGCTGTTCAAAAATAGCAGATCTACAAGCTCGAGTGCCACGCTACGAGCTTGTAAATCTGCTCATTTTGAAAAATCTTGAAAAAGACGTCAAATCTGAATATATCTTTCTTTCTCGGGTCCCTGGAACACATTTTTTGCAATGGGGATCGCAATCAAATACATTTAATTCTGGGTGGTCCTTGACATTAAAAAGCTTGACATTAACTTTTTAGAAGACATTCATAGAATCGGGTCAATATATTCAACTCATGAGCTTGTATATCTGCAATTTTTAAACAGACAAAGTATAAAATAATGGTTAATGTGGTTAAAATCTATAATGACACGGATGTGTTCCAGGTCTTAAATGTTATAAACATTATCTGATGTAACACACAAACACTGTATTTGGTCCTTAGGACACATACTGTAGCTACACTTTCTTTCTTCTTCGAGTGATACCAATAAGGTATTTACAGATAAACCCCACTGCTTGCAATGAAAATAATAATACAAAAATGTACCACTCGTTATGGGATATAATAACCAGATTAATGGTTAATATTCAGATTATGTTAAGAAAATGGGAATTCTCCTTTAATTATTCACATAAACTAGGAGGACAGAATAAACACACATTTTGATGTTGTGTTCTACTGTGATGTGATGACTTCTCACAATGACATTATAGTGAAGTTGTAAAAACACGATTTGTGCAGTTTCCACAATTCACTTTGAGTTGAGGTGGACATTAAAACCACAATGTTCTACTCACCATCCTGGAGTCTGCAGGCAGCGTCCCGAAAGAGAAGACACTCAGCAACACAAAGGTCAGCATCATGTTCTTCATCTCCACAACAAGGTGACACCTGCGCGCACGCACACACACACACACGCACGCACGCACGCACGCACGCACGCACGCACGCACGCACACACACACACACAGACACACAGACACACACGCTCATGAACCGTTTTTCTCACGCTACAGAAACAGACCTCATGGCTTGGCAACTGCAACGCTTGCTTGCTGCTTGCAGCTATATTTTTGGATTGCAACAATTACTTTTTAACAACACAAAAACATTCATTTTAAATTAAATAAAAACACTACACGATACACAATATATGACATTTGTTAAGCAGATCAACTCACCAGGCTGTGATGTGAGATGTTGTTGATGTGTCAGTGATCAGCGATCAGTGATGAGATCAGTCAGTGTCAGTGGGCTTCTTATGCGTCAAGTATAGGCAGATGAGACCACCCACTTTATGATCAGACCACCACCCACATCATGACCAAACCACCACCCATTTCCCACTGATAAAGGAAATGATCTTAGCCACAGAAGCATTGAGGAAGTAGTAGGCACTTCATGGAAGCTTCGGTTTACATTTGCACACAAACGTGCACAGACATTTTGAGATGTCCTTGAACCACCCCAATCCCATCATTGCATGCTTGCTTTTTTTTTAACAATATCCTTTACAAAACTAATAAAAAGAAACAAATAAAATTAATCTACAGTATCTGCTTGACATGATTGGATACATAGTTTGGTTTGTTAATTTCTTTTGAATCCCCTTTTCAATTCACTACAAACCTGGGCAATGGGGGATGGATGGGCAAAACCTTTTTGTCTCAGGTCACCTAGTAAATAACCTTTACATCCAAGGCACACCTGAATTACATTGTTTCTTTATAGAACCTTAAATTATTGCACTGCAAATATTGAAATCTTTCACCCTAAGATACAGTATGTGTCACAAGGAAACCTTGAGAGAAATAGTATTTTCCATTAAGAAAGATTGTAAATATCTGTATAGAAGTTATTAAGCGGTTTAACTGAAGTGATATCGATAAATTCCAAATATTATCAAAGTATTCTGCCCCTGGAATTGAGTCACAGCACCCACTTTGAGAAGCTCCACTCTAGAACACTAAGCCAGGAGGATCTGGGATTGAATGGCCGTCCTTCGTACTTATGGTTTTGTTGTCTGCAAGTGACTTTTGGTCGGTTACTGTGTACGTGTTTATTTCTCAGTTTTTTCTAAGTAAAGCGAACAGTTCCTGGAACCTATAGCTGACAACAATGTCAGGGTAAATAGGGTCATTTTGGTCCTTTCACTTTGTCTCTTCTAAGTACTAAAAGGTGTTAAACCACACTGCTCAGTATGAAGCGCAATGCCTTTCACAAAGTCAACGTGTCTCTTTCTACGTACAAAACGATAGGCCAATCAAGCCACTTTTTCTTTTTCAAATCGACATCACAGAAGCGCCAGTCTGCTTTACATTTTGGCCTACAATTCAAAGAAGACGATACAAGATTGCAAAGATTGTATAAGAAAGATAGCAGGAGCAGAGGAGGTTTTGGTTACATCTGTACACTCCAAGAGTTCCTTGTACAAAAAGAGACAGAAACAATGCTGTCTAATCTCACAGACTTTTAGCACCTGCAATTACAAAAAATCACAAAAAAATAAGATACAAAATATTTATATAAATCAATACCAGGTTGCTGTAACAACACAAGTATTTCAGTGTCTTTCTTGAAATCGTCTGTCATAATATCGTTGTGGTTTTCACAACACGATTGATCCCAGAGAAAGGATCACACATTGCACAAGATTTCACAGGACTCATAGCTGAGTTGTAGACGTAAGCAATTTACCCCGAGTGAGAGGACATTATGCTCTGATAATGTCCTGTGTTAGGGTGTTATCGGACGAGGCGAAGCCGAGTCCGATAACACCCTAACACAGGACATTATCAGAGCATAATGTCCGACCCCGAGTGGTAAATAGCTTTTCTACCACTTTTTCCCTTATACATGAAAGAAAACACATAGTTGTAACTTGCAAGGATCTTAAGTTACAATCATTATTGCCTATAAAACTTCCGCGAGACAGCAGATAGTTCCACCAACAACATCTTCTACTCACCAACAGATGGCGCCAACTCCATACTAATCCATGCGTCTAGCTTACAGCTAAGCTAACGTCAGTTAGAAGTACCGTTCCGGCCGTAAATAGAGGCTGTTCGCTTCCAGAAAGGCATAGGTTCAGAGAAAAGGGGCTTTAAAGTTGGCGGATTGCATTGGATCCAAATAAATCGGTGACTATAGCATGCACGTTAGTGAACATAGGACCGTTGCCACGGTCATTTGTTGGTTGGGGGAAAGGTGTTCCGACTACCTCCTGAAGTCCCCGGATGTACACTGAGGCTCATTGGGCCTCATTCACCAATAAGTTCTTAACTTTCTTCTTAACCTGTTCTTAAATTTCTTCCTAAGTGAATTCCTAAGTGAAGTTGAGTCCGATTCATGAAACGTTCTTTGGAAGGCAAAATTGTTCTTAACTATGTTCTTTTCATGATGAATGCCAATCCTCGTAACTTGAAGGGGTGTGCCAGCTAATACTAATTATCATAGGTAGACGCCCCACATATCCTAATTTGCATCCCTATTACCATAGGGAGCCACCCACAAATCCCCATATAAGGCACGACTTCATGACACTCTCTGCAGTCACACCTGTGTTTGATTGCTGTACACAGAAATCACAAGAAATCACTCACATAAAGTTGAGAGAATGAAGTCAAGAATCCCTAAAGTGTAAAGATGGTGGAACACTAGACTCCAAACATAAAAAAGATATATATCAATACTTCTGTGGAGGTACTTCTGAAGTGAACAGCTAATTATTTGTATTTAATGAATGAATGTATTTTATTATTTCACTATAGACATCAAGGTAAATTTGCTGAAATTAGAATGTTATCCATATTTCATGTTTGGAAATCGCATTATTAGTAGATATAAAACATTGTATTACTGAAAGCTGGTGGGTGGGTATAGAGAGGCTTTAAGTTAGCAGCTGCTTGGTATGTAATGGGGTGAAGTAGGGTAGGGGTGTGGTTGGGATATGGTGCAAGGGGGGCTTTCAGGTAGGAAGGGAACAGGAAAATGGGCGTGTGGCAGCTGTTGGGATATGGGGGTGAGGGTGTAGGGAGTTGGGTAATGGGGGGGGGGGGGGGGGGTTGAAGGGTTTTTTTTTTGGGGGGGGGGGGCATTTTGGGTTGGGATGCAATTTCAGACCTGTTGAAAACTAGTCTAAAGCAGTGGTTCTAAACATTTTCATGTCAAGGACCACCACATTCTGCAGACCCCCACCTGAAAATATTTTCTGCCTGGGAAGATTTTTCAAGATTTATCATAGTGTTTAAAACATATCCGATCTACAAGCTCAAAATGGGCTGTAATGTAAAGTTTAAAACTGGGTTAAAATGGTAAAACTCTTCCTCGTTTTACAGTGGACCCCCTGGAACTTGCTAAAGGATCCCTGGGGGTCCCCAAACCACACTTTGAGAACCACTGCTCTAAAGATATGATACAAATATTTTGGTGATTTAAATCGTATTATTATACAACTGTAGAATTGAAGAAAATTAAAGAATAAATTATTTTTGCACAACATGTCACACTTAAGAACTAAAAGGCTGCCCTAAGAGTGCTCTACAGTATGCGTAGATTTCTTCTTAACATAAGAACATATCACAGCTAAGAAAACATTGGTGTATGCCAAATCTTCTTAAAAAACTTCTTAAAAGGGTCTAAGAAGAAATTTCTTCGTAAGAACGTTCGTAAGTAGGTTGGTGAATCGGGCCCATTGATCTCGGACAAGTCCTGACACAACTTTGCGGCAGTAGTTCTCTCATAACCTCCGGAATTTAGCCAATCAGAATCCAGTATTTGAACACGTGACTCGAAAAAGTGGTAGAAGAGACGAGAGCCACCACTTTGGGTGTTTTTGGCCAATGGGACGGAGTGATGTTGGGAGAATAGACATTAGAAGCATGACGCTCAGGGATTGGTTGTTGAGAGGGATCGCACAACTATCTTGTCGCAGAGGCTTTCAAAGACAACGAGCAAAACCTCAGCGAGCAAAGCCCAATCTTGCGTCCGATTGGGGGTTTTGGCAGCGAGTGCCAAAAATGGCCGACGACAGCATAATCAGAGCAAATATCTTGCAGTGTGAGCCCTTAGTCCCACTAAAAACAGTACCTCCTAGTAGTTTATCAGGTTCCAGGTACTAATGGAGAGTTAAAACTGAGGGGTAGAGTTGTGGCGAGCACTGCAGAGACAGGACGATGCAATGGAAAGAGGCCATTAGTAGATAAAGGTGTTAAAACCACACTGCTCAAGTGAAACTCACAACTTGAACACATCCATTAAGTTAGCGTGTTTCTACACAAAGGTGAGAAAGCGGCAGTGCTCAAGTGAAGCACACTGCCCAGAAATCATATACGTATACAACCATAATCATAGGCTATACACCTGCAAATGTATTGATTGCATAATGCATAATCTTATAATATTGCCTTCTTTTGTCCTGATTAGGAAAAACACATTGGTGAAACAAAGTGGTATGTGAACCCACTCTGTTCAGAGAGCTATTTAGAAACCTGGAAACATTAAAACTGGGAAAGCAATTGTCTCACAGCTGGGAGCTTGTACATTTGTTATTTTATATCTAACTATTACCACAGTGTTTATGCCTAGTTTGGTGCAGACTGGAGCAACGGTGCACCTGTATAACCTGGGGGCTCTTGAGTTGACCCCTGGTGGCCACACTTGGCCGCTGGTGTGACTATTTTCATGGCTGACCCCCGGACAGTGTTTATGTTACGTTTGGCGCAGATTGGACGGACGGGGTACACAAAATGTACCTGTGGCGCCCATGGGCCCCCAGGGGCCCCTGATATTGTCCCTTTCAGTGCCTTTCAGCAGGCACACCTGTTTCCAGTTCCCTCATCACCCTCGCCTGCCTGCCATCAGCTCATCACTGGTAGTCTACAAAATGTTGGGTCTGCTATCCCCGCGATGCCAGATCGTTGCACAAGCTCCCGTGCGTGGTAACGCTACTAGCCAGTTTTGACTTTAGAATTTAGCTCTAGTGAATCTCTGTCTTTTTGTGTTTTTGGAAACCCTGTTTTTGATCCTTGTGATTTTTTGCATCTCGTGATTTTTGACTTTGCTCTCTGCTCCTCAGTGATTGTTCTACCTGCCCACGCTGCGTCCACCCCAGGCCTACACCACGACCTCCCCTCTCTACCTTTTGTTTAATAAACACCCTTGGACGTTGACTGTGTTGTTGTCTGCTTTTGGGTTCGCCATTTTTTACTAATCGTGACAGATCGGCTCTTACGGGATGCTTACTCAGTTATTTGTTACGTGATTGTCCTCTATGACATCTAACATCATACCCTTTTATGCCCATACAGGGAGATCCCGTTACAACAACCATCCACACAGATACAGGCTGTCTTGGCCATCTGTCTTGGCCATATATGGATTCTGTTAGTGTGGTATGTGGCCGATGTGGCCTCCATATATGGGCATTCCCATATGAAGTCCTGTTAGATATGGGCTTAATATTGCCCTTTCACATACTAAACTGCGACCTTCGGGTTGCAATTCATAATCAAGAGAGGAGAAAAGAAAGGTCCACAGTTGTTTAGTGCACGTGTTCCTCTTTGTTTTTTCTCAACTTTTCTAAGACATGCGAGCAGTTCCTGGAACCTAAGCTGACCACAATGACAGGAAATAGGTTTATTTTGGTCCTTTCACTTTGTCAAGTACAAAAAGGTGTTAAACCACACTGTTCAAGTGAAGCACACGCTTTGCACATACTACGTACACAAAGGTGTGAAGACAATGCTGCTAAAGAAAAGCATGCAACACACACTCCATCATGTCAGGACAACAAAAGATTATTATTATTTTTTTTTAGATCTGCCCAGTCAATTGTTGTTTTTAAATCCTTGCTAAAAACCCATTTGTTTTAATTGCATTTAAATTCAATCTTTGTTCTGTTTTTTGCATGTATTGTTTCTTTTGTTTTGTTTTTGTTTTGATGATTTGTATTTCCTGTGTTTTTAATGTTGTAAAGCACTTTGGTTCAGCTTTCCCATTGTAAATGTGCTATATAAATAAAGTTTGATTTGATTTGATAAAGAGGACACAATTATTAATATGATGTCAGCATTTGATTTAATCTTCGCCTCTCTTGGCCCTGGTATGGGCACAAAAAAGTACCTCCAAGTACAGTACCAGGTACCAGGTACTACCAGGAAAGTCACAAATTGAGGGTAGAGCTGTATGGCGAGCCAGGACTAGGACTATGCAATGGAAAGAGGCCATTCATTTCTTCTGAGGGACAGGTTTCTTTTTAAAGAGGGATACCCCTGGATACATTGTATGTACCCTAATATAAAATGCCATGACCATCCCTCTGATTGGAAAAAAGAATCAATGACCCTCCCCAAGTGATAAAGGAAAAGCCCCATTGGGCTCAAATACAAGTAGCTGACCATCCCTTGGACTAAAATGAGAAAGGCATGACCTCCAGGGGTACCCCTCTTTAAACAACGAAATGTCCCTAATTACGGAAAGGTTTTAACCCATTACAAGCGGGAAAGCATCTTCTGTGACATTTGTTTTTGTTAGTAATACAAAAAGCACACCTAGTGAGAAGTGAGGGGTTTATGAGTTCATTTCATCAATTTTCCCGCTAGCCAATCACAGCACATCCTGCGAAGCTTGGTCAATGGGACCAAACATTGGCCCTGAACTTTTTTGAACACACTTTCCCCCTGGTTTTCGACCGGACAACAAACTTTTAAGTTGGAATGATCTTGTCACAGAGGCTTTCACAGACAATGAGCCAAAAATGGTCGGCGACAGCATAATAGGAGCAAATATCTTGCAGTGTGTACAGAGGCGTCAATTGGGTATGGCAAGCTATGGCAGCTGCCATACCTTGGCTACAGGAAAATAATAAAATGCACTGTAATCGTGCCTGTTGCTAAGGTATGGCAACATGACTGGTGTCTTGCACGCGCGCGAGGCAAGGTTGTGGCGAGCACTGCAGAGACAGGACGATGCAACGGAAAGGGGCCATTCGTTTCTTCTAAGTAGATAAAGGATGTTAAAACCACACTGCTCAACTTGAACACATCCACTAAGTTAGCGTTTTTCTACACAAAGGTGTGAAAGCAGCAGTGCTCAAGTGAAGCACACGATGCCCAGAAATCATATATACTGTAGGCCTATGTCATAATCATATATACACCTGCAAATGCATTGACTGCATAATCTTAAACTATTGCTTTTTTTGTCCTGATTAGGACAAAAACATTGGTGAAACAAAGTGTTATGTGGGGGGGAGGAGGAGCCGAGGAGGGTAGGAGGAGACGAGAGAAGGAGAGGAAAAGGAGGATGAGGGGGGTATGAGTGGGTCAAACAGGTAAGGACATTAGTGTATGTATGTATAATTGCGACCGTAGGTCGCAGATTAGTATGTAAACGGTCACAGCTTGTCCGTATGTGTGTATCTCTCTATCTGTCTGTCACACCTGACACTGTGGTTCTATGGGTTTGTCGCTCTGACATCATGCTCTGATATGGAGATAAGAGGTTTCTGCCCGACAGTGACGATATAAAATAAGCTTAGGGTTTTTGCCTGCCAGGTCTGGAGGGGTCAGCTGGGGCTCACACTGTGTAAACCCTGATGGAACTGGATACTCCCAGAATAAACATATATTTCTGAGAGAGAGAGAAAGTCTTTAGACATAAAGACGGTTTGTTTGTGAGGCCGAGGTGGGTGGAGGCTCTGTCTCTCAGCAGCAGCTGAACATGTTGATTTGATTGACTGAAGAGTTTTTTAGCAGTTTGCAATAGTCCATTAGACAGTATGTGTCTAAAGGAGAATGTTACCGGAAGAGAGCTACAATACAATGGAGATACACTGTGTTTAAGGCTTTGTCCTGCAGCCCAGACTGGTGGTACAACAAACAGGAAGTCCATTCTGATGTTTTATTGTACAAAATAATGACTAGGAAGAACATAGCCTGCACTGCCCTCCTCTGGCACATCAAAGTACCACCATGAGGGAGGGAGGCATGGTGGTAGACTACACTAGAGCAGAACTAGTGCTGAATGGGTTTAACTGGAAGTTAGCCCTTAACGCCCGGTACAAATAGTCTTGCGTAGCCAGACTGTTGACTCCGACAATTTGCAAATGCTCCCGTCATACAGTCTGGGAGACGGAAGTTCTAATCATGAGTTTTGGAGCTATTCACTGTATTTCACATTTATTTATTTGTTTTGGTAGAATTATTATATGCATTATTATTTCAGTATTTTGTCATTTATTTGCTTTATTATTTGATTACTATTTGTTATTTTGTTTTGCTTAATTAATTCAGTTACTTATGTATTCTTTTAGTTAATTTTGAGTTGCAGCTAATTACTCTTATTTTGAAGTTAATTGGGCAATTGGGGTGCACAGGTGAATTTACTTAACAGATCAGGCAGGCTCAGCATTCAGATTCAGTTTGACTTTGACACCGGGAAGGTGCACAAGTTTTTACCAGGGACACAGGGCCAATGCATTGCAAATATTCCAGATAGATGAATAAAACACCACAAAATGCAGTTTCTGGCTTGGACATTGGACTCATTCCCTGCGTAAGACCCACTTTACCTGGTGCCCCAGTGGCCTTTTGAAATGGGGTGTGTTTGGAGGACAAATAGCCACTACAATGAGTGTGACAACACTAAATAATTTTTGTATACGTCTGCTATTCAAAAAAATCTGGTATACAAGCTCACAGTGCGGCACAAAGCCTGTACATCTGATATTTAAATGACAAAACTATAATAGTAGCTTGGAGCATGGTGGCTCACTAACCCTCTTCCTAATTCAAATAGTAATATCAACAGCTGGGGGAGAGGCAGAAAAGACAGCCCAAAGCCATGTTGGATGGAGAAGAAGACTCATCGATGCCCTATGCTCCACTTGCAGCGATGGGCCTCACTGTCAAAAAAGCCTCCGTTGATTGACGGTAAAAAGTTCCGGTAATTTGCTGCCGGTACATTTACCATCAGTCTACGGACACTTCCGTCAACCCACGAGTCTGTAGCCATTACGGAAACTTCCGTCACTCCTAATATGGATTATTCCGTACTTTTACGGGACTTAGTTCAAGTTAGTTACTTACTTACTTTTACGGACACATCCGTCGATCCCAATACGGATAATCCGTACTTTTACGGGACTTAATTGGTTACTTTACGGACACTTCCGTGGATCCCAAAACGGATAATCCGTACTTTTACGGTACTTAGTTGGTTACTTTACGGACAATTCCGTGGCTCCCAATACGGATAATCCGTACTTTTACGGGACTTAGTTGGTTACTTTTACGGACACTTCCGTCGATCCTAATACGGATAATTCTGTACTTTGACGGCATTTAGTCTGTTCCTTTTACGGACAGTTCCGTCAATCGTTAGGCGCAGGGCTCCAGGGTGCGACCTATTAGGTCGCATATGCGACTTAATTTCATAAAGTGCGAGTTAAAATGTAACCAGGTCGCGCAAGTGCGACTTGAAAAAAAAGGGGGGAAAAAAGAAAAAAGAAAATCCTCAATCGAGGATCGCTTGACGCCTCTCTCTCTCTCTCTCTCTCGCCCCGTCTCTCTCTCTCCATGGCTGCCTGCCTGCAGAGCCTATGCTCCGCCCCTCCCTCTCTCTCTCTCGCCCCGTCTCTCTCTCTCCCTGGCTGCCTGCCTGCAGAGCCTATGCTCCGCCCCTCCCTCTCTTTCACTCACATACACACACAGTACAGTACACACTACACACACACTCTAGCGTCAGTCGGTGGTGGGTCACACACACACAGATTCTCTCTCTCTCTCTCGCTCACATTGGATAGATATCACATATATACTAACCTTTCTTTGTATAACCATGCTTTTTCTGTCGTCATCTCGAACTGGACAAACTATAATCCACAGGTTGTTTGTTTGCTATTAGATTAGCTATTGATTAGCAATCGCTCGTGGATGTTTCCACCGTTGGTTACATTAACCTACTGTTACGTGCGAAAACAGCTGTGACTCGTTAAGTTCCTCTGTGCCCAAAATGCGCTTCTCCCTTCCTAGCCAATTAGCTCAAATGGACGGCAGCTGTAAACTTTTCTGTCTTAGGTGTAGCGTGTGTTCTGTGTTAGTGTGTGTGTGTGTGTGTGTGTGTGTGTGTGTGTGTGTGTGTGTGTGTGTGTGTGTGTTCGAGTGTGTGTGTTCGAGTGTGTGTGTGTGTGTGTGTGTGTGTGTGTGTGTGTGTGTGTGTGTCCAAGTGAACGTTTTCTGTTGATCAAGCAGCTTACTTCCCACTCCAGTATCTCACTCCAAAACCATAAGGACAATTTTATTTTTCCATCCTGCATGAAAGCAGGCCTATTGCATTTAGTCTACGTTGTGCAAGTTGAAAGTCATAGTTCTATATTGTCTTTTATCAACAAAGTAGTGACATTTTTTTAAAGGTTTTAAAAATGTCTTATTTGAGTTGGCATAAGTTGTTCATTTTCAATAAATATTTAAATGCTTTTGACAATAAAAAAGAGTTGTTGGCTAGTTTATTTTGCACTGCTCTTTAAGGCTTTACTTCGTAGACAACACTAAATAATTTTTGTATACGTCTGCTATTCAAAAAAATATGATATACAAGCTCACAGTGCGGCACAAAGCCTGTACATCTGATATTTAAATGACAAAACTATAATAGTATAGCTTGGAGCATGGTGGCTCACTAACCCTCTTCCTAATTCAAATAGTAATATCAACAGCTGGGGGAGAGGCAGAAAAGACAGCCCAAAGCCATGTTGGATGGAGAAGAAGACTCATCGATGCCCTATGCTCCACTTGCAGCGATGGGCCTATACAGTAAGTAAGTAATATCAACATGAAGCTGACATTTGCTTTTCTAAACTCCCTACTGGGTTTTGTGATGTTATATATTGTCAGAATCCTCATGGTTTGCATGCATTTATGTGGTTAAGTCTAGAGACATGAAAGGCGTTTTACCATGCAATATAATTCAATGAGGAGACTGTTCACTTTCTCATCAATGTTGAAAAATGTAAGAAATCTTACCAAAATGTGGACACACTCCATATTTTAGCAATCTGTTTTGCCGATTTACACTGACATCGGGCATGCCCATATTTGATACGCCTGCTTATTGTTGCCGTGACCAGTCCATATATGTCTAGTCTATATTGGCATCTCGGCCTGCCCACGGCCATGACATGGGGTAGTGGGGAATTGATTAGTCAATGAATGTATAGGGACAGAGGCTATGATGTCAGTCAGTGATGAGGTCAGTAATGTGACATCAGATTTGCCCGTTAGGGTCCATTTGTATTCTGTCAGAGTTAAGGGGAGACATTTTAAATTAGTTTGAGAACCATTTTTTTGTTCCCACGGATAGACAAACAACACCCTGGGTTCTGACTCTGAAACAAAACAAAGATGCTGTCTTACATCATTGGTCTGATCCGGAGTGGCGTCGACGGCATCATCAACCTCATGTTGAGACTGCTGTTCCCCAAGAGGAGACCGGCCCTCACATTAGAGGACCCAAACGTTAAGGTTGCACTACGGATGATAGACAAACAGATTGTCAGCCATGACACAAGGAAATTCCGCTTTGCTCTGCCGTCTCCGGAGCACGTCCTTGGACTCCCCATCGGGCAGCACATTTATCTGTCTGCCAAAATAGACGGGAAGGCGGTCGTTCGGCCGTACACGCCCGTGTCCAGCGATGATGACAAAGGCTACGTCGACCTGGTGGTGAAGATCTACTTCAAGGGTGTCAATCCCAAGTATCCAGAAGGTGGAAAGATGAGCCAGTATTTGGAGAGCCTCAGGATCAATGACACGGTGGATTTCAGGGGGCCCAGTGGCCGGCTGGTCTACAAGGGCCACGGTACATTTGCTATCCAAGAGGATAGGAAGTCACCAGCTGTGATAAAGAAAGCCAAACAAGTGGGCATGATTGCTGGAGGAACGGGGATCACTCCCATGCTGCAGCTCATCACGGCTGTGGTGAAGGATCCTCGGGACACCACAGTCTGTCACCTCCTCTTTGCCAACCAGACGGAGAAAGACATCTTGCTTCGACCAGAGTTGGAAGAGGTTGCGGCCGTCCACCCTGACCGCTTTAAACTGTGGTTCACTGTGGACCGTGCACCCGAGGACTGGGAATACAGCCGTGGCTTTGTCAGTGAAGAAATGGTGAGGGACCACCTCCCCCCACCCAGCGACGACACTGTCATCCTCTTGTGTGGACCTCCTCCTATGATCCAGTTTGCCTGCAACCCCAGTCTGGATAAAGTTGGCCACTCTAACAGCCAGAGGTTCAGCTTCTAGAGGTCTCAGGCAGCACTGAGCTTCCATATATTGTCTTTTCGAGATCATTGGCTATGTTCCCTCGACCCATGTTCCCTCAGCCCCACTGAGGTTAGGTTTCAGGGTTAGGTTTAGGCATAGTGTGGTTAACATTCACGAGCGTCGGCAGGTTAGCTACTCACCAGTGTCAGCAGGTTACCATTTCACCAGGTTAACATTCACCCACGTCACTGAGGGAACTTAGGGTTGAGGGAACTTGAGCATGGACCCGTTTTTTCAATACCAAAGACTCGACCTCACAGGCACACATGATCTAAAAGGATATATAAACACTGGGAAAACACTACAAAATTCGTCACAGCATTAATAAAGTACAACATTTTTCTATTTGAATATTTGGATCCAAATCTGCGGAATCAGTCCGGATCTTCAAATAATAAAATCAGCACAAAGTTGAACTCTTTATGTATGGAAAAAGTATAAATGTCTTATTTTTTTTTTTATTCACTTTGTTTACTAAAAGAGTGACTTGGGGGGTGCAATGTACTGTAAGCCAACAAGAAGAGTACTTCATAGCGTAACATCATTATCTGAGACATCAAAGAGTCGCCCGTCAATCTCGTCTACGGCACCCGGTGAGTTAAGACCACATCTTGGAATGCCCCGGCCATATATGGACATACTGTGCCAGTGGTATATGATGTCAGAATTCTATCATGTCAGTCATCTCCATATTTGGGAAAAGTTTAATTTTTAATTAAAGTCAATGGATAAAATGTATTCATGAATATATATACTGTGTATATATATATATATATATATATATATATATATATATATATATATACACTGTATGTATGTATGTATATAAATTAAACTATAATACTGTATATATATATATATAACTGATCTCTTAGAAAAATGCACCCCTGTCCCGATGAAGCCGGTCGATTTGACATATAGCTCGAGTGCATGCCACAAAAACTATGGGAGGATTAGTATGGCAAAATAACGTTTACAGTATCTGACGTAGATGGAAAGAATAAAGTCAGACAAGTACTATAGTCTGGTTGTCCTGCAAGGGCAACCACACTAACTAAACAAAAATGATGACTAAAACTAGTCTAAATATCCTACTATTTTAATATATTGATAATTTCGTCAAAGAATAAAAACTAGACTAAAATTACTCTGAGATCCAGTAGAACTCAAAGACAAGTCATTTTATGTTTGGTTGAGCTCAGCTGTTGCGTTCTGAAAATAGCAGATCTACAAGCTCACAACGTGTCACGCTGTGATTCATTGTTTGTGAGCTTGAAGATCGGCTATTTTCACCATGCAACCAAGTGTAAAATCAGCCATTATGACACCATCAAGGCTATCAAATTTGTTGGCGACTATACTTGTCCGACTTTTCCATCATTCTATCTTTCTTCCATCATGCTAGATAAACTTTATTTTGCCACGCCACTCTTCCCACAGGCCTTATGTCAAATCGACCGGCTTCATCGGGACATGCCTCGGTGCAAACATTTCCCACATATGGAGATAACTGACATCATAGATGTCTGACATCGTCATCAGACCACATGAGACTGACACAGTATGGCCATATATGGGCATTCCAAGATATGGGCCTAATATTGATGACATCAGGGATCTCCATATATGGGAATAAAAGGGACAAGGGCTAGTTAGATAAGAATCCTTCCTGCCGTGGTATATGATTAGTTTACTGTTTATACCTGAAGCCTCCTTTCTCCTTGGATCACAGACTGACTGACAGCTGTCAGGATGCTGCTGCCCTCGTTAAGGTCGCTGGTGCTCTGCGGGGGTCGCGGTGGTGCTGCTGGGGGGAAAGCGTTCACACGCAGCGGCAGGAGTCCACAGCTGCGACAGTGGATAGTAAAAAGAGTTCAGAGCACCATCACAGCGGAAGCAGGGACCGGTTCTACTCCGACCGCTGGCACTGTACCCAACGCTGCCACCAACCGCGTCGTTGGTCGCTGGTTAGTGGGATGCAGCGGACTGGTGGTTGGGGCCATTGTCTTGGGGGGAGTCACCAGGTTGACGGAGTCAGGGCTCTCCATGGTGGATTGGCATCTGGTGCGAGAGATGAAGCCCCCTCGGACCCAAGCGGAGTGGGAGGCCGAATTCTCCAAGTACCAGCAGTTTCCCGAGTTCAAAGTAATGAACCACGACATGACTCTGCCAGAGTTCAAGTTCATCTTCTACATGGAGTGGGGCCACCGTATGTGGGGCAGGCTGGTCGGCCTGGCGTACACCCTGCCCACCATGTACTTCTGGAAGAAGGGATACTTCAACCGCTCCATGAAGTGGCGAGCAGTGGGCCTGTGTGGATGTGTCTTCTTTCAGGGCCTGCTGGGCTGGTACATGGTGAAGAGTGGTCTGGAGGAGAGGCCAGAGTCGTACGACATCCCTCGGGTCAGTCAGTACCGCCTGTCTGCCCACCTGGGTTCTGCCCTGCTGCTCTACTGCGCCAGCCTGTGGACGGGCCTCACCATGCTGCTGCCGCCCAACAAGCTGGCTGATACCAAGCGTCTGGCCCAACTCAGGAGGTTTGCCAAGGGCACTGGAGGACTGGTTTTCCTCACTGCCCTATCAGGTGCATTTGTTGCTGGGTTGGATGCCGGGCTGGTGTACAACTCCTTCCCAAAGATGGGAGAGCGATGGGTGCCTGATGACCTGCTGGCCTTCTCCCCTACTCTCAAGAACTTCTTTGAGAACCCCACCACTGTGCAGTTTGACCACCGAATTTTGGCGATGTCGTCGTTGACGGCCATTACAGGCCTCTATCTGTTCTCCAGGAGGATGATGCTGCCCAGGAGGGCGAAGATCGCCATCGGCCTCCTTGCGGTGGTGGCTTATGGACAGGTGGCCCTTGGCATCAGCACCCTGTTGCTGTATGTACCCACTCCACTGGCAGCAACCCACCAGTCTGGCTCCGTGGCCCTTCTGTCACTGGCAATATGGGTCTTGGCAGAGCTCCGCAAGGTGGCCAAGTAAATGCCTGCTGCAGGTCTGTGGATTAAATACCTCCCTCCTAGTCAGTTCTATCGGTGTGAAAGATTGCACGCACACTACCAGTGGGGCCAGGGAGGAACCTCCACCCATTTCAAATTGGCCTCATTGGCTTTGACAAGTTAAATGTGGACCTTTTTGTTCATTGTGCGACAATGACCATTTGTAAGTTAGTTTATTTGATATTATCACAAGACCTGATTTGATTATCAACCTAAGTTTGCTGTTAATATTGCTCTGTTGCATGACTTAGATTGTTAAATACTTGATGATAGATGAATCAGCCTGATTAAGTATGAAGTATATCTGATCAGACAATAACGCATAATAATTCAGCATAATATCAACTTGTATAATTTAGTGTAAAAAGTGAACAAATGGCTACTTTGAGATCGAACCAAGACAGTGGCTCCTTCAAAGAGGACATTCTTCGGGTTTAATTGCCTTGGTCCTTTTGTGTCAGGAATGACCTCCTGGAGATCTAAAAATAGTTGACTACAGATAAGGGTTTGTGGGGAGTCATAAAGACAGTGACTCCAGGCCATACTGTAGGCGGATTAGGGCGTCAACAGAGCAGCTGTTAAAAGCTTGTCTTGTCTTATCTAGGAACACATTTTAAAATACAGGGTAACCTTATACTAGTTAAATAATCGATAAGTTGGTGAAATGTGGTTAAACACACAGTTGAGTTAATCATATCCTATCTGTGATGATTCTGTGACATTCAAGAAGAGACTACATGCTGATCTTGTCTTCTTGACATACAGTAATTCTTAAACTGTAGTACCTTTGGCATTTAAGGTTTACTTTCTTTAAACTGTAAGATGCAAGCACATGTTTTAAGGTCTTAGGTTTATATACGTGAGACATATACACATTGAACATTAAAGTAGACATTATGTTAAGAGACATTTACATTACATTTGCTTGGAGTTAAAAATAGTGAACCAAGGAGTAGGTCATAAACTGTGCCTGCCTCCCCCATGCCCACAGGCAGCGGAAAACTACAGGGCATCACCAAGCCAAATCTTTTGTTAGATCGGAGACAGCTGATTAGATGACCTAGGGGTTTCTGACCCCTCCTCTGATTCTCCCCCAATGCTTGTAAATGTTTATAAGGTGATAGCGAAATGTAACTTGGGAGAGAGAAGCCCGCAAACGGCGGAGGACTGTTGGGAAAAGCTGGGAGCTCCCGCTCCAGCTACTATGGAAACTGACCAATACTCTGTCAATAAATGGACCAAGGAACAACACTGCTGTCTTCATCTTTCCTCTCAAGTCCTTCCTGGACCTTATAGAAATTCAGTCTAATCAAGAAGTCTAAATAGGAGCTATTCCCCAGAAACTACAGAATGGTACCAAAACCCTGGTTTACAACAGAATGGTGCCGAAACCCTGGTTTACAACAGAATGATGCCGGAAACCCGCTGCTGATGGAGTTTTTTTGGACTCCACGCAAGAGAACTTCAGGAGGACGCGAGGAGGATTTTGATGTGATGGCGTTCGGTTGTTTTGTTCCTTTTGGACCTTTTTGGCTGTGAGTATATTGGCGTGAGCGGAGGACAGTCAGTGTTAGAGAGGCCTCGGTCATTTTTTGTCGAGATGTTTTCTTAGTCACTCTGGTGTTAATGTTTCTAGTTACTCCGGTATTAGACCTGCGTTTTGTCTAGTCACTCCTGTGTTAGCCAGTTGTTAGCGTAGGGTTTAGCCATTTTTTAATTGGGGGTTTTGGGGGGTATTTTCCATTTTTTCTCCTTTATTCTCCTTTTTCATTCATTCTCTTTGTTCAATGTTTAGGTTTCTGATTGTTGTTAAGCACAACTGAGGGCTGCTATCCCTTAATTTAACAGTAGGACAATTTTGGTTGTCTTCCTGTGAATTTACCTAATTCAGTAGTTCCGTTCGGCTAGAATAATTTGAATCTTTTTCATTGAACAACTTTCCTTTTTCCTTTCCTCTTCTTGTGTGTGTGTTCGTTGTCTGCTACTAGGCTGAGTGTGTATGATAGGGGTTTCTTCTTTATGTCTAGTATATAGAGGGGGTATTCTCTTTGTGTGAATGTGAGTGTGTGAGGAGGAACAAAGGCCGCACATAGGCTGCGTACAGTATATAGTCGGGGTTTCTGCGGGTCAGCTTTTTCTTTGAGCTAGGCTTCACATTTTGGGGTAAATTATAGTTTATTTGGAGTATTGATTTAAGTTGTCGAGATATATTGGTTGATATCTCGAAGAGGGGAGGGTATAGGTATACATAACAATATCATTCATTTATTGGGATTGTAATGGAAGTAGCATAATTCATGTAATTGGGTTTTAATGTGGGATAAACATTTTGAAGACAAAGGTTAAACTTTAACAGATGTAATCATTCAGTAGGTAACTAAAAGTAACAGACAGTAGACTAGGTAAATTTCATATATATCTATTTTTGACAATTTTATTGGGATTTCAAATTTAATGGGTTAACTTTTAGCTTAAAAGTAGGGAGTAATTACATTGGGAACAAATGGTCAATGTTTGTGTATGAGTGAGAGGGTTAGTGAGTGATCGAGTGTGAATGAAGTGATTTAGGGTCTAACTCTCTAAGTAAAAGCTGTTCTGTAATCTCTTCCTTCATTTTTCTTCCTCTTTGTGTGAAAGTCTTGTGAGAAGTTAAGCAGGAAGGGATGGCTTATTACACTGGGCCTGTATGCAAATGAGTGTGTGTGTGTGGTTGAAGACATTGGCCTCCCCCAATGCAAATGAGTGTGTGAGTCCTGCTGACTGACCCCCGACCTGTGTTTGTGACCTGTGAGATCTGATCTGAGTGTGTGTGGGTGACATCTGTGTGTGAGTGAGATCTGAATGAGTGTGTGATTGACTCCCTCTCTCTTTATCTTTCACTTTCTCCACTATTATTACTTTTGTAAACAAGACACCATCACTTTTGTCTTTGTTTAACTTTTTACTCATTTAGTTTTAAGATGGATACTGAGAAAGTTATGACGCCGGCAGAGGTCATACAGGAATCTAGTCCATTAGGCATATCTGATGTCTCAAAAAAGTGGTCAATAAGGTGGAGTGACATAGAACCTGCATGGCCAGAGCAAGGGAGTTTTGATATGAAACTTATTAACTCATTCTCTGCCAAGTTCAACTTGCCTGTGCAATAGAACTGCCAAGGATTTCTGACGATTTCACTCATCTTGGAGGGACAATTGCGCATTGATGTTGAGGCATAAAATAACAAAACAAAGGCCTATTGGAAAGGCCTATTCGTGTGCTTTCCAGTGGTCCAAACCATACGTTTCAAACATGTTCGCTTATCTCAGAAAGTGGAAAAGTAAGGGCATGGTATGGGGTCTTCACAGGCTGCTGAGAAGACATTTTGAGTAAAAGCATGTTTTAGTTTTGAAAATGGAATAACTTATGAATAAAATATGATTGCTATTATAAACTATACCTTGCTGGAAAGGCAAATTCGTGCTCTTTCCAACGCTCTAAACCATACGTTTCAAACATGTTTGCTGATCTCGTAAGGTGGAAAAGTATAGGGTATGGTATGGCGAAAAAACGGCTTCTGAGAAGAGTTTTTTTTTGGGGGGAAAATTGAATAAATATGAAGGAGCTATGAATACTATATAAACTATACCTCTCTGGAAAGATGAAGTCGCCTTCTTTCCAGTGCTCCCATCCAGATGTTTCAAACATGTTCTGTTGTTTAGAAAATTGGCCATGTATCACCCAAAACACCTCTAGGAACAAACTGAATACATGTTTTAGTAAAGTAGACTCTCGATCAGAACTCCTTTCTGCCTTTTATTTTTGGCTTCAGTGATGCAGAAGATATTTACAGTGTTTTCAAACAAAAGGGAAAAATAACAATGAATAAAAAATAAAGTGATTTTACAGACTTCAAGTGCATTCACAGTTCTCAATAGTGCTTTTTGAAATTACAAAAACAAGTGTTCTCATTCTCTCAGTAGTGGTTCAAGTAAATGACAATGAATAAAGGAACATTTCAACCCCCCCCTCTGTAGTGGTTTTCAAGTAAACTACAAAATATGAACATTCCACGCCTTTTCAGTAGTGGTTCAAGTAAATGGCAATGACAAAAGGAACATTTCCCACCCTTTCAGTAGTGCTTCAAGTAAATGACAAAGAATAAAAAGTTCAGTTCTCACGTTCGCTGAGGGTTTCAAATGAAATAAAATAAAAATGTCAGGAACAGAAGAGCTGGGCAGTGAATCCACTGGCTCAGAAGCTGAAAAACAATATAAAAAATAGGCTAGTTATAGTTTTTGCAAGGTAATATTGTGCACAAAATCAGTAGGCCTACATTGTTTCCATCCCCATCATGTCTCAATGTATGCATTTTGACACTTAGAATGAATGAAGACTTTTACAGTTGCTATGTGGATGTTTGGATTTTTAGATGGATAAAAGCATTGAACACAGATACAATAAATGTAGGCCATCTGTAACAAAAATAACCGTACCTTGACTAAAGCCAACCAATGATTCGCTGTCACCTGCAGATGGACCTGGCTCCTCACACTCAAGTGTCTAGATTGATCACAAAGAAACAAAGCACACAGATTTAGTACAAAACTAAACTGCAACATGCGTGCACACCCACACAGTGGCGCTCTCGCTCAATCTCTCTCTAGAGAAAGATCCACAATACATGTGGGCATACATTGTATATACTGTTTGTTCAGACTTACTGTTTTCTTTTTTGTTTTTCTTTACATATCTACTGCATAGTACTGTGTTCTATTTGTCTGTCATTCAATGTTATATGAGATACTTCAATGGTTTCCAGTGGAAATAAGCTTAGTCTTTTCATGGATAACCTTTTAGTAGACCTTGTACCAGTGAACTGTACCGTCATGAAACTGTACCTTTTCCTATGCAAACTTCTAATAAAGTCTTCAATCAATCAATACATGAGGAAAAACAATGCTGCCATTCGTTCCAAAAGCCATGTAACTATACAAATGCCACAATGTTTGGGCTCATTGCGCGCAGATCAGAGTGGGTATGGCAGGGGTATGCAGCTGCCATACCTTGGCTACAGAGGTAAATAATAAAAATGTAGGCTCTACTTTTCATCGTGCCTGTTGCTAAGGTATGGCAACATGACTGGTGTCTTGCACGCGTGCCCTGCACGCGCGCGTGCAAGACACCAGTCATGTTGCCATACTTTAGCTTGTTCTGAACTGACGCCACTGGGAGAGATGCACTCACTCCGTATGCAGAACACAGCGATCACATACAGTACAGAGAGAGAGAGAGACTGAAACACGATACAAATGCTGTTCCCCCCTTCTGATTTACCAAAGTCATGATTTACACAAAATGAACATTTGTATTTTATTCTAGAGCAACGAGCGCGCGCGCACACGCAACCTCAACTAGGCAACACAACGAGGAGCACAGATCCGTTGGGAAAGGCCTGGCGTTGTTTGCCAACGTGTTTGGGCTCATTGCGCGCAGATCAGAGTGGGTATGGCAGGGGTATGCAGCTGCCCGATCACATACAGTACAGAGAGAGAGAGAGAGACTCAAACACGATACAAATACAAATAAAATGCTTCGTACCACTGGTGTTGGCAGCATCCCTACGGCTCCATGTCGCCGTGGTCCGTCTCTTCCGAGTCGTAGGAACTTTCAGCCAGATCCCTGAACGCAGTGACTCTCAGGCTGCGTCTAAGACCTGGAGTCGCTGCCATCGGTCTCCACTCTCCACTGCAGCAGCCGCGGGTGCCACAGGGCGCTGGCTTCTTCTTGGGCGCTGCGCTTCTGGAGCCGCCTGGACAGCAGGGTCGGCGACGCGTCGATCAGTTGTGTGAACATAATCGGCACCCGATTGTGCATTGAAGATGGAAGGTTTAGGAGGATTGTTCAAGTGAGCTGAATCAAACTCGTTCACGCCATGGCCAGAGCCCTAGAGTTGCGTCACTCCCGTTCACTTCATGGGGCCAGGTCTTCTACGCACACATCTATTGGCGTATAGTGACAAACGGCGAACCGGAAGTTTACAAAATGCATTGAAGTCTATGAGGTGTAAAGTGACAATGAACCACGTGACCAGCGCTGTTTCTGACCCCGCGGTGACACCACTCTCTGATTATACTGCTCTGGCCATGGCCAAGCATGCCTGCAGGGAGAAAAAAAAGAGGAGAAACCGATCGCTAACGGTCTGTTTGAGCGACCGTCATGTTTCAGGGTTTATGGATTATAAACTATCAGGTAAGGCTATGTTTTACAACCATTTATACAGCGATCTGTCTGTGTTGTTGTTGTTGTTGTTACTTTTGGCACTGAATTGAAATGATGTTGTACTGTCTGAAACAGAAAGCGGACTGGTATCTGCTTGCTGGATTGCTATAGTGTGTGTGTGTGTGTGTGTGTGTGTGTGTGTGTGTGTGTGTGGGGACATCACGATAGTTTTTCACTTCGACGTGCTGTGTTAGTTGTGTGAACATATCGGCAATGTTTTACAACCATTTATACAGCGATCTGTCTGTGTGTTGTTGTTACTTTTTTTTTGTCTGAGAAGGGTAGAGAGAGGTTTTGAATGTTGTACTGAAACAGACAGCGGACCACCCAGCTGATTGGCTGGCACACACACACACACACACACACACACACACACACACACACACACACACACACACACACTAGCACGCCCACACACAAGCCACGGCTTTCTGGTTACCCGTCTCGCTCTCATTGTATAAGGTTTCAGGTTTCTGAGAAGAGGTTTTTCTTTTTGGACAATTTAATGATGTTTAATTTCATGTGAGGCTGTGCACTTTTGTTTAATGTTGTAAAAAACACTGTCAGACTTTGAGGAAGTGTATCATATGTTGTGAGAGGCTGGATAAGGCTGAGATCTTTTGTGTACAGTATGTACAGTAAAAGACGTCCAGAAGACGTCTGGCACCGACATCCCCAGGGGAAAAGACGTTCTGAGGACGTTTAGCAGGGAGTGAGTTAAGACGATGCAAGTATTAGTCCGTACATTTAGAGCAGAACAAAAAAACAGAGAAAAGAAAGAAGAAAAGACAATTGGAACTTGCTGTGCTAGATCTATTTTTTAGAGAGGCAAAGCGGCTGATTAGCTCTGCTACAGTATGCAAAGCAGCTCAACAACATGTGACATCACATCTGTCAGCATGTGAAGAGCCACCACTTTTTCCACCTATGCATCCTTATTTTTTTCAACCGGAGCCCCTGCCATGCTTGTCACAGCCACAGAGGGCAGAGAGCAGGTCGCCTCCCTGTATAGAGACATTGACATTGACAGCACATGAAGGACTGCGAGGAGAGTCTCCAGCAGGAGAGGAGAAGCAGCCAGCTACGACCGCCGCAGCTGCAGCAGTACCTTTTGGATTGAGCACCAGGACGAGTCATGGAGAGGAGGAGTCAGCGATGACACCAGCAGTGCAACCTGGTTTACCTGAGCAAAGCCGAAGCAACCGCAGTCTACACAAGAGAAAGGTGATGATGACTACAGCGAGAAGAGCTACTGACCACCGCAGCAAGGACAGCAGTGATGACAGCAGACGTAGCAGTGATGACAACATCCGCAGAGCTGCTGACCGCCGCAGTGAGGAGAGAAGACACAGCGGTGACCACAGAGGACATTGGCGTGCCCGCCATGCTGGCAGGAAGTGCACAGACTGTCTACCGGACGACACCAGCCCGGCAGAGGAAGATTCTATGGAGTCTCGAGTGGACAGTGACAGTGACAGCGACAGAGACAATGACAGTGACCTTGAAGAGCAGAGAAACCTTTTTGAGACTTTGATCGCTATTGGCAAAAAGTTGAAGAGACACCAAGCACAGTGTGTCCGCTTGACTAAAAAACTGAGTCAGCTTTCAGCGGCAGAAACTGAGCTAACAATGACTTTTGATGACATTTTGTGGAAGATTAAGAAGTCAGGTGTTCACCGAAGAAGTATGGCTGAGGAGAGTCAAAATCTAATGAACCCTCAGGAGACGAGGAAACGGAGAAGAACAGATGACGACCACTGCCACACTACCAAGCGTGTCATCAGAAGAGCGAACAGACCGCAGAGCAGAAGTCCTGAGCCCAGGAGACAGGAGGTTGAGAGCATGTCTCAATACGCTGTGAAACAAGCACCAGTGTTTCTCGGAGAACCGAATCTGGACTATAAGCCGTTGTCAAGCATGGAGGTTCAACACATTGAGTGTCATTTGCCAAATCTTGACGAAGGTGCCTGCGGATGGCTCACCAAGTTAGAGAAGCTTGTCTTGGATATTCCATTAGCGATGGGTGATTTTAAGAGGCTAGTTACACGTGCTACTGGACCCACTGGAGAACAGGTGTTGACTGACATCTTGACCGAAGCAGGACTTACTCAATTTATTGAAAATGGAGAGTACGACGCAGTCCCTTTCGCCGAGCACAGGGGTGTGCTGGGCCGCGCTCTTAGTGTCCACTATCCGTGGAATAAGACGTTTGACTCTGTAGTCATTGACCCACTGCGAGAGGATGAGGATCCCAATAACTACATTTCCAGAGTGTACGAACAGTGGGCAGATTTGACAGGGAGAAATGCCACCCGGAGCGACATGGATGAAGCCATGGTTAGGACTAAGATTGAAAAGGGTCTACCTGAAGCGATGCTATCTGAACTTGAGCTTATATGGAACCGCTCTGCAATGAACATTAAATCCTATACGAAACAGGTGGCACACACTGTGAATTTAGTCCGAAAGAGAGATGCCAACGAGAAGTTGCAGGCTATGACTATAAAAAGGAAGTTGCAAGAAGCCCAACTGGCAGAAATCATGGAGAAACGACGACAACAAGAAGGAAGTCAGCCATTGCCATGCGCTGAGCCTGTCAACTACCCGCCCACCGGACAAGTGGTGCCGCAGTATGCAACAGTTCCGGATGATGCTTATCGAACAAACCAGTTCCAGAGACTGCAACAGATCCCATCGTATTATGCAGGCTGCTACACCTGTGGAGCGATGACCCATTTCACAAGAGATTGTGTAGCTGCAAGTCCATTCCGACAGCAGCAGAGACGACGAGGGAAATTGAAAGCACCCTGTTATATTTGTCACAAGAGAACGCATTTTTGGAGACAGTGCAACCGGAAAGAGGAACAGCGTCTGCCTTGGAGATTAGTTGCCCAACAGAAGGAGATGGAGCCAACAGTTGGCCATCATCAAATGGGTCTATTTTTCCGACAGAATTCAAACAATTGGAGAGACGTTGACTTTGGTGGCCTACGATGGAGAGAACCAGCCGGAGGAGAAGATGCCACTGTGATAATGGATCCAACTCACGTAGCGGAGCCTGGTACCGATGGACGAGACGTGGAAAGTCTAATTATGCTCTAAGAGAAGATGAGAGGAGCACTCTATGCCCCTGTCAGAAGAAGTGCCACACCCCTTTTTCCTGAAAGAAGAAAGATGACAGTTCCTTGCCACGCCCCAGTGTCACTTTTGACACAACCATGCCATCTAAAGCCCCCTTTCAGTGCTATTCGGTGGCACGTGTGTCCTTCACACTCTATCCCTATGCTCTATCTAATCTCTAACTCTTTCTTTCTATCTTTTGCTCAGTGAAGTATGGCCAAAGCACAGGTGCATATTTTTGTGTGCATTTTGTACATGAAGAAAAAAAGAAGATCTACATTTTCACGTTTTTCCCTTTTTAAGTTTAAGAAAAGACATTCATGTTGCGTTTAGTCTCAGGAAAAGACATTTATGAAGTGTGTGTCTATGATGTTACAGGTACAATTCCGAAAATTCCCCTACAATCATGGCAGATAACATTTTGGCCATGCCCAAAAAAAGGTGGATAGGGAATACTTGTTTCTAGTTCGGTGTGTATGAATTTTACCATGTCTGGCTTACTTTTGCATTCATGAATGTATTATTCATCGGCATCCTACTACAGGCGGTGATCCAAACTACATTGGATTATTATGTTCCTGTAACAGTAATGGACCCCCATAGCTCCAATACATTAGGTCAATATAGTTGATTGTATCAGTGAGTTGGTTTTATTTAGCTTTGTTCGAATACTTTGATGTTCTAAATTGTGTTGTAGTTGTTTCACTGCCCAGAGGGGACAGCCAACTGCTATACAATTTGACCATCTTATTATGTGTTTTTATTAAGATGATACTTGAGATGATGATCATGTTTTTATTCAATATTTTTTGGGGTTGATTTGTTTGGGTTTAGTTAAGTAATCTTGATAGTCTAATTGTACTATAGTTTTTACTGCCCACAGAGACAGTGAACTGTGTTACAATCAGATTAACCTGGAGTTTAACACGGATGGATGGATGGAATCGTTTTTTGGAAGAATGTAACTTTAAGCTGTAATATGTAGGTAGACCAGTGGTTATCATGTGTGTCTGATCAGTTGGGTGTCGAAATATATTGTCTATATTTCGAAGAGGGGATGTGAAGTATATCTGATCAGACAATAACGCATAATAATTCAGCATAATATCAACTTGTATAATTTAGTGTAAAAAGTGAACAAATGGCTACTTTGAGATCGAACCAAGACAGTGGCTCCTTCAAAGAGGACATTCTTCGGGTTTAATTGCCTTGGTCCTTTTGTGTCAGGAATGACCTCCTGGAGATCTAAAAATAGTTGACTACAGATAAGGGTTTGTGGGGAGTCATAAAGACAGTGACTCCAGGCCATACTGTAGGCGGATTAGGGCGTCAACAGAGCAGCTGTTAAAAGCTTGTCTTGTCTTATCTAGGAACACATTTTAAAATACAGGGTAACCTTATACTAGTTAAATAATCGATAAGTTGGTGAAATGTGGTTAAACACACAGTTGAGTTAATCATATCCTATCTGTGATGATTCTGTGACATTCAAGAAGAGACTACATGCTGATCTTGTCTTCTTGACATACAGTAATTCTTAAACTGTAGTACCTTTGGCATTTAAGGTTTACTTTCTTTAAACTGTAAGATGCAAGCACATGTTTTAAGGTCTTAGGTTTATATACGTGAGACATATACACATTGAACATTAAAGTAGACATTATGTTAAGAGACATTTACATTACATTTGCTTGGAGTTAAAAATAGTGAACCAAGGAGTAGGTCATAAACTGTGCCTGCCTCCCCCATGCCCACAGGCAGCGGAAAACTACAGGGCATCACCAAGCCAAATCTTTTGTTAGATCGGAGACAGCTGATTAGATGACCTAGGGGTTTCTGACCCCTCCTCTGATTCTCCCCCAATGCTTGTAAATGTTTATAAGGTGATAGCGAAATGTAACTTGGGAGAGAGAAGCCCGCAAACGGCGGAGGACTGTTGGGAAAAGCTGGGAGCTCCCGCTCCAGCTACTATGGAAACTGACCAATACTCTGTCAATAAATGGACCAAGGAACAACACTGCTGTCTTCATCTTTCCTCTCAAGTCCTTCCTGGACCTTATAGAAATTCAGTCTAATCAAGAAGTCTAAATAGGAGCTATTCCCCAGAAACTACAGAATGGTACCAAAACCCTGGTTTACAACAAGTATTTGTTGGTTGTAGGGACAAGTACTATAGTACTATACCAGACAGGTATTATAGTCTGGTTGCCCCTGCAGGTCAGCCAGACTATAGTACTTGTCTAACTTTATTCTTTTCATATTTCAAGCTTTCCATCTTCTATTCTTCTTTCCAACAGTTTGGTGACACACACTTGGGCCATACTTTATTGGTTCATTTTGCTAAGAGATACATTACACATTAATTATATAGTATATTAATATAGTTTAATTTATGTAAATGTATATAAAATTAACTTTCTCCAATGACTTAACTTTAAAATGTAACTTTTCCTAAATATGGAGATGACCTACATCATAGACCACATGAGACCCACACAGTATGTTCATATATAGACGCCACTCCCAAGGGAAGACAGACAATGCACCCACTGCACACAATTGTATTGGAAACAGAGCTACACTTTCTAAACACCTGCCCACTATACCAAGACATCAGAGACACATTTTCCCACAGATTATACACGCTCAAGATGAGTTTGAAAACATGACTGATGACAAAAGGAGAAATAAAACAATGTGCAAACAGCAGCAAGATTTGTGAACTGAATTGAATACAACCACCCTAAGGACTACAAACCTCTCTAGATCCTATACTGCACATATAAACAGAGCTGCTAACACATTTTATATCTGAGCCTTTTTTGTATACTATTTAAGATTGCTTTGAAAAAAGGGACTGCAAAAGATTGCTGCTTAAAGCTTTATACCTTGTATAACATCTAACAGATAAACAAGTGCCTACTGCCTACTGTAAGGAGTAGGGACCACTACCCTGACTAAGAATAGACCAGGGACCACTGTTGTGTTGGGTGTGTCTATAATGCATTATTATTATCAGCTTATTTGATGTATGTTTATAGTTAGAAGAAATCAAATACATAAAACCCTTTATAACACTTGTTCCTCAACCAAGTGTAACCAAGGTTCCAATTCCCTTTTCTGTGGAAGTTCCAGTAACTGCTGTCAACTACGTGTCATCAGGTCAGGTGTGATGACATACTATACACTACAGTGCAGGAAGAACAAACAGTCACATGATCATATGATACTAAATCACATGCATTTGTTTCACTTTCACAGTATCAGTATGGCTCTCACATGGTGTAGAGCATTTCTGTGCAATTCAACCTTTTTCTTGTTATTTCTCTGTGTTCTTTGCGAGGGCCGCTTCAAAGGCTTTAGGAAATTTGATGAGGTGGAGGTTCTTGACAGAGGGGCAGACGTTAAGGAGCAATGGTTCACCCAAAAACTGGATCACTTTAATGGTGCAGACCACCGAGTATGGAAGCAAGTAAGTATGTCTGTTTGTCTGTCTCTCTCTCTCTCTCTCTGTGTGTGTCTCTCTCTCTCTCTGTGCGTGCGTGCGTGCGTGCGTGCGTGCGTGCGTGCGTGCGTGCGTGCGTGCGTGCGTGCGAGCGTGCGTGCGTGCGAGCGTGCGAGGGAGAGACACATTCTGACTGTCTGCCATTGACAGACACGTCATGCAGAATTACCATATTTAGTACCCTTGAATACTAACCCACATTCTCTCCTTTGCACCCCAGAGGTACTTTGTAAATGACCGGTTCCACCAGGCGGGTGGTCCGGTGTTTCTGATGATAGCTGGAGAGGCCCCAGCCAGCGCGGGGTGGATGGAGAGCGGCACCTGGCTCACCTACGCCCAGAAACTAGGAGCTCTGTGTCTGATGCTGGAGCACCGCTTCTATGGAGAGAGTCACCCCACAGTGTAGGTATCACAATCACTACTAGTCTACTACTGTGTCCTAAATGATTTTGTGCATTTATAAAACACCTTTATCCAATGTGCATTATTTATAATCCTTGCAACGGGATAATGGTTGCAAGTAGTTGCGACTAGTTGCATTGATGTGTACTGGCCTGACTGGGGGAGGACTTAAATATGCACTTTGGACCACTAAATAGATTATACTGGTCTTCCTCCTGTCTCCATTCAGTGACCTGAGCACCGATAGCCTGCAATTCCTCAGCAGTCGCCAGGCATTGACCGACTTGGCTCAATTCCGCATGGTCATGGCAGAGAGTCTGGGGTTGACCCAGATGAAGTGGGTGGCATTCGGTGGCTCGTACCCAGGTTCCCTGGCTGCCTGGTTCAGGCTTAAGTACCCTCAGCTGGTCCATGCTGCTGTGGCCACCAGCGCACCCATTCATGCTACAGTTAACTTCCCAGGTAGGATGAAACATAATTATGTGACACAATATGCTGCCAGAGACTGACTGACAGGCTCAAACACAAACCTATAGCCTTAAGATTTACACTTCATTCCAAAATAGATGGTATACTCAACTGTACGTTGAGTATACCATCAACCTATACCAGGGGTCTTCAACGTTTTCAGGCCAAGGACCCCTTAGTTGAGAGAGAGATGAAGCGGGGACCCCCACCACCTTTGCATAGATTCCATAGTTTCATCGTTTGACAGCACAATCATCAGTGTATTTTGGATTCATGTCGATGTGTGTTTTCAGGTATTTAACCACTTGAACTGTCAATACTTAATACCTTGACCTTTCACTCTGTACTTAGTCTGCTCTTCTTCCCCTCTACACCAAACCTTTTTGCCAAAAATAGCCGATCTACAAGCTCACAACGCCTCGCAGCGCAAGGCGTTGTGAGCTTGTATATCTGCTATTTTTGGCTAAAGTTCTCAGAATATGGACGCTATAGGGTTCAAGTGGTTAATATAAAAAAGGAGAAAAAAGTTTCTATCACACAAAGATTTGGTGGACCCCCTGTAGTAAGTCTGAGGACCCCCTATAGGGGTCCCGACCTGGATCCCCTGTTGAAGACCCTTGACCTACCATCTGTATAGGTTGAGCTTTATTGGATCATTTACATACTGTAGCTGACAGAAGACTGAGTCATACTTCTTAAATGCATGATTTTAAAACCGTCTAGATTTGTCCTTTTTAAGATTAACCCACATTTAAGCGTTTTAGTTGTTTATTGTTTATTCTTCTTTCTTTGATCCATCTGTAGGCTATTGTATGTATGTCTACGGGTCTCTCTTTGTTCTTTGTGTCCCTCAGTTTCTCTCTCATCTGCTTCACACTCTGTCCTGTGTTTTGTCAGAGTATTTGGAAGTGGTCTGGCGTTCTTTAGCCTCCGAAAATGTAGAGTGCCCCCTACTGGTGAAAAAGGCTTCTGACACCCTTCTGGAGCGCCTCGGAGACCCTGAGGCCTGGGACAACATCACCAAAGACTTCAGGTACAGGAACATCTCCACTAAAAACTCCAGTTTCTTATTAATACTAATGCAATGCAAACTCTGTTCTGCCTAGTGCTTAATCTGTGGGGGAACAAGGGGGAACATGTTCCCCCACCTCTTTGATTGGATCTGTCACCTATTTGATTGGATCCGGTGGATCCGGCACCTATTTGATTGGATCCGTTTTTTGTTCAATTTCTTTTCGTTTTTTCTGATGTGGTGTTTCATAGGTGACAGTGAAACACAATAGACAAGCTATATACACATACATGGTGTCATAGAATTTTGTTAACAATACAAATATCTATATATTTTTTATTATGCCAGTTATTCAGTTTTATCATTCCAAATTGATAGATTGACTACCAGTGTTCTGTTGGGCCACATGTGCCAAATGTTGCTGCTAATTTTATACTGGGTTCGTACATTTAGGTATATATACATACATACAGTACAGTATACACATTAGTGCAAGTAGAATATTTCCAAACTCCAATCAAGGGTGTTTATATTTACAGTTTTGTTTTGTGTCCTTTAAGGTGAGACATGGCAGGTGAAAACATGTAAAAATTCAAAATTTTAAAAAATGAGATTATTTAATATTTTGCTTCCTAAACATGCCTTCTTTCAAACTAATGCAAAATTAACGTTCAAAATACTCATATAGATGTTCATTTCATATGTGAAGGTGCCGAGTTAACAGCATTTGTTTTCATACATTTTTCATAAAATATAGATATATATAGACAATAAAAAATAAATAAAAGATAAATCAAAGAAACATGGCCCCCTCACGTATTAGGCGGGCAGTATGAGTCACCAGAACCGAGGACAGGTATTTTTGATGAATCTAACATGATTAAAATGGAGTTTGAAGTTACAATTGGTTTCAATGGGATGGAGGTGTGTCCGATCTTTAAAGGCCGTTTTCTCAAAATGTGTTTTTCCTCATACTTAGGAACATAAATCTCCACTTCAGTTGCACCCACATACACCAAACCTTCCAGTTCTATTCTTATCTATATCCTGAAGATATTTACAGAGGGGTTTGTTGATATATCATTCATAGCCTGTTTTACATCACATTTTGTCACTAAAAACATGGCGAAAATTGGGTTTTTATGCCTGTTGACACTATTTTCTGATTTATGGAATGATACAAATAGATATCAAAAATCCCCTCTGTAATTTGTTAAGTCTCTAATATGTCAAGAAAATGAAACAATAATTTTGAACCTGGTTGTATCCAATCTTCAGATTTATGTACCTGAAAAGTATGCAAATTAGCCATTATTAGCGCATATAATGCCTAATTTGCATATCTAATGATGTAATTTCAGAAAACTTGTAATATAAAAAGTCTTAGTCTTAATGTAAGTAATCAACTGGAGAAGTTTCATTGTGATAGCTATTAGTTAACTTTTTTACCCTATTCACCTGTAGTGTCTCACCTTAATGCAGTGGTTCTCAACCTTTTCAGGCCGCGACCCCCAAAATAATCGTATTTTAACTGGGGACCCCCCAGCCTACAAGCACTATGAGTTGAGGTATTACATTTTGTATAACACAATTCTATTGTGAAAATAGCAGATCTACATGCTCTTGCTCACAACGCCTCACAGTGCAAGGCGTTGTGAGCATGTAGATTGGCTATTTTCACAATTTCTGCCTCTAATATTTGATAATTTGGCCGGTGTATCATTTGTCATTTTAGAGGTGTTAAAAAATGTTCACTTTAGAAATGTGCAGATACCCAGTCTATACACTTAAACTTTATGTTGGTTTGTTTACTTGAGTGAGAAAACAATGTTGCACATTAAGTTAATCATCTGGGGACCCCCCAAAATAATTTGGGAATCCCCATGGGGGTCCCGACCCACAGCTTGAGAACCACTGCTTTAGCTCTCTGACGGCCTCAGGGGAAAGAAACTCTGGCTGAGTCTTTCTTGAGCCTCAGGCTTGGCGACACCTCAGTCCACATCGGTGTTCCTCACTCTGCTCTTTTCCCTGGGCCAGACTGTGCTCCAAGCAGCGCCCGTCAGACATGGACTCAGCCTACCTCCAGGAGATACTGGCCGGTAACTTCATGGAAGTGGTCCAATACAACCAAGACAACATAGGGGTGGGCCACATGGAAAAAAAATGATGATAAGGATTCTTTTCAGCCAATTATCACGATCACGATAATTATCACGATCACGATAATTATCACGATGCTAGTTTTTAGGATTATTAAACACATGATAATTCATTATATTATATGATTATTAATTAAACGATCACACACACACACACACACGCACACACACAGTCACTATTGGTTCTTCTTGAGAGTAGAAATCCCCTTTGTTTCCTACAACAAAGAAATATTATTTCAAAAGATTTGCAAAAATAAATGACGAATAAGATCCAAGTCAAACCATTTTCAAAATAATTTTCACCCAAAGAATATATCCATGAATGTAAAATACGACAAAGAAATGCCAAATCTACAAGCTCACAACATGTACTGTAGTAAGCTTGTAGATCAGCTATTCAACTATTCTTGAAATAGGGCATACACTGTAAGTGATTCAGTCATAATGTGTGTTTTTTACATTTTCCTCGCAAATTTCTCTCGGGTGCGCAGTTTGGGAAGCAGTGATGTGAGCCCAGTGTTGTGCCATTGCAGGGTGTGGTAGGGTCCAAAATCACCATCAAGGTGCTGTGTGGAATGATGGCTGACGGCTCACTGGGGGGACCCTACGACCGCTACGTGGCCGTGGCACGCCTCATGATGGACGCCTTCCAGATGAGGTGCCTGAACGCCGTCTACGATGACTACCTTACATACATGGCCAGCACGTCCTGGGATGGACGTGCCGGGGCAAGGGGAGGTAGGTGTTTATGAGGGGGTGGGCTGCTGGCTGCTGCATGCATGAGTTTTAAGTTTTATCATATTTGAGTCTGTGTATTTTTCGGCCATTTGAATACTGCTTTTATATCCGAGAAAAGAAAATCGGAATTACAGTCCAAACGTTCCGTATTCTGCATTTGAATGTACCATCTTAGAACTGAAAATCGGTAAAATCGTTCGGTTTTCTGAATACTGTTTAGGAATGGTTAAACAAAACTCAGAAATGGGTAATATAGTCCGAAAAATACATGGACCCCTATCGTTGTTAGTTTTTTTTGTTGTTGTCTTGGGTATGAATTGTGTGTGTGTGTGTGTGTGTGCGTGCATGCATGCGTCCGTGTTTCAGAGAGACAGTGGGTCTACCAAACCTGCACTGAGTTTGGTTTCTACCAGAGCACGGATTCACCGAACCAGCCCTTTCATGGCTTTCCTCTGCCGTGAGTACATTAAACTGTGTGCATGTACAGTATCATCGTGTGATGGTGATATATATATATACTGTATATAAACACCATTAACTAACAGCACTTTCCATGTCATCTCTACCACATGTTAGTAATTATGCTGTTTATGTCCAGGTACTACGTCAAGCAGTGTGCACACTTGTACAATGTGAGTGCCGAGAGACTGGCAGAGGCGGTGAACCAGACCAACGAGTACTATGGCAGCTACAACATCAACTCCACCAGGATAGTCTTCCCCAACGGCTCCATCGACCCCTGGCACGCCCTGGGCATCACCCGCGACATCACTCCTGATCTTCCCGCGGTCTACATTAAAGGTAGTAGTGCAGCGGATAACAGAAATATTTTGGGAAAATCAAAAAGTGTGAAAGATCTGTACTGTATTCTGTAATGTATTTTTGAAATGTAAAACATTTAATAAATAAAGCCTTAGGCCCGGTCCGGGCACCTAGGCTACAGTGTAGCCTGACAGTGCGTTGTGGGTTCAAGTCCCGATCCCAACGGCCTTTGCTGTCCATTTCCTGTCATCCTACTTTCCTATAAATAAAAACATTTATAAAATTGATTCAAAAACACGCCATAAGTGAAGCCGATAACGGCAACATTTTGGGAGAATTGTTCAAATGGTAATAGAAGCGGGAAATTGGTACAAATCATCTTTGGAGAACATTCTTCGATTTAGGAAACCGTGCCACTCGTAAATCAACGATAGCAGCCATTGTTTTCAAGATGGCCCACCAAAATTAGACTGTTTTTGCATTTCAGCATAGCGAGATCAATCACCAAATGGCATGTTTAATGTATGTTTAAGTTATGTTAAAAAAGTTTCAAAACCATGTCATGAGGACCCCACACTCTGAGGACCCCTGGCCTAGGAGTCAATGTTGAAGACCCCTGTGGTGCAGTTGACATACCCAGGGATGCCAGGTTGAAAGTGGTTAAATATCCAGCACGTTTAGTATTATACCCAAAAAGGGAGTCATACATGGTTAGTTAACATGACCTTGAGTGGATCAATGCCTCAAAAGGCCAGAGCTCGCACAGCGCTTTCTTCTGTTCGTAGTTTTGGTAATACAAGCATAGAGCTTTATAAGAACACTAGTAGTAGTTTTCACTGCATAGCCATGTTTTATACCTCTTTCATTTACTTTCCTCCATCTCTCTTGTGATCCAGGGACAGCCCATTGTGCAAACATGTTACCTGCAAGAAGCCAGGACCTTCCTCAGCTTACCAAGGCTCGGGACCACATCTTCATACTCCTTCAGCAATGGTTGAAACAATGACCTCTGATAGACTAGCCAACCGGGCACTAGATGTTTGCCCAGTTGGCTGGAATCAGGCTTCTGCTTTTGTGTGAGCATCGCAAGGATTGTTGTTTTGCCTAGAAAAGGCTCTACAGGTACTTT
The DNA here is from genome assembly GCF_963921795.1 of Nannobrachium achirus. NCBI lineage: Eukaryota > Metazoa > Chordata > Actinopteri > Myctophiformes > Myctophidae > Nannobrachium > Nannobrachium achirus. The sequence goes on along the minus strand of NC_137814.1, from coordinate 48,627,630 downwards.
TTCTAATGTATGTGAGGCTATCTATTTTGTACTGATGAATTATAGAGATTTCTATTTGTTTTGTTTACCATTCAGATTAATACGTATGGCCCTAGATTTTATTTTATAATTTAATTTCTCTTTTTGAATGTCCCAACTTTTGGGAATTAAGCTGTTCTGGGGATGCAAATAATTACCCAGAACATACATAGTGGGCTTTCTTCTAACTCACTGTCAATAATTAAATAAGGTGAGTGCTTCAAAATGTATTTTATGAATACAATTATCCTAGATCATTTTTGACAAATGTTGGATTTTAACAAATGCTGGTTGCTGCTCATGACCTTGTGTGGAACTTTGTGAACTGCAATGTTTTGCCCGATCATTAATCCAATACTGCTCTGTATCCTATGGCCAATACATACTATCATATATTTTATAATAATTTGAGTGTCCGTGTGAGGAGTCATACATAATTCCAACCAATATACAAAAATTAAGCTGCTTTGCTTATTTATATGAAGAAGAAAACATCTATGTGCATTATGTGATGTCGTAATTATGTGCTTTCCCCCTCTTTAAAGCAGTCACTCACTATGACATTTTCTGATTCAACAAATGGCTTATAGGTTTTGTCCAGAAGAGGGCAGCAGTGTGCCATCATTCAGTGGACAGACCAAGTTACTCTTAAAGTATCCCTGAATTATCATTCAACAACCATGATTTAGGTCCACAAGCTCACAATGCTTCACTGCTGTGAGCTTGTGGATCAGCTATTTTTACAATGTTTGTATCTTTATTACGTTACGTATAACATTTGACAATGTGCAATTAGAAATGTTTTAAAAGTCATTAAATTGTCACTTTTTGTGCAATGTCCTCCATTTACTGTATGTTGATTTGTTTACTGTTCACTGAGAACACAATGTTTCATCATCTGGGGACCCCCCCCAAAAATATATTTTTTATTGCTTAAAGGTTACAGTTAAGCGGTAACCTTAAAAATAAAAATAAATAGTGCACCCCTCAGAGCACATGTCTCCACCAGGCCTGCAAAATTTGGAAAGCAGTCATAATTGAATATGAAATCTTGATCACATGACTCCAGAGATGATGCAGATAATGCCTATTTGTGATTGTATTACATACATTTAATTAAATATCTGAGCTACATAAATGTTCATCAACATTTGACTTCATCCATTAGTAGACTGGGATCAGTTCACTCTACAGGTGCGTGTGTGTCTAAATGACTGGATCTGAACAGTAAATAGAAACCAGTCTTTGGAAGCTTGTAACACCAGGTTTAATCACTTAACACCTAGCATATCGGATATAGGTATGTACAGTACAGTTCATTATAACTGAGAGCGGAAAAAAGCTCATCTGTGATGGTTGTGAGTTAGACACGCTAATTTTGAACATTTTGAAATTTGGTTGCCAGTAATCTTTTGGAATCAATCAGGAATGAGTTGAACATTCAAACTGAATCTGAGGCCCCGTTTAGACGGAGATGGTTTCTATAGAAAACGTCAAAATAAAATGTCAGATAATGCCTTCTGTTTAGACAACAACAGCGTGTTCCCTTCCAGGGTAGAAATCTTTGAAGACGCTCTAGCTCCCGTCTCATCTGAACATGAAAAACACAGGAAACGACAATACATGTGATGTCATCATGGCTCACATGCAGACCATAGACATAGAAAGGTAGATGCCTCCTCTGGCTCTGGCGTTGGTAAAAAAGTATATATGCAATTTTTATGGAATTCTTCCGCGTGTGTCACAGTGTGTCCGCCAATCCTTTTTTTACCAGGCGCTCCAATGAACTGCAGCGGAGGAAGAGGTATCTAGCTTTTTATATCTATGATGCAGACTACGTGCAGCCACGTTACCAGGTGAATGTAAACAGGGAAGTACAACAGCGTCACTCGTCTATATGTGCGTCACCGCCACCTAGCGACATGGCATGTACACTACAGCGGTGACAAAAGTGTCAATGCAATGAGACCTCACTGTTTTCTCTAGAAACCGTTGTCGTCTAAACGGGTCCTGAATCTCATTGTTTTGGAAACACCAGGTTCTTCTTCAGAGTGTTGATGACACCAGGGATCTGTGACTCCTCGTTCTCTTTCATCTGCCTCTGGCTGACCTCCTTGATGACATTATTGAGAATGAGCTGGATTTCATCACCCCTGTAACACATGCGCGTGCGTGCACACACACGCACGCACAAACACACGCATGCACATGCACACACACATGAATAGATTGATCAGTGGTGATGTAAACAGGGCATCAGGCCTACTTGCAGTAGGAGTGCAAAGTGAACCGCATGAACCCTACTGTCTCTATTCTGGAGTTGAACATTAGGCAAAAGAAAATACATTTTCATTATTTTAGCGTGACACCATTGTGTGACAGTATAAAATAAAGTGGTTAATCAGACTAAATGTAGTCGATTATAAATATGAATGGAAAGCTTCAGACTAACATGCAGCAATGGAGGCATTTAAGTGGTCAGAAGTTAACATTCCTTAATAATATATTCATATAGTTTATATTCATGTTTATGTTGTGTTTCATAATTCTTAATTATGTGAGTTACCTGAGACGGCCATCAGTCAGATGTTTGCACACAGACTGGGTGAAATAGCTTCCATTAGCGTCTCTCCATGTTTCATGATCCTCCTTGTTTGCTATGGCGACCAGGAAATCTTCTTCCATGGACTCTTCTTCAGGCAGATCTCCCTCCTCCAGGCCAGCCTCTAGTAAGAACACTTTGGGTTTGTTCTCCAGGTCAGGACAGTTCTCTACGTTGAAAGGTGTAGTTATATCTTTAATGGAGAGGATCATCTCCCCATCAGTCCCTACAACACCACCCGTGGCTCCATCACCACCGATGTAACAAACAAAGGCATCTGTGTGCTGTAGAGGTTCCTCTAGATGAAGGTCAGTGAACTTCTCGTCCTTAAAGGACCATTCCTGTACATCGAACTGCTGTAGTTCAGCGATGTTCAAAGAAGAGATGCATTCCAGGGTTTTCTTCATTTGACTACCTGTTTGGTTTTTATAAATCAACACCCTGAAGCCCCGATAGGCGAAAAACAGTCCCACTTTATCTGCAGGGAGGAAAACAAACACACCTTCAGTCATTAACCACTTTGAACTTGATTTCCGCATTATATTATAGGTTTAAGAATGAATGAACGAATGAAACATTAACAGTATACACACACACTCCTGTGAAAAAAACAAAACAATCAGAGCAGAGTATGGCGGTATTTGTCACAGTATCCACACAACATTCATACCAGCATCCTTGACTGGGTGAGGTCGTACATCTCCATTCACAAGCTTCTCATTGACAATGATCAAACAGAGACCTTTACGTTCACTGTTCAACTCATACTGCTCCTCCTAAAAACACCAGAGACACATTAGAGTTAGAAACAAATACACAATAATACACTACAATGTCTGCTACACAACTAATCATAACGCACTGCATGTACAGTATTACTATGAGCTGTTATGGAAACTAAACAACTTATGACTAGCACTGTTAAATAACAAAATATTTTTGTGATTGTTTCACTACTTTTACTTACATGGTCTTTTAACTCCTTCAGTCGGCCTGAATCGGGTGAAAAAAGAGATTAAAATTGTAATTCTTTATGACATTTTTATAAAAGGTTTATTTGTAAAATTAGTTTTACAAAATGTATGGATTATGGAATAGAGCACTGGTCCCCAAACAATGGGTCAGGAACCTATAGGCCGGGGACCCATTTTTATGGGTCACGAGTAGCTTTTTTTCTCCAACGTTTTCTACATTTAGTTTTTAACTATTATTAAAAAACATCCATAAATGAATCAATCAAAGAAATCCCATGACAGAATTGCTTAAAATTGTGCTCATGTGTTGTGCTGTTGAAACTTCTTTTCCTTTTGGCTATTCCCTTCAGGTGTCACCACAGCCAATCATCTGCCTCCATCTCACCCTGTCCTCTGCCTCCTCTTCTTTCACACCGACTAACTTCCTCTTTCACAACATCCATAAATCTCCTCTTTGGTCTTCATCTAGGCCTCCCATCATGCCTGGAAGTTCCAACCTCAGCATCCTTCTTCTGATATACTCACTATCCCTCCTCTGTACATGTCCAAACCATCTCAATCTGGACTCTCTGGCTTTATCTCCAAAACATCTGACATGCGCTGTCCCTCTAATACAGTATGTGACTGTGTTATGGTCCGATGAAAGTAAATTTTGCTAGGAGATGTAGTCGGCCCTTGGGTATTTTAATATTTTCTATTGTGGCCCCCTTTGAAAAACGTTTGGACACCCTTGCCCTAAGTACTTCTTTACCTCTCTACTCCCTGTAACCTCACTGTTCCACTTGGGTTCCTCTCATTCACACACACATGTACAGTATTCAGTCTTGCTGCGGCTAACCTTCATTCCTTTCCTTTCCAGGGCATACCTCCACCTTTCCTCTATATTTTGTAATTCTGGCAATGTTATGACATTTCTATGCCTCTTGTCCAGTTCTCAATCTTTTTGGGCCCTATTTTGAGTGGCGTTTTATGCCTATATGACTAATCTTATACAGGCTAAATAAAAAAAAATAATGAAATTCTCTCACCTTGTTTCTTTGCATTTTGGAAATCCTCGTTGGTGTAGTAGCTTCCACCGTTCTTCTCCACCATCTTATTGATTTTCTCCAGCAGCTCTGTGACTTGAGAGGGATCTTCAGTTTTGTTGTTGAAAACATGATAAAAACCACTATACTTGCTTAGTAATTCTTGTAGTTTTGGATACTTCACAAATTCTTCAACAGAAAGCTGGTCAAGCTGGTCACCATGTGTGAAGAGAATCATGGTGTATTCATTTGACTTTTGTCCAAATGCTTCCTGAGTCATTTTCAAACTTATCTCCTCCTCATCAGTGAATCTTCCCATTCGGATCACAACCAGGAATGCATGGGGACCAGGAGCAGCACGAGAAATACATTTTCTGATCTCTCTAAGGTTTTCGTCTTCGCTGAACCCGGTGTCAAAAAAGCCTGGAGTGTCAATAACAGAAACCTTTCTACCATCCACTTTACGACTGAGCTTCTTGCAGCTCTTTGTCTGAGATTCTGGTGAACACTTGGATTCAAACACCTTTGAACCCAGGATGGTGTTTGCACTGGCACTCTTTCCAGCTCCAGTTTTCCCAACCATCACAATCCGAATTTCATCTTCATCTATGAATGAGTAAAGACAGACAGACAGACAGACAGACAGACAGACAGACAGACAGACAGACAGACAGACAGACAGACAGACAGACAGACAGACAAGATCATCAGTACTTGAATTCATCATTTAAGTGTTAATCGTTTTACAGCAACAGATTGACAGGTTAATTATTGCATAATTTTAAGTTTAGAAGGCTATCACTCTCACTAGAATTATCATTGTATGTTGTAATATTTTAGATAGCTAACTACTGGCATGTGACAGTAGACCTAGTCACCATTGTTTGAAAGTTACTCAATCAAATTATTGGTTAACCTAGCCAGATGGCGTGATGATGTAAAGCCGATTTGAATATCAGTTCATCCATAAAACAAAGCACCACCAACCTTCATTCAATGGCCTCGACATCTCTGAAACACAAGAGAGACATACTTGAGGGACTTCATAACAAAAGCATGTTATTAAATCATTGCTTTATCGTACTGGCCTAGGCAAAACACATAACAGCATAACATCTGTTTTGCAGACTATGGTGGCTCGTTTGGGACAACCAAGGCATGGATGTGTGTGTAATGACAACAGATTCATGATCATGGATTTTATACATGCGCACCGCACCGCACCGCACCACACCACACCGCACCACACCACACCAAACCACACCTCTCTCTTACCTAAATCTTGTTCTTGGTCTTTGCCTGGTTGTGTAAAAGTAAAAATGTGAGACAGAGGTTGGTCAGAGTGGTGACATTGTTGATACATACTGTACTGTCGATAGTTAAATAGTCTTATTTAACTATCATTTAACTTACCAGTTTTTTTCAGATTTTCCCAGTAGACATATCCCAGTATTGATGCCAGCAAGATGATAATGACTGTAATCACAATCGCTGCCTTCCCTCCTGCAGTTAGTCCACTCTCCTTCACTGTGTGAATAATGATATAACAATATTGATGAATTATAGTCATAACCTCTTAAACACTGTGAGTAATGACACAACTGCTGTCAACATTCTACAATGAAATCATTCAAATCAACAGTATAGTGTTCAGATGAATTAACGTTTACATTAATACAAGTTCATGCATATTAATTATTATAGTATTAACTAGAAAGATGCAATTCTGGGAAATTGCAAGTGTGGTTGCTGTGACGCGAGTCACAAGGAATCCTCTGGGAATCGAATTCCGTCTTAACATTGTGTCCCTTTCATTCCATATAATAAGGGTATCTCTATCTGTCAGTCCTTGTCCCTATTTGAGCGGTGCTGACCGTTCCTATATCTGGCTTTGTCTATTTGTCCCATGTCTGTCTATGTACATTTTGGCCAAGGTCACAATGGCCAAGCTTCGCAGTGCACTTAATGAAATAGCACTGCTCACTTCACACTGGGTGTGTGATTTTTGCCCATTATATGGAATATCCCTGATGTCATGCATGCTGCCCATATATGGGGATCTCTGTATCCATCAGTCCTTGTTTCTTTTATGCCCATATATGGAGATCCCTGGTGTCATCTATATTAAGCCCACATCTTGGGAGTAGCAAAATAAAGTTTATCCGGAAATAAAGTCGGACAAGTATAGTCTGGTTGCCAACCACACTCATTAATACCTGGCAGCAGTGGCGTAGCCAAGGGTGGGCCTGGATAGGCCTATGCCCACCCATTTCGTTTTTGTGCCCACCCAAAAAGAACAAAGTAATTTGCGGTGCGATGCGGCAATGCGTGGCTACAGTAGGAAGCAAAGAAAGACACCACAGTTTGATTTGATCATAGCCCAGTCAATTATGAAGCGATTTCTGTATATTCTGTGTACTGTGTCCCTGTAAATATTTAAATGTTCGCTTATTTAACGAGCGATGGAAACATTCGTTACCTGGGATGTCATAGCGTGCCTCAACAGTGTGGTTGAAGCGTGGTAGATGAACTCTGCAGGTCACGTTTCCTGTTCCTCTCACTGTCACGTTGCTCTGGACGGCATGACAGCGAGAAGAAGCGCTGTCTGTCGCTGAGCATTCAGCAGGGAGGTTGTTTCGCTCACTGTCCTGCCAAGACACCTCGGGTTGTGGATACCAGCAGCCAGAATCACACGTCAACCTTAAGCCATTGTGTTCTGATCCAATGACTGAAATCACTGGCTTAGACACTCTCCCTGCAACAACAAATACAAATGATTGTCTCACTCTGTCTGTCTGTCTGTCTGTCTGTCTGTCTGTCTATCTGTCTGTCTGTCTGTCTGTCCGTCCGTCAGGAAAACGTAACATTCTGCAATAATCTCAGCAATAAATAGTCTCTGGGCAACTGATTTTCCCCTGTGGGATTATGAAGGTAATACCTACCGATCTATCTATCTATCTGTCTGTCTGTCTGTCTGTCTGTCTGTCTGTCTGTCTGTCTGTCTGTCTGTCTATCTGATTTTTTTTTAGAACCACTGGGCTAGTGAATATGATGTTGGCTTTGTACATTCCACACAGGAGACCCAGGTTCGAATCATGTGGGTGACATGGTGGGGGAGGTCAAAAGAGGGGTGAGTGTAGCAGAGTGGCTCACAGAGCCCCTGCCTGAGTCTATAATTCCCCTTTGGGCTAGTGGATAAGATGTTGGCATTCCAAGTAGGAGACCTGAGGTCAAATCCCCTCGTGATGTGCTATGTTGTGAGCATGTACGTCGGCTATTTTTAGATGTTTGATGTGGGATGTTTGGATGTTTTACTATCCTTACCAACAAGTAGCTGGATCATACTACGTCTGCCGCGCAGGCCCGGAGCAATACATGCGTAGTTTCCCTCGTCTGAGAGCTGCACCCTGTCCAGCTTCAGTGAGATGTTTCCACGAGGAAGCTCATCGTGGAACAGGGACGTCCTCTTCTTGTACCGCGGGTTCAGAACATTCGCAGGTTGCACAACTCCATGTTGGAAGATGTTCACATATTCTGGCCTCAGGTCATGTCTGCTCCACTCCACTGTATCCTTGGCCATGCTGACAGGTGGTTCAATGTGACACGGAAGGATCACATTATCTCCCACTATGGCCAGCACGGGCTGAGATGATCCGATCACCTGAGAGTCTCCTTTAAACAGAATAGGGGATTGAATGAGCAGAGATGCAGATGATCATGACTCTGTGATTGACTATTGACTACAAGTGTGTATGAATGAAAGAAAGGAACGCTGCAAAGATTAAAGACTTAGTTGGACTTTATACTTGACAGGTGCACCTTGTGTTGCTGTATGGCACTAGATGGGTGGGGGGGGGGGGGGGGGGGGGGGGTGTTGTTCAGTCGCCTAAACATTTTGCATACATGTCTTCCATTCATTATTTAAAAAAAATGGATAATGTTTTTTTCAGACAGCGCACACGTATGTGCCTTTAGTAGTAGGTCAGTTTTATTCTCTCCAGTTCAGCCGATAGCTTGTTGAGATCCTGATCATTTCTGGCCTTCGCTAATGTTTGGTGTCTTTCCTCAGCCAGCCGGACTACCTCCCCACGCAGCTCAAACCTTCTGTCAAGGACAAGGCCTGAGGACTCTGCTATCATTCAGCTTGTGTAGCTTGGAGCTTGGAACACTATTTGGAGAATAGTGTTTCACCCGGGTCATATGTCTGGGCACACCTCCAGCACCCACGTTACCGTGTCATCGTCCATAGACAGCAGGCACAAGCATCGTCCACAAGCATGCATCCCATTAGGAGCCCCATACATGGGGCACTCCAGAATTACATGGTCTGCTGTCTGTTCCTCTGCGCCACACTTGCAGGCCGCACTAGGGGTCAAGCACCATCTATGCATGGATGATATGCTAATAATGATGCCTCAGACAGACCACACTTCCTCTTCTTGAGGTTCCAATTCCCTTTTCTGGGAAAGTTTCAGTAACTGCCGTCAATTACATTGGCGTGGGAGTATGTCGATACTGACGTGTCGTCTCAGGTCACTAGACCATTGAGTGAACTCTTTCTCAACCCATGGTCCATGACCTGTCATTTTCTCATGTCTCATGTCATTTTCTGGCTCGAGCTTTGTCTTGAACATAGTCTTCAGGTATGCCAGCATGAATACTAATGTCAGAGTAATACCTTTTTATAAAAAAAACTACTGTCACACAGTCATATGCCTGGTTACAGTTAGAGTACTCTCGTGTAGCCAGACAACTATTCCGCAATCTCCGAATGCTATATAGAGTGGTTACATGTCTCCATTCCGACATGTCTCCTTTCCAACATGTGTCCTTTCCGACACTAACCCTATCTCTAACCCAAAGTGTTGCCACTCCGACAATAAGAAGTCAATGTCGGAGTGGCGACATGTCGGAATGGAGATAGTTTACCATATAGTCTGGAACTACATTTCCCAAACAGCAAGTATCGGAAGTAGCCACTGCTGCATGCACTGAACTGTAGTCCCATTGGAAACATAACAGACACACTAGAACAGACAGAGTCATTCGAGCGGCATAAATTCTTGTTATGCATGTATAGTTTAGGAAAACATTTGAAAACATCATGGAAGTAACACCAACAACCCCAGAGAAAGACGAAATAACGCCCTGAAAAAATGCGTCACATCCGCTTTATCTTGCACGTATCGTTTGAATTTCTGTCTCCCAGACTGTATGCCGGGAGCATTTGAAAATCGCGTGAGGCAACAGTCTGGTCACGCAAGACTATAGTTAGAGTAACCCCCAAAACTTTGCCGGATTACTTGTCGCACAATTTTGGCGGCACACACTCGATTCATGTCAAATCGACCGGGTTCATTGGGAATCATGTGCTTGCATTTTGCTAAGAGATAGTTGTTGTTGAGATAATTTATTAGTGAAGTTGTAGGCTACTAAACGTACCTGTGACAGATGTGTCCCAACAGCTGGTCCATAACAGCAAGAACATGTGGAGATAAATCCACATCCATGAGTTCACACCACTGACTCTGACTTGGAAGGAAAACGACGAGATCGCCATGACTTCTTGCTCCTTTTGTTGTATGGAGAACTACTTTGCTTTTTGCAGATGTGACTGATAGTCATTCCTTCTGAGGGCAGCATTTCAAATCAGCAAGAGTAGGAGGCGTGTTCAGGTGTGGGAGGCGGGTTCAATGGAATTTAGAATTTTTCAGCATCAGCAATATTGCTCTGCTCCAGCTTTGCTGGTGTGACAACTCCTGGACGCTATTGGCGAGACGTCAAGGGTTGAGTCTTTGTTGTTACTCCAATTCTCAATTCCCCCATGTAGCCCCTCCCTGGCCACTACCGATTGGTTGTGGGTATTATGAGCCACATCTATAGCTTGGTGTCATGTGGTCAAAGGGAATTCCCTGTGAGTGGTAAAGACATTTTGTCATAATGGAGAAACATTCAGCAGAATAGCGTATCTATAAGTTCACAATGTCGCAGCATGACTTTCATGAGCTTTCAGATCAGCAAATCAGGGATTTTGTGTAGATGGAAATATAAAAGGACCACGTATAGAATAGTTTTTCAGGCCAAGGACCCCTTAGCTGAGAAAGAGATGAAGCAGGAACCCCCACAGCCACTACATTTGTATAAAATTGAGTTGCAAATTAAACTCATTCATAGATTAGCTTCATAGACCTGTTTGACAGCACTGAGAATTAATATTCTTTATTTGTTTACATATATTTTATTCTTATGTTGGAGTCATGCTAATGTGTTTTTTCAGACATTATCCCTCAATACTTTGTCTGCTCTTTTTCCCCTCTACACCAAACCAATTCACCAAATATAGCTGATCTACAAGTATATTGCCTATTTTTAAAAACGCAGATCTACAGTACAAGCCCACACATTGTGGTGTGTTGTTGGCTTGTAACTGTTATTTTCTGCAAATGTTATACCCCCAGAATGAGGTCCTTTTATACAAAGATTAGGGGTCCCGGACCCCCTGTTTAAGACCACTGGTAAACAGTAGTTAAGTCGTTAACCCAGGGGTTGACACTAAGGTCTCACTTACTTGCCTGTTGGGCAAGTACATGTCATGTTCTACTTGCCCAAAGGTCATGCCCACTTACCCAAAAGGTAAATCGGCCATTATAAAATTATAGGTACATTTTTGTATAATTACGTTCAATTTAACACTTATAGGGCTGTATTGTGGGGTCATGACATAAAAAAAATGTGTTTCCTGATTTCAATTGCACCAAAAAATAAATAAATAAATAACATTCAACATTCAGTATTATTTCTGTAATCTGTAGTTTTTTTTTTGAATAATTCACTCTTTGTCAATTCCCACCCCCTGTCGTTCTGTTACTAAGTGGGACACAAAAGTATTCCCTCCATCCACTCCCATTGTAAAAAAAAATAGATTTTTCATAGCCTCATATTGCAGAAAAAAATCTATGTGATATTAATTAAGAGAGAGAGAGAAACTTGCCCTGACCAGGAAATTGAGGAAGTATAGCTTTTGACATTCACTTTATGCATGCGCATATACCCTCTAGGAATACTCTGTTACAAGTAAAGGTCTGCAATTCAAAATGTGAGTAAAAGTACAAAAGTAGACAGTATATAATAATATCATATAGGCCTATTTTATATATAATTATACGAATGTGAGGAGTCATACATAATTCCAACCAATATACAAAATGTATCTGTTTTGCTTTCTATTTACACGAAGAAAGAAATCTATGTCCAATTGTCCATTATGTCGAAATTATGTGCTTAATTCCCAGATCACAACACCAGAGGCAGCTCCACTAATCATCATCAACGTAGATTTAACACTAAACAAGGCTCTAACTCGTTCTCCTGCTACACCATCAACATGTGGAACGCCCTTCCACAAGCCCTAAAGGAGAGCAAATCCCTAGCCTCCTTCAAAATTGGTATGAAAAGTCACCTTCAGACAGCTGCTACCCGTGACTTGTAAATAGACTAAGCCCCCATGCCCCCCCCCCCCCTTTTTCTTTTTTTTCTGCCTTTGTATTTGATGTTATGCTTCTGAAACTGATATTATCCTAGATAAAGTACTATGTTCTATCCGTCTGTCTTTCAATGTTCGATACTTAAAGTGTGGTTCCTGTGGAAATAAGCCTCGGCTTTCTAGGATCTCCTTTTAGTTGACCTTGTACCAGTGATTTGTACTATGAAACTGTACTTTTTTCTATTGCAAACTTCTAATAAATTCTTCAATCAATCAATCAATCGCTCATTAGGACATTTTCAACAAATGGGCTTATAGGTTTTGTCCAGAAGAGGGCAGCAGTGTGCCTCACACAGCCCATCATTCAGTGGACACAGAACAGTTATCTCCTTTTGACTCCTCAAGTATCCCTGAAATGGAACCACTTTTAAATGATCATTCTGATTTAGCTTCTGAATTCTTGTAATCACAATGGGCTACAAAAATATGATATGACTCGTCTTTTTTGTTGTTTTGAGATTTAAAAGCCCTAGAAAAGCGCCATAAAACTAGATGGCCAATTATTGCAAATAGGCTACTTGCCGCAACCACACCTGTTTCAATATAGACCGTATGCCTACTGATTCTAGCTGTTTGCGTTGAAATGATGAAGAATGGTTGGGTAGACAAAATGTGAAAATGGTTTAGTAGCCTAATAGTAGGCTCTATCATTTATTTCACCCCTAATTAATCAGCCCGGGGCTTAGTGTTTATACAGTCAATGGTTTATATATAGTTTAGTCTATCAGTTTTATCCAGAAGCCTATCACTGTGATCTCGGTGGCGCACGGCATTGGTGTTGTTGATGACAATAACTGATATCACCACTTATTAGCTTCAACAGAAAGGGAGGGGGCGGGTAGGTTTGGGCACACACGCGCACACACACACACACACACACACACACACACACACACACACACACACACACACACACACACACACACACACACACACACACACACACTGTCGACCGCTGCAAGTGCTGAGCGTGGGACGCACAAATCTGAGCTGCGCGCTCTCTCTCTCTCTCTCTCTCTCTCTCTCTCTCTCTCTCTCTCTCTCTCTCCCCCTCGAGAGACTGAAGAGCCTTATCTCTCCTAACAGTGAGGCGCTCACTCACTCTCATCTCTCAACCAATGATGTGAAAATCGGGGACGGAAACGCTTTGTGTCAGATCAGATGCGTAAAGTTGTCATCGCTTCATTGCTCGCCAGTGTCGATCATCATCATCATCATCATCACATCAAGCATTCATTGATCCGGAGGAGTCCCCACCACCAAGCTATACAGCAGTGTGTAGGCTGATCACAACGGATCTATACCTGGAGGAGTGACTGAGATGCGGCAACATGTCCCGGGGAATAATATGCCCACGCGTGAACAACTCTTCTCTAGGATCCCTGTGGATTGTGTCAACAGCCTTGTTGTTGTTGCTGCTGCTCGTGGTGGACGTGGACGCGTACAGCTGTCATGAAGTGAGGACCGCTTTCCAGCTGAGGCAGATAGGACCGCTGCACCGCGTCCCCGAGACACCTGGCACAGGTGAGTGAGAGGCAGAGTGGTCCTCAAACTCTGAAACTTGAAGGTCTCCCCTTAACTCTGACAGTGGACAAATGGAACCAAATGGACAAACGGGTCCATTTGGTTCCATTTATACACTGTCAGAGTTACAGACTTGTATGGGTCAATTTAGACCCCTATAAAGGATCCCACAGAGTCCCTGGAATCCACTTTGAGAACCACTGGACCCTAAGGGCTTGTTGCACACTGTCTGTCGGGGAGGTGGGGAATAACAAATAAAAAAATAATGCATTATGCAACTATGTTTGTCAGACTTCATCCTACGCAAATACATGTGGCTATGTTCGTCTGCAGCCTACACAAAAACAAACTGACAAAAAACAAGTAGCCTTTATAGGCCTATCTATGGCATTGCTTGATTGAATACTTTATTAGAAGTTCGCATAACAGCAGCACAGGACAGGACCGTACAGTTCAGATACAAGGTCTGATAGAAAAGGTGAAAAAAGAAAGCACAAATGCTTGTTTACATTGGGGTCCAAGGAAATTAATATGAGATTACTATTAAGACAATTAGTTTTGGGATACAAACATAGATACTTTGTCAACAGAGCGACTTTTCACCAGGAGCTGGTGATGATGATGATGACTATGGTTTTTGGCTGGTGGCTGGTCTGCCCCCTTGTCAAAAGCGCACGTGGGTTGTTGTTAGTCCACACACAGTCATGAGGAGGCAGGCAGAGTAAACTATTGAGGAATAGCCTAATTGAGAGGCTGGCTATGAATTACTGTAGTAACCATTCTCGCCCTTTTTATTGCCATTGTATTGCTCTTCTGCTGTTGTAATTTCATGTTGACACATAGCCTTTAGCCAGGCCTACCAAGAGAAATTACTTGTTAGTGCATGAGTACCTCTGTCTAAAGACTATAGTAGCCTCCCCTCAACCATGTCTCACTTTATTATAGTAGGCTAGTTCTCAAACCTTTCCTTGCCAAGGACCCCCATCTGAAGGTTTTGTGTGAGCTTGTACATCTGCTATTTTTGCATATCCAACATATAAACGGATAGAGTGGTTAATGGTTATAATGCTGTATCCACCTGTTTCCGTGAGAATTTACTGTAGAATTATCTGTGGGACACTTCCGGAGAACAGCAGACATACAAGCTCACGCCGCGTCGCAGATGCAACCGTTGTGAGCTTGTAGATCACTCTTGGCTGCGGCGCTGGAACTGCTGCACTCCTTCTGTGCAATGCACGATGGGACGTTGGAAAGTTGTGGATAAACTACATTTGCTGGGGACCCCTTGGGGGTAGCCTACCTGGACCCCACTTTGAGAACCAATGTCTTAGAGCGCTAAGAAGTTGTAGGCTTAAAATAAACTGTTCTTCACACTTTTACTTTCAAACCATGCCTACAATCTTTTAGACTCTTTCTCTTGTTTTCTCTCTTGAGGCTTATTATGCCCCCCCCCTCTCTCTCTCTCTCTCTCTCTCTCTCTCTCTCTCTCTCTCTCTCTCTCTTTCTCTCTCTCTCTCTCTCTATATCTCTCTCTCTCTCCCTCTCTCACATACTGTGATGCTGATGATTATCATGGCAGGGTATCTTTAATGTTAAAGTGATCCCTGACTAATACGACAAATATGTCTTAATACATTATAATTGTCCTCTATAACTACAATGTAAAATTAAAAACACCTCAATTATTTTATTTCTTCTAGAAATAGCTAATCTTTCACTCAGTAGGGGAAATGCCTGTCGCAAGTTGATGATGTCATAAATGTCATGTGTCATTGTTATGGCATGCATGTGCAAAAAAACAAAACACAAACACATTTGAAATATTGATTTGATGCTCATATTAACTATAGGAAGTATTACGTTTGTTTTTATTTTCACATGCATGCCATAAATTCCATAGGGATAGATCACACTTGACATTTATGACATCATCAACTTGCGACGGGCATTTCCCCTATTGAGTGAAAGATTAGCTATTTCTAGAAGAAATAAAATAATTGAGGTGTTTTTAATTTTACATTGTAGTTATAGAGGACAATTATAATGTAGTAAGGCATATTTGTCGTATTAGTCAGGGATCACTTTAATCACACTAGTGATTATTATCTGAAAAATTAGTAAAAACTAAAGAAAATCAAGTCCTTGTAATTAGAAAACTCAGAAAAGTACTCATCCACACAAGAAAGATAATTAATGTGTTGACATTGCCTTCTATAAAACATGTCACATCTTCATGTAAATGTGCAAGAGGGCATAATGAATCAAGCTATTCCAAAATCCTTCACAGCATAAATAAATCTCTTGCTTAAATCAGAGAGCCTTTTTTTCTGTGTAAATCTTCAAAGATTCCCCCGGTTCGCTGTGCCAACCAGCTGCTTACCAAGCAAGCATGCTCTTTGGAGAGATGAATTAATTATTTTGCTAATTTCCTTTGGCACAGAGTATACACACTCAACGAGGCTGCTGAGGCAGGGTTTTCTGAGCTGGTACAAGCTTGGAGCAACAGGCTGTCTGCTTCTCAACCTTTTCAGGCTGCAACCCCCCCCCCAAAAAAAAATAATCATATTTTAACTGGGACATTTCAACTTTGAACACTAGGACTTGGCCATACAACATTTTCAGTCGTGAGATTTGATTGGTCTTTAATCCGTGTGTTAATGCATGGACATGAAAGAGTCCCACAGGGGTTCATACTAGTGTCCCCCCTCCTGTTTCCCCTCTGCACCACATATATTTGCAGAAAATGTTGCCGATTTAGAAGTTGCAACGATTTGCTATTTTCCCCAAATGTTCACCCCAGAATTTGGATGCTAGGGTTCATGTTGGTAAATATTTATAAAACCCACAGATAAACTTGACCACTTTCACCATATTGTTGCTGTCAGGCAGAAACCTCTTTTCTCCATCCAACATCACAGTGATTGTGAATTCTGTTGTAGTCGTTGTAAGTTCAGGTGGCCACAGATGGCACATTATAGTCACGCATCATACTGTACTTTACTGACAGGTTAGACAAGTGTATCCCAAAGCCCTGTTTGTATGTGTCCCAAGTAGGCCTTGATATCCCTTTTCCTTTTTTTCCAACAGCTTACAGCAAATGTTTTCAGAAATAGTTGATCTACAAGCTCATGATACGTTGCACTACATTTTGCGTCAATAATCCTGTCACATTTGGGTCGCGTTCGCAATGTGTCGCATCACAACGCGTTGTTGCATCGTGCGCTTGTAGTTCTGCTGTTTTCACTATTCTTGAAATGGGACTTACTTTAAAGTGGTTCGTTCATTAAGTATGGTATACTGTATGTGCCGTGTGTATGTTTGGGAACCCCTGGGTTAGCTCATTATTCATTACTCAATGTCTTGTTCAACAACATAGTCAGTTATACGTTATTTACATCTGCTCGGTGACAGTGAGGAAACGCTCCTGGGATACATTAATTTGTTCCAAGTCTGGTATAAGGGCAAAAGAAGACAAACATCTTGGAACTGTTTTGGGCTTGGGTTCAGCTATGTTTTCCTCAAAATGTGTTCTGTAAGCATAATAAGGCAATTTTCATCATTTGGATTTGTTATGCCACTTTACATGCCTGTGGTGCTGTTTAGAATTCCCTGCACTAAACTCTTAGATGGTTGCTCCATTTCTGTCTTATTTTGCAAACCTTTTTGTTTTTCTTTTTTTCTTTCCTTTTTTCTGCATTCCTGCTTTATTTCTGATACTGACAGTGAACAAAGAGTCAAGAAGGGAGAGAGAGAGACAGACAAACAGACAGACAGACAGACAGACAGACAGACAGACAGACAGACAGACAGACAGACAGACAGACAGACAAATAGAGAGTCAGTCAGACAGACAGACAGACAGACAGACAGACAGACAGACAGACAGACAGACAGACAGACAGACAGACAGACAGACAGACAGACGAATAGAGAGTCAGACAGACAGACAGACAGACAGACAGACAGACAGACAGACAGACAGACAGACAGACAGACAGACGGATAGAGAGACAGAGAGAGACCAAGAATAACAAAGAGACACAGAGCGCGCTGCAGGAAGTACTATAGACAATGGTGGACAGTGACTAAGTACATTTACTCAAGTACTCTACTTAAGTACACAGTATTTCCACTTTTCTGTGTCATGTATACTAAGTTACTAACTCCACTACAACTCAGAGTCAAATATTGCACTTCTTACTTCTTTACAATCATTTAGAATTTTAGAAGAACCAGTAAGCCGTATTTTGTACTTTGGTCGTTCGAAAGTGGACCATATGCAAGCTCACAGTGCGTTGTGTGATGTGATGCCTTGTGAGCTTGTAGGTCTTCTGTTTTCAAATAGAATTTTTAAAAGGTGGGACATTATGCATAATGAGTACAGTATAAGTATTTGATGCAAATGCTTTTCTACTTTCTAGAATACAATCTATACTATACCTACCAATCCCAAGGCGTTTCAAGCATATGAGCAATAATAAGCCTCCTGCAATCCTGCATCCTGCAACAGCGTCCATGTTGATGTCCTGTTATGTCCTGTCTCCTTCCCATCTTTATGTCAATCACCTTTAGTGACCAGTGTACACTGTCCAGTAACTGCTCAGTGACTCGTCCTGATTCTTAATATAGCAGTTCAAGCAGACAGTGATGAGGCAATTACTAGCCTGTAGTAGGATGTCTAACCAGTAAAACATGTAGTGTAGAGTAATTACTCAAATGCATTCACACAATGTATGAATATGAATCTTGCATATCACCACATATAGTATAGAATTTCCTTAACAAGGGTTCCATGGAGTCTCCAGCAAAATGAGGAACACTTTAACCACTTATGCCTAAAAAAATAGCTAAAATTGCAGCCCTACACAGCATATTGCATCGCAACGTGATGTGAGCTTATATTTACAAAAAAGTTTCAAATACAGTAATGTTTGAGCGGTGGTAAACCGCTCCATAGAGTGGCTGTGCGTGTGTCTGTAGCCTTTTTCCTCAGCGTTTTGCCATAGCAAAATGTGTGTGTGCAGCATCAGTGATGTCATCATCATATGTGTCTGTAGCCTTTTTCCTCAGCGTTTTGTGTGTGTAGCATAGCCTGTACATCCTAGACTCAAATCCTAGTCTGAAGACGTTATTCAAGCACGACCACTGCTCACTTCACATTGGGTGTGATTTCTTCCCCTATAACATTCCGAAAATAGGGACACCAGGTTGAAAGTGCTTAAGTTGACCATAATGTTTTACCAGATAGAATGTATATAAGAATGAGTATTAAAGATCATAAGTTTCTTGCTACCTACTGTACAGTACATATAGTTTATCCTGTTCTCAAATCTACTCTAAAAACTAAGATCTTCTCACGGCAGTCTCTGGCACCGAGAGCCTTTCAAAACGGGGGTCCGAGACCTAAAACATATCAATTTGGACCACAAATGCTACATTACTGTCTGTCACACACCGGAAGGCTGCAGCGTGTAGTACCAGACATGTCTGTCTCTGAAATACCGCAACGGGGAGAGAGGAGCTGTGGTGGGAAAAGTACTCAACATTTGTATACTCAAGTAAAAGTATCAATACTGCAATGCAGAAATACTCTGTTAGGGTACGGTCACACCAAAGTATGGTTGCCAGCTGTTAAGCGGATTCTGCCAATGCATTTCAATGAGAATGGAGCGGATTTTTTGAGAAATCTGCCACTTGTGTACCCTTACGAAGTAGCGTCTGGTATTCAGAGTTTACTTGAGTAAAATTATTGGCATCAAAATGTACCAAGTAACAAGTAAAAGTGGGCCTACTCACGAAGCAGAAATCCTCCATTTCATGTTTTCAAAATGTATAAAATGATTAGAAAATAGCATTGTGACATGTTGTGAGCTTGAGATCGGCTATTTTCAAATAGCCGAAGTCTATATAGGGCTGACGTGGTTAATGTATGTTTTGTAATACAATTTAAAACTAAAGTTTTCAAATAAATGTAGTGGAGTAAAAGTACAATATTTGGATCCGAGATGTAGTAGAGTTAAAGTAGAAGTGTACGTACGTACGTACGTACGTACGTACGTACGTACAAATACCTCAAAATTGTACTTAAGTACACTAATGTACTTAGTTACCTTTCCACCACTGGAGAAGAGCAATAGATAGCCGGCTGGGAAACATACCTTGTGGTGCATCCAAACCACTTGATATGTTTGTTTGGGGTTGGGTTGGAGGGCGGCTGTCGCCGCTAGCAACAGAGCATGTCAACTCCAGTGCGAGAGAGGGCCTCAAGCGGAATGCTCCTCGCTCCTCAGGGAAGATGTCACCGCCGGTCTTTGAACACAGGCCTGTCCCCAAGCCCCCCAGGGACGGCTGGTTGAAGCCAATTAAAGTTGTCTAAGTGGCCAACTCTGGTACTTTGTGCCCACACCCGGAAGATGGTTAACACATGGAAAGCCAAGGTTTCTAACATTTCTAGCTGTTGCTGGTGCCGCGGTTCACTTACGCTTTAATTTTGAAGAGCCTCAGAAGCTTCGTGCGTGTGCACGTGATTGTCCACTGACGATTGAGGAAGATAATCCATTTGTTTACAAATGCTCGCGAAACTAAAATCCAAACCGGGGCCGACCATCGCGGTAAAGTGTCGCCGTGAAAACAATCAGATCTCTGCTTCCCTGGCGTTCTTTGCACCTTATTCAGAGATAAAGCCCTTTTTATGTTTCAGCATAGAATAGAAATCTATGCAGCCTAGACGCGCCATTTTGTTTCTGTGAACGTCACATTATGACATATGGAATCAATGGGGGGGTAAATTTTTTTGTCTTAGGAAATCAATAGAAGAAGAGTCAATTTGGGGGTGAACTACTCCTTTAACCGTGATGCGCTGTGAGCTTGTAGATCTGCTATCTTTGAGCGGTGCTAACCGCTCTATATCTGTCTTTGTCTCTATATGTATGTATGTGCATATAAATATGTATATTGTCCCACACATGCTGGCTCATTGGCCAAGCTTTGTGTGATGCTTAATTAACTCATAAAAGGCACCGCTATTTTTGAATAGCCAACATATTAATGGATAAAGTGGTTAAAAGTATTGTGATGCTATTTTAACTACCTTTGCTGGGTGGGAACCCCTGGAACCCCACTCTACTTTGAGAACCAATGACACTAGCCCTTACCCGTTCAAAGATATGAGCTCCAAAATGATGTGCAGTGTGTGGGTTATGGGATGTGCACTGTGCATACAGTATATGAGGGATGGAAAGTAACTTTAACTGGTGCTTGCATGTAGGTGCTTGTATGTAGGAGCATCAATGTAAGAAATACCCGTTTCGTTTAATGGCTAACCCCCCCCCCCCCCCCCCCCCCCCCCCCGCCCGCCTGCCCGCCTGCACACACACACACACTCCCCCCACCCCCCCCCCCGTGGGTGTGTGTGTGTGTGTGTGTGTGTGTGTGTGGGTTTGTGTGTGATTGTGCATGGCCTGAACAACAGCGCCCCTCCCTTAACATGTGTGGTCACAAAAGGTACTGTAGGCTAAATAGATATAGATACACCATAAAAATGCTATTATACAGCATACGATTTGTGAAAGTGACAAACGGGCTTCACAGTTATGTCAGGTGTGTTCATATGCTGATGGTGATGCGATTTCAGATCAATTGCTCCAGCCACCGAGGAGAAACGCTGTTTCATACAGACATACAGACACTCACTCACTCACTCACTCAGACAGACATTCGCAAAATTATAGTATAGATGAAGGACACTAATAAGCGTGCTCTATTGTCATCAAGCTGAGGAGCAACCCTGGAAGGAGTATACTTCCATGGGAGTACTGTGGAAGCAGTATACTTCCATGGGAGTACGTTGGAAGCAATACACTTCCTGGAAGCAGTATACTTCCAAGGGAGTACACTAGAAGGAGTATACTTCCTGGAAGCAGTATACTTCCAGGGCAGCATGCATGCGCAGCCTTCTTGGTGAGTTCTTATATAGCTCAATGAAGCTGTCTTGTTGCGTGACTCATTCATTTTTAAAGTCTACAGGTAAAAAAAAGAAAAAAAATACAATAATAATTGCCCTCTGCAAATTGGTCTGGCCACAGGTCAGTTGTGATCGGATTTCACTCCCTCCGAAGCTGTGAGGGACCAATCAGGGCCCATATGCAAATATGGGGTGGCTTTATCATCAGAGTTTTTTTTATCCGCCCCAATGCAGGTTCCATACAGAGATTCCAGATTAATATCTACGCAAGTGATATTAGTCTGGCCATGCCAAGCCAACCCAGGCTAACAGCCAACCAACCCCTCACTCGCTTGTACTACCAGTGGCAGAGTGAGAGTGTACAGGCCTAACTGTGAGAGTCCACACCAATATTGCTTCTCATGCTCTCTGATTCGCTACAGGTAGTTTAGTTCCCTTTTTAACTCGAGACAGCTTCTTATGTAGTTTCACTGTTTCACTGTCGTTTATAGGGTTGATGTATTAACGTGGGAAAAAAGTAGTTTATAATATGATTCGGATATTGTGCCATTGGCTGTAGCATGACACACACACACGCACACGCCAACATATGAAAGAGGCGGTGCGCTGCTTTTTGTGTGTATTTATTCTCTCGATCAAACATCATTGCTTCTGCCTTTTGAGTGTATTTATTCTCTCGATCAAACATCATTGCTTTCAAGAGCACACTCTTGAAGGTCTGAGACGTTGCGTTGTTTTTGTCAGGAGAGGTTGTTTTGGGTCAGGCGCAATCTGTCTTCAAAGCACTGACCAGCGGATGGAGATTGAATTGGGAGGGGGGGGGGGGGGGGGGGGGGGGGGGGAGGGGGTCAGAGTGGGATATTTGCTGTGGGATATTTATGTGTGCGTGCCCGCCTGCGTGTGCGTGTGTGTACTTAACTCTACTACTCTGCATCATTTCTCAGATCAAAAGCCAACCAAAGCCACTCTTGGGATTTCAAGTGGCCGAAACCTCTCTCTCTCTCTCTCTCTCTCTCTCTCTCTCTCTCTCTCTCTCTCTCTCTCTCTCTCTCTCACAGGTCGATGTTTGCTTTAGGATACAGTACTGTGCTTCATTCATGTGTAGTGAACTTAGTTCTCAGTAGGTAGTGGTAGCAGGAAACTTAAAGGAATATGCCTATGCTTTTGCACACTTTCTCTACCGGAAGGATTAATGACCAATATTAGTGTACTAGTACTAGTAAGCGACAAAGCATGTACTTATACTCTGACAATGGGTACAACAGGTATTGCGTAACCTGGTGGGGAATTCTTTCCCAACTTGAATCGTTCCGTTCCCAAATAGGCCGGTGCACTGGCCTAGTTTAACCCATTAAGAATTGGTGAAATGATTATGAAATATCATAGGCTACAGTTTTGTTTTGGACCAGTTTTAAATCTTTCCTGAAAATGACTTTGGCCATTAGTTTAATACGGTGACGATATGAGAGTTACAAGTGTGTGATGCGTGGCCAAGCAAGCGCTCCGTATTGTATTAGAGAATATGAGCTGACAATTTCCAGCTGCCAAATTTGTAGATGTATCAATTAGAGTTCAGGGCAGCGAGACAGTCCCATTCATAAACACACTCATGCACTACAGTTGGCCATTCCTGTAGCGTCCTCTGTTATATGTGGTCACACCATTTATAGAGCAGATAAGCCCAACAGGTTTGAACAGCGCGGCGTCTGGCTGCATGTGTTCAGCAGCACCCACATCTATTCAGTCCTTAGAGTAGATATGCCTTTTATAGTCTGTCATAATAAACATTAAACTGGTTGATTGATCATGTTTCTTCTAGCATGTGATTGAGAATCTATTTGAAAATGAGAGAGAAAGGTAGCCCGATATCTATAATTTGTGAAAGAGAACAGGCCTTCCCAGTAAAATCCTCCTACTTTGAGAGTACACAAGTGCAGGCACGTACACACATAGACATCAAAGGGGGCTTGAGCCCCTGCCCTTTGTCTGTCCCCCTTGTCTGTAAAAAAGTGCCTTATTCAGACCATGAATGCAGTTTTTACTATGGTGAAAGAATTGCGAATGCCCTCTTCCCATGCCATACCTGAAGGCAGCGTTCAAGAGAATTCCCATGTCCAAACTCTCCTGAACTTGAATGCAGCATCTCATTTTGAAAGGATTGCCCTCTCTGTGTAGAAATCCATGCTGTTACGCCACATCTCCAGTATTGACTTGATAACGTTTAGTTCAATGTGGTATCACGCACCGAAAATAGCCGACCTCCAAGCTCACAACGCGTTGTGAGCTTGGAGGTCTGCTATTTTCGATATTTCCACCAAAAGGCCCTTTTAGAAATTTCAGCCCCTGCCTCTCTAACATTCTCTGCACGTCTCTGCACAAGTGTAACAAAATGGACCCTTACAGGTCTCTCAATCTATATATATGGAACCATGAACACTTAAATGAACAGGGCTTTACAGTGCAACGTACTGTACAGTACGTATATTACATAGGCAAGCAGGGTAATGTGTTAATAGCGAGGGAATGGGAACACAGCATGTTATCACATGTCACCACATCCTTAACTAGTCACAGCATCAAAAGCCCTTGGCAGGCTCTCAAAGCTCCAACATGCTCTTTGATTGGCTGCACTTATTTTAGTTTCCCTTTTTAACTTGGCCTTTCTCACACAGAGGAAGCATACACATGGTGCAAATCTACTCTGTGCACAGCACAGCATGGACCGCTCTTCAAGAGCCGTTCCTCTACATCAAGGGTCTTCAACGGGGGGTCCGGGACTCATAGGGGGTCCTCAGAGTTACTACAGGGGGTCCCCTCCAAATCTTCGTGTGATAGAAACCTTTTTATATTAACCACCCTAGTGTCCATATTCTGTGAACTTTAGCCAAAAATAGCAGATCTACTATTTTTGGCAAAGAGGTTTGGTGTAGAGGGGGAAAAGGGCAGACAAAGTACAGAGTGAAAGGTCAAGTTTATTAAGTACAGTATTGACGGTTCAAGTGGTTAAATATCTGAAAACACAAATTGACATGAATCCAAAATACACTGATGCTGTCAAACGATATGGAAAACTATATGGAATCTATGAGAAAATTATGGGGGTCCCTGCTTCATCTCTCTCTCAACTAAGGGGTCCTTGGCCTGAAAACGTTGAAGACCCCTGCTCTACATCCTAACACGTTTCCCATAAACCAAGAACAAAACAAAAAAAGAGAGAGAGAGAGACAGAAAAAAGCCACATACTGTATTTGAAAAATACATCCTGGAATATCCCCAAAAAAAAATATTCTCAGAAAAGAAAAAAAAACTTCCAGGAGTTCTACACATAGATGAAGTCGGACAGTTAATTTGTAGATTTTTATTATTATTACTATTTTAACAAATCATCATCATACATTGACTTTGTCTCAATTCCAAACAATTCATATGATATACAGTATGGTCAAATAAACAGTGAACTTAAAATTGAAGCATCTGGCAAGAGAAAGCACTGTTCAGTGTGTCCTATAACAGCAGACAGGAAGACACAGACAGGAGATGCAAGAAGCTCATCTGTGCCTCACATGCAGTCCGCGTTCGTGAAGCATGTGCTTCCTAGTGTATATTCATACATGTATGTGACGTTCATGTGTCTTCACACGTTCACATGTGTGTTCAGCTCTGTGTGTGAGAAATGATTTCCTGTTCTTGAACCTCGCACATGTATTCAATAAATGGGCATGTTAAAAAAAAGTTGCATGAGCAATATTACCCGATATTAAATATTCTGGATTATTTTACATGAATTTCAGCTAAATCAGTAAAAAACACCTTGCTCTTTCAGTGTTTAATGTGTGCAAAGTATAAATGCAAACATTTACCATATATCAAATGAATTGTTTGGAATTGAGTCAATGTATGATGATGATTTGTTAAGTTAAAATGTTATTAGTATTGTTTTTTAAACCAAATATCCCCAGGGTCAAAATGACCCACAAACCGAACAGAGGTGAAGTGAAGTGAACTTAAGGGTTAAGCAATAAATGGTTAAATCTACTTTGACGTGAGTGTTCCTGACTAAAGAAGCAGATCGACAGGATCGAGCTTGGTTCGCTGGGGCCGTGTTCTCTCCTCCGCGTCATCAGTGCCCATAGCCTTGGTGGGGTTGGTGAAAGGGCCCATCTGTGTGGAGTTTGGATGTTCTCCCCATCTCCCCTAGGGTAGGTACGCTCACATAAAACATGCAGTAATCCTGGCCTCTATAATGCCTCCCCCTGGCCAGCCGGGGCACCTGATGGAGAGGAAAGGAACTGGTTGGAATAACGTGTTCCTTCCAAGCGCTACGTCCAACCGGGATAAGAAGCGGCCTGCTCACTCCTCGTGCACTAAAGGAAGCATGAGCTCAGTTCGGGGCCCTCCCCAGGTTGGCAGAGGGAGAGCAGTGCCCAGGGATTACAGTTTAGGTAATTGGCACTGGGTGAAAAATGGGTTACAAAATCGTGGGATAAAAACTTTGAAAGAGTAATATGTAACTAGAACTAGACCAGGTCAACCTGGTTGTGCCAGACCCCCTATCTGTCATCATCATTTATGACATCATGCCTTTTGTAGGCATGTCATCATCATGTCATCATCATATATACCCTTTATATAGAAAACCCGGACAGACATTTGCTTATGTAGGCCTACCCATTTCATGGGTCTGGCAAATACTGTTCCTACGAAACAGTGTGGGCTTGCATGGAACACCATGTATGGGCACAAAGATCTACCCTCTGGCTGCTCCTCATTGGCTAATGTTCTTGAACCTCGTACTGCCTTTGTGCTGCCGGTAATCTTTTAGAGGAGAATATCCTTGGTCTATAAAGTTTTGGTATAACACACTGTTCTCGAGCCCACGTGTTGTTGTTATTTATATCAGGTCGCACTTGTTGGTGGTGATGTCACCAAGAACGCTGCACCTCATTGGCTAACGGCCCTGCCTTTGTACTGTCAGACATTTTTTTTTTTTTTATAAACCTGACCACCTGACCTATAAAGTTTTGGTATAACATACTGGTCTCGCCTTTCAGCGAGCCCACAATAAGTAACATATTATATATACTGACGGGGGACTGCCCATAAGTCCGAAGGTTCATTAGTCCTACATCTCATTAGTCCGAATTGAGTTAGGGTTACTGAGGTTAGGGTTAGGCATATAGTATTCTTAAGGCGCGCCACACACATATGCGTGAACCATCTTCTCCGTATCGTCTGAGAATGGCCACTGGGGGCGCCGTACTAATGCATTGTCAATGGAAGGTTGTTTGGTGTTTTGTCGTTGCCGTGTCTCTTGGCCAAAAGACAGGCTGTGGTTGAGCTAGAGACACGGCAACGACAAAAAACCAAACAACCTTCCATTGACAATGCATTAGTACGGCGCCCCCAGTGGCCATTCTCAGACGATACGGAGAAGATGTTTCACGCATATGTGTGAGTCCAGCCTAACATTTTCAGACTAATGGGCTGTCGGAACAAAGAGGTTTCGGACCAATGCCATGGCACCATTACTCTCCTGAGTATATTGCCCAACACTGCAGTAGATCCACTGAACCGCCTGACCGCCCGCATGCTCTGCCTCCTGTTCTACTCCTCCGGTCACTCAGGCCGTTTTTAGTGTGTTGTTGTCCCTGTCTGGGAGCTGCTCATTATGTCTGCAGGTCTGGGAGCTCTGCAGCACAAGATCTCTTATTGGATTTCAGTTCAGGCACTATCTTGTGTTTCAGCTGTGTTAATTATGTGCTGAGCTGCGTTTGCCGGGGTGCAGAGGAGGGTTGGGGTGCGGGCAACAATCTTATGAGGTTAGTAGTTAACTGCCAACTGTATCACCTACTGTACTTCCCATGTAATGTGACTATTTACATGGGTGGTTCCCCAACTTTTCAGCTCGAGACCCAAAAGAGACAAATTAGACGTTTGCCCGGGACCCAAACTAGTGAAAACAGCAGATCTACAAGCTCTCGCGTTGCGATGTGAGCCCGTAGATCGTCCGTTTTCACTACTTCTTAAACATTTGTTTTCTACTTTATGGAATTTCTTAGATTTTCTTTTATTTATTAACTCACTTAGCGCCGGCCGACTTTCAGATCAACTATCTCACTATGGACTTCCCTGCCAAGCGACTTTAATCGACTTTTATATAAAAGCATTGTTTAAGCTTTTATTTGGGTTAATAGACGGAGCGAAATGGTTAGCTTACCTTCGGCTAGTATCCACACGTAAACCGTGAAAAAAAAGGATACGATTATAACGTCACCTTTAAACCAGGGTTTCCTGTTTATATTAGCCTCTGCTAGCCGCTAGGCTCAATGCAAACCATCCGACCCTCACGCAGCTTCACTAGGTCGGATTTTGATTCTGAAACTTTCTGTGTGGCATCTGTATACGTTCCGGTGCCCATACCGATGGTGGTTTTAGACGATCAAGCACAAATTGAACAGTATTGAGCTCAGATGGCAGCCCGCGGGTCTCCCATTCTGAGTCAATGGGGAGCGACGTCATCATTGCATCCTTGAATCTTGTGAATCTTGGTTTTAACATGGGAGCTTCCAGAGTCTATGGTTTTAGTGTTACGATGGCTCGCTCTAGTGGTCATTTTGTGGTATGGTATATCATCCAGGCTTTAAAAATAATGTAATCGTGATTATAAAATATAGCTATTTATTGGCGTTATAAGCGCACATTCATATTTAAATTTGGCTGGTTTAAGATTAAAATCATTGCATTTAAAAAAAAAGAATCATGAAAATCTTAGCTTTTTGAGGAATGTTTTTTGAAATAATAATAATTAAAAACAAAATGTAGGAAACCCAAAAATTAATGGACCCATAAAAATGTGTCCGCGGCCCAGAAATGTGTCCAGACCCAATGTTTGGGCACCAGTGATTTAAATGTTCTGGTGTGTGTGTGTGTGTGTGTGTGTGTGTGTGTGTGTGTGTGTGTGTGTGTGTGTGTGCGTGCGCGCGTGTGTGTGTGTGTGTGTGTACTTGCCCCGAGTTAAAAGATGACAGACTCTGTCCCCCCCGTGCTCTAGGAATAGAGAGCAGACCCTCTGTCTGTGGAGGAGTGGTCAGCAGATATTCTGGGACGGCCCAAACAGAATTGCTCTCATGGTCAGATCGCTGCTTGTCTGGATAGTGACAGTGTTGAGTCCTGTGTGGTCATGTGGCTGCATAGCCGCTCCCTGCTTTTTGGCAAAACCTCTTCACTGCACTGTCTGTCAAACCCACCTACCTTACCGTCCACTCCACCAGCCTCCTCCTCATCATCATCATTTTGCAGACTAAAACTATATGACGAAAGATGTTTGTCGACTGCCGTTTGGGCATTATCTCTGTTCTAGAACTCTGCTAATAAGAAGCATCTGGTGTGTTCTCTCTGCCGTCAAATGTATCGCATCGCATCGAAAAGGTTATCGCAGTCACAATTTCAACCTGGCATCCCTATTTTAGGCATGTATTTATCACGTCAAATGTTATCCAAACATCCAAGCGACGCAACGGCTATTTTAGCATTCTCTATTTTTGAATAACTTGAATCAAATTCAAGTTTTCAAATTGAGCTCAGTTAATACATCATCCACACGATTCAATGTTCTAGCAGCATTATAGCGCCATCTACTGGAATGTGGGATATCATGTGACGCTTGCCCTCCCTCTCAACCATGGGATCAAAACGTTCTGTCATGTCATTGGCTGTCCTTCAGACCATCAGAGCCAATCATCAAAAGGTCCCACATTCTGACGAAACACCCACATTCCGACGGGTAATGTTGGACTGGGCTGGTTATCCCAGTTAAAAATAACACCCCGTGTGAGTGAGCGGTGCCTTAGGCTGCTCAACAGCGCCACTTTAAGGTAGATCACCCAGCGGTATAGAAGGTATGCGCGTGACATCATCATCATACCTGGAAGTGATGCGGGAACGCCTACTGAGTGTCAAAAAACTACTTTCTGGCCTTGACAGCCCTTACATACATCCAAACAGAAAAACAACGTTAAACTCACACTGCCACTCACTTTGCCACTCGATTTGCCATTCACTTTATTCATGCGCATATGCTGGCACCACTAAATAATCGGGACAAATCGACTAAATAAAGCCCTGACGATAATTATTTTTGGGCCAAATCGATATATATTGGACTGGCTCTGCTTTGAACACCCGATCCGTCGCACCCCTGACCTCTGGTACAGCTCTGGACCCCATGCCAATCGTTGCGGGCAGTGCCAGCCCATGGGGCCTGGAAAAGCCACACATTCCAGGGGCAGTGCAGGGTTATCCAAAAAAGAAATCCAGGTATGCAAGCAAGGCCCCTTTGAGCTGGTGTTTTCATTCAACACAGTTCCCTCCCAAGCACAGCAAATCACCATAGAGTAAATATCCTGCCAGTTCAGTGGATGGGTCCACTTCAAAGAGGAAGCAGGCTTCCTG
Organism: Nannobrachium achirus; assembly: GCF_963921795.1. Classification (NCBI taxonomy): domain Eukaryota; kingdom Metazoa; phylum Chordata; class Actinopteri; order Myctophiformes; family Myctophidae; genus Nannobrachium; species Nannobrachium achirus. Next base: position 48,597,530 of record NC_137814.1, on the reverse strand, counting down.
AGGCAGGAGTGTACCATATCTAAAGAGAAGCATGTCAACTGATTTAATTACCTTTCTGACAATGTTATTCCTGTTCTCCGCAAAAAAAAAAAAAAAAAAAAGTAATCCAAACAGCGAGCAGCATCAGGAAACTGCCATCCACCCCTGCCATCCACCCCCTGTCATCAACACGTTGAAAATCCAAACAAAATTTCCATTCCGTATTGAGGAGACGTGAGCTGCATACAAATTCATGTACTGCGTGCGTGCGTGCGTGCGTGTAGGTAATAGGTATGTTTAGATAGGGTGGTCGGAGCGTACCTCGTCAGCAGTATTTACCATTCCCACTACTGATGTTGAGTATGGCTGGTTTTAGGTACCAAGTAACTTCTCAAGCCAAAACAACTCTTCGAAAATCTTTGAATGGCTAGCTACAGTACAGAGTCTGTAACTAAGTAGGTATAGGTAGGTCAGTAGGTAGGTCAGTACTAGTAGTAAGGCTGGACGATATTAGGAAAACCTTCAATACAGATGCACACCGCACAGTACACATAAGAGTTAAGTAGGTTTTATTGAAATAACCACACCTGGTTACAGATGGACTGCTTTTTTGCATGTGCTATATGTGCATGCATAGTGTGTCTGTTAATTAATTTGACAAATACACCAATACCTAATTTAATTTCTTCGTCGATATGTATACCTTGCATGTTGATACCTCGATATCAATATATTTTCAATATATTGCCCAGCCTTAGTCGGTAGGTAGGTAGGCAGGTAGGCAGGTAGGTAGGTACAGTAGGTAGGTAGTATGCAGGCAGGTAGATAGGTAGGTACAGTAGGTAGGTAGGTAGGTACAGTACGTAGGTAGGTAGGTAGGTAGGTAGGTAGGTAGGTACGGTAGGTAGGTAGGTAGGTAGGTAGGTAGGTAGTTAGGTAGGTAGGTAGGTACAGTAGGTAGGTAGGTAGGTAGGTAGGTAGGTAAGTAGGTAGGTATACAGTAGGTCGGTCGGTCGGTCGGTCGGTAGGTAGGTAAGTAGTTAGGTAGGTAGGTAGGTAGGTATACAGTAGGTAGGTCGGTCGGTCGGTCGGTCGGTCGGTAGGTAAGTAGTTAGGTAGGTAGGTAGGTAGGTAGGTAGGTAGGTACAGTAGGTAGGTAGGTAGGTACAGTAGGTATGTAGTTTATTCATCCCAGAGGGGAAATTAAATTGTTACAGCAGCTCATAAAGACATCAATAAAACACATTATAATAACAATAAACAATAATAAATAAATAGATGAGAGATCAAAAACATTACTAAAAAGCCTAAAACACTCTTTATTCAAAAGACTATGACTAAAACTAAATCAACATTTGAGGTCAAAATCAACACTGCATTAGCATTTGAATATGGTGTATAAGCCAACGGTCTGTCCTGCAGAGACCAGGGTCAGGAGCACAGGGGTCTTGACTGGTCGCCCTGGAGGCCACTGAGGTGTGCTGGAAGTAATGGTGAGCGACAAGTCACGACCCCCTGAATGGAGGGAGCCACGGCTTTAATATGGCAAATTGCTCCAGAGGTATTTGTCACCTGAGGACGATTAGTGGGAATTAGGGTCCTGATCTGACATCCCGTTTGCCCCGGGGGTCCAGAGTCTGTGAATGTGTGCTCAGGCAGAAAGCACTAGAAATCGGGACCTTTTGGAGTTCGTTCCCCCTGTCAGCTCTCTTTGGTCGCCAAATACGTATACATTTTGGTGTCCTTGAGTTAACATCTTTACCTCAAGTCTTTGCTTCTGGGGGTCCCCAGAACAAAATATTTTGAGATGGGGGTCCGAGGCCAAATACATGTCATTTTGGGGGTCCTTGACATGACAAAGTTTGAAAACCGCAGATATTATAGGCCGATTCTAAAAAATAATGTAATCTAAATCGGTTTTCTGAAGAAAAAAATATAAACTTATGTTGCTATATCAGTGGAACAACTTTGTCATGTCAAGGACCCCCAAAATGATATGTATTTGCCCGCAGACCCCCATCTCATAATACTTTGTTCCAGGGACCCCCAACCAGAAGCAAAGATTTGCCCCTATAAAGCTTTAAACACAAAACATTATTATACGCAGTAAATTCCTCAGTATTCATTTATTAATGCAATGTACTTATGTTAACCAAATGGACCCATACATGTCCATTTGGTTACATCAACACTGAGGATTTTATTGTGTATATTATGAAGGGCTGCTTTTTTTTTTTTTTACTGATTATCTCATTCTAAACAGTGAAATCCTGTGGTCATTTAAAACTCATTTAACACTCTCAAGTTCAATTAACACTGATTATTTTACTGTGTGGGCTGGATCAGTGGTTCCCAACATGTGGGTCATGACCCCCGAAGGGGGGGGGGTCCCCAAATTATTTTGGGGGGTCCCCAGATGATTAACTTAATGTGTAACATTTTTTCCCACTCAACAGTAAACAAACTAACATAAAGTTTAAGTGTATTGAGGGTATCTGGACATTTCTAAAGTGACAATTTAAGGACATCTTAATACCTCTAAAATGACAAATTAAACATTGTCCAAATTGTCAAATATTAGAAGCAGAAATTGTGAAGCCAATCTACTTGCGAGGCATTGTGAGCATGTCGATCAGCTATTTTCAAAATAGAACTGAGTTATACAAAATGTAATGCCTCCCCAGTCCCCAGTTAAAATATGATTATTTTTGGGGTCACAGACTTAAAAGGTTGAGAACCACTGGCCTAGATTAAGGATAGCACCAAGAAAGTGTGAGCTGTATAAAATATTTTTTAGTTCTACTGTTTGTTTGTTTTTTCTCTCACACTTATATTGTTCAGCAAACTGGAAGTCTTGTGTTTTAGGTTTTAAATAATTGTGTGTCATGTAATCCCATTTGAGTTTTTTTTCCCCATAATGTTACACGGAAATAAAACACAATGTATTATGTTAAAGTTATACCATGTAACTTTTTTTATAAAACATTCTTAAAATGTTGCTAACTGTTAAATTGCTAAAGTTTTAGAACCCCCACTCCGTTATTTTCAGCTTCAAAAGCCTTCTCTTTATATGTTTTCTATGAGCCGTGAGGGGGGGAGAATTTCGCGGCAAAATGACGTCATCATACTACTGGCCAATCACAGCGAGGGTTATACCCTGCCGGCCAATCACAGCGCATCTTGGAGTGGGGTCGCTAGGGCGGCCATATTTGTAGTCTCCCGTGTGTCTCTACTCGGGTGCACGGTGAAGACATGGGTGAAGGAGTGAATCTCCGGAATGGCTGAACGCACAGGAACCAGGGACCCCTCAAAAGATAGATCTCGGCGAGGTGGAGGCAGACGCGAGGGTGTGAGAACCGAAAAACGGCCGAAAGACGCGGACACGACCGAGGTTTGCTATAGAGCTACTGACCACAAGTTGAGCAACTTACACAGTATAGCTTTAAAGCCTGCAAAGTGGCCCTAAAAATACCAGCGTAACAAAGAAAGAATCATGTAGCTCCAAATTATAAAAAAGGAAAGTCATACATAATAACCTTGCCCTGTCCAAACCACCAACATCCATAATTCTGAATGTCCACAGAAGAGCGCTGTCTTGCGCTGTCTGCGTTTAATTTAGTCACATGTACAGACATGTACCGCTTGAAGTCAACCACACTAAATATATCGATGGTTTTCTAAGACAGCGGTTCTCAATCCTTTTTCATTTCAAATTCATAAGGGTGCGTCTGGTTACATTTGCAGGTTCCCAGAGTCACAGACCCGTGAAGGTCCATTTGGAACTCCACCAAGGCAGTGGTGGAAAAAGTACTAGTACAATGATCAATACTGCAATGCAGAAATAATGATCTCAAGTCCAGAATTTAAAACGTACTTGAGTAAAAGTGCAAAAGTATGGGAGCGTGTCGCTGTTAGTACATGTCATCTTTTCGACACCCGACTCTAACCCTAACCTCCGTGGAGTGAGTCGCTAACCCTCCGGTCGAAATGATGGTCGTTCGAAAGAGCGCGATTTCCCCCAAAAGTATTGGCATAAAAATGTACTTAAAGTACCAAAAGTAAAAGTACTCATTATGCAGAATGTCCCATTCCAAGTTTTCAAATGTATACAAATATTTTTAAAATAGCAGATCTACAAGTTCACCCGCTTAACACTTTTGGTAACCACCCCGAGCTTCCCGAGTTTGTGTATAGCTGTGCCAAGCCCGAGTTTCTCGAGTTGGCCGTTAAAAAAAGAAAAAGTAAAAAAAAAAAAAATCCGGTTTCGTAATCGTGAAATGCATGTTTGACTCCCAGGACAGCCCACATGGCAGCTCTATGGCAGCCATGTTTGTTTACATTTGAAGGAAACACTATCCACAAGTTTCCAACATCCCATAGTGCATTGCGCAGAAATTGGACGGAGCTTCCGGCGCTGCAGCCGAGTGTGATCTACAAGCTCACAACGGCTGCATCTGCGACGCGACGTGAGCTTGTATGTCTACTGTTAACCGGAAGTGTGGTGCAGTGTGGTGCAAACATTTTTCCAGTAAATTCCCGCGGAAACAGGTGGATAGCCTATATCTTTTGAATGCCTGATCCAAGCGGATTTTTTTGTTTGAAAGCTGTGAATGGCATGCACACGTGTGGTGCTTCATCCGTGCTTTATCCGTGCATGAAATGTGCACAGCGTGCACATTAAAAGGTAAGAATCGAAGGATTTCTGGCAATGGAAAAACGGCAGCAAGCAGGTTAAGTACAATACTTAAGTAAATGTACTTGGTTACTTAAAGTGTTAGTTCACCTATTTTTGACACAAAGCTGTGTGAAATACTTGCCATTAAAACAGTGGTTAAAAATGTATTAATTGATTACCAGAGCCCCGTGGTCAGAGTTCTGGTCAGTTTCTAATGAATATTAAGTAGTTCCAATGGGGTGGGGGCCATTTGGCGTGGCCCAATCATTGAAAATAGATGAATCCACAAAACTAGCGTCATTTGTATTGTTGGCCTATTTCTACCATGTAGAGCGAGGTTTCGTTCTGATCAGCTGACTGCAAAGCACCTTGTTTTGGGGAAATACGTTGCAGCGGCGTAGTGATACTGGACACAAAAAATAGTACCATGTGAGAGAGGGGTCAAAGTTGAACGAAAGTTGGTCTATTTGGTAGAAATAGGTCAACAATACAAATGACGCTAGTTTTGTGGATTCATCTATTTTTAATGATTGGGCCATGAGCCCCTGCCAAATCACCGGAACTACTTTATATTCATCTAAAACTGACCAGAACTCTGACCACGGGACTCTGGTAATGAATTAATACATTTGTAACCACTATTTTAATGGCAAGTATTTCACACAGCTTTATGTAAAAAAAATATGTGAACTAACACTTTAACAACACTGCCTCAAGGTGTCCTGAGGGTCTCCGCACCCCACTACTTTCAGAGCCAAGTGTTTTCCGAGATATAAAGACACACAAGTCATCTGTCCCCTGTGGTGCGGACAAGCAGGAGGCACGGCCCCTAATGACTCCAATCACTGTTCCAGAGTATTCGCAACGTGGTGGACCTGTCTCGTGATGGGGTGGAGGGGAGGGAGGGAGGGAGGGAGGGGGCTTTTTAACTCTGCCAAAGTCTTTCTGGGTATCACTTACGCCAGCCACACTGTTGGAGATGTGGGAGGCCAGGCCAGATTCCACTGTAGGAGTCACTGGATATTAGTTTCATATTAGAGATAACACATGGAGGGGGAGAGCAGGGGCGTCAATTGGGTATGGCAGGGGTATGCAGCTGCCATACCCTGGGTCCAGGGGGGAGAATACAAGTTACTTTAACATATAAATCCATGAATGTCTCATTGTCTATCTGCTGGTTATGTTGTTAAATTACATTAAAATAACTACAAATGCAAAATTTAACAAGGTATTATAATTATATTCTTCACACTTGTATTCTCCCCATCTTGACAGAATGGAATATATTCCCAGGTTCCGCAGGCCAGCTGCACAGGTGCAATTCATTATTGCCATATCCAGCCCAAGAAACCATATAAATTTTGGGGGAAAAAAATAGAATGTACTTCTTAAAATAAATATATCATGCCTGTTGCTAAGGTATGGCAACATGACTGGTGTTCGCGCGCGTGCAAGACACCAGTCATGTTGCCGTACCTTACCTTTTTCTGAACTGACGCCACTGGGGGAGAGACAGAGAGACACGCACGCACGCACGCACGGACGCACGCACGGACGCACGCACGCACGCACGCACGCACGCACGCACGCACGCACGCACGCACACACACACACACACACACACACACACACACACACACACACACACACACAGACAGACAGGGGATAGCTGCTAAGTGTAATGCATTTAGAACAGTTTGACACACATATTGAAAATTCCCAAAGGTGGATAGGCCTATTTGTGCGTCTTTCATTTCAAGCCTTTTTCCTTTTTTTTTACCATTTGGACCACACAATGTCACACACATGCATGCCTTTGTCACATACTGGGGATGAGCTGATTTCAGAGAAGGGCACTTTGCTTTACTGGGCTGGAGTGGGGGCTGGGAATGGGGGCTGGTGGAGCAGGTAAATGGGGGCAACGCTCTCAAGACGGGTGACTTCTTGGGATGGAGTCGACCAAACATCAAACAGTTGACTGCGACGTCGCATGTTGACTATAGCAGTGGTTCCCAAACATTTCAGGTCGAGATCCAAAAGAGAGATTATACGTTTGCCCGGGACTCATACTAGTGAAAATAGCAGATCTGTCGTGAGGAACAACCAATCGGCGTTGAGTCACTCGACCTGTTAATTGCGACATGTAGTCGCAATAATGTGTAACTAGTTCAGAGATGAATGAATTGTTTGTTTGTTTGTTTATTGTTTGATTGTAATGGGCTCACTGTGTGTGCGTACGTGTGTGCATACATGTGTGCGTGGGTGCCTGCAAGCGTGCGTTAAGCGTGTTATTTTTTTCTGTTGCTGTTGGTAGTCATGGTTGTCAGTTCCCACTTGATGTCATGTGGGAGTTGAGACTGCTCTAGACCATGATGAATAACTGATAGCTTGCATAATGTCTTGAGCCTAGGATTTAAATCCAACATGTACAGGTCAGAGCGTTTGAGGTCTGCTTTCTGTCCTCCAAAGATGATGATACAATCTCCCACCATGCAACAGCACGTCCCAGACATCCTGCACGGGTCTTTCCCCTTGGGCTCAACCTGCTTCCATGAAAAGGTCTCTGGACTGAATTTCCATAGATCATTGTTCCTTTTCCAGCCACCAAATATGTACAGCTCTCCTTTGTAGGCAAAGGCTGAATGACTCCTGCATCGTTCTGGGATAAGGTGTCCACAAGGCATGCTCAGCCAGCTGTTGGTCTCTGTGTCAAACACTCTGATGCTGTTGTGGTCGTAGCCGCGCAATACAAACATCTTTGTTCCAATGATGGTGGCAGAGTGACTTGCTGAAGGGGTTGGTGGAAAGCCTCTGGTGTTAATTAAAGACCAGACCATTATGCTGGTGTCCAACTTGTACATGTCATTAGTATAGCCAGTCAGCTGGGTGAGTCCTCCACACACATACATGACCTTCTCCAGGACACAGGCTGAGTGGTAGCACCTTGCTCCTGGAATAGTCCCAGAAATATTGGGTTTGAACCAGCTGTGGGTGTCAACATCAAAGGCATAAAGCACATTGCAGTAAGGATAGTATCCTCCCCAGATGTAGACAATCTCTTCTACCAGCACAGCTGTGTGGCCATAACGCTTGGAGGGAACCTCAATGGGACTTTGTCCTCTACCATTTGTCACTGAGGGTAACTTCCTCCAACGCAAAGACACTGTGTTGAAGATCTGAACTTCAATCTGATCCCCGTTGTTCAGGTAGCTGTTCCCTCCTCTAAATGAGTACAGCTTGTGTCCGACTACCACAGCAGCACAGGCGTCAACCATCTTTTTCATTCTTCCTTTCAGATGTATCGTCCAGTGAAACATTTCACACTCCCAGTACCACAGTGCAATGAGTGCAACTAATTTACAGGATATGTCGAGGAGCCAGAGCCGGAACAAGTTGTTGAATGACACTTGGTTAATTGGACGACAACTTTTAAAGGACAGTTACATTGGTTGTGATGTCAATTGTGATATCATTGTGACATATATTATGTAGAATTACATACTTTAACTTGTGGTTATGATTAGGGATTGCAGAAGGTGTCAGTGATCCCTGATGACATCAGTAGGACTAGGTCAGTAGGACTAGGGTGTGACGTAAACCGCATTATGTGCCCATATATGGAGATCTCTGTATCTGTCAGTCCTTGTCCCTTTTATGGGCAAATTGGTTGGATCGGCGGTTCTACTAAAAACAAATGTTTCGTATAACTGTACATCGTGCAAGTACAGTAACTGCATGGGAAGCAGCTAATAACATAGGTAAAAATCTGAGCTATCCGTGCGCAAAGGTTAGAGTCTTTTGCACACTTTTTTCCCCCTGTGTGTGTGTGTCAGTGACAGTGTGACATAAATCGCATTTGTGCCCATTTATGGAGATCTCTGCAGTGACGTCATTACGTGCGCGTCACGCGTCTCTGACGCATTCACGTTGCCTAGAGACGCATTCACGTCATTGTTCTGGGGTCCCACGGACGCATTGCCTCCATTGGAGTCCACGTTAAAATAATTTACCACGTCGCGAAAAAAATAAATATTTTAAAAAGTCCACAGACGCCACCATTGTTCATGGGTGAAGGCATGCTACTTTACCCTACGTTAACACAAATGAAATCCGCGTAGAAAGTCTTAAAACAGACGATAAAACTAACGACAGTCTGTGTTTTGAATCCACGACGCCATTTTGTGCGCCACTGCATGGTCACAGAATTCAATGGGTGCCTGAGTTTTAGCGTAGCACCGGGCCGCTCTCTGACCATAGTGGCACAGCGTGTTAGGTGATACACCAAAAAGGGTTCCCCCACAGAACGTGTAGCACGGCGCAGAAACGTGACGTCACGTCTCTACACTGCAGCTCACTGCTCAGACAGCGACCCGCCTCCTTTCCCCTTCATTCAATAACAACTGGATATACAGTACACGCGCTATTGTTTATAGATGTGGTGGTGGACATTGGACAACGTGTTAGAAGCCACACAGGTCTTCATTGCGTCTTTACAACAATAGCGACGATTAACGTCGTGGTGAACATGGTCAAATAACCTTTATTGGCTCAACTACAACACGGAGGAAGCAAGCTAGCCTAGCATGTATGCTATCTGAGACAGTATGTATGTAGCCTAGGCTGCCTAACTGTTTGATTGATTATAGCGTTTTCGTGGCAGCGCCGTCCATTTGGTGGTCCGCCGGGGCAGCGGACCACCGCGGCCGCCTGTGCCTTGCCCTCCCGCATCCATAGAGGGGCGGCACGTCCCTCTAGGATCAACCGTTCAAAACAAAAGTAGCCGATCTACAAGCAACCCAATCCACTGTTTTTGACCCAGTCCACTGGTTCTCTGTACAGCAGAGCAAACACAAGCACGCCAGAGAGCATTTCCCCCATTCCATAGAAGCAGTAACAGTACAAACAGGAGACATCTCACTGAGAAGATCCATATATTATCGATGTATATAAAATAACAGGTGGCTGTTGATTATGAAGACTCGGTAAAAGCTTCTATCTGCGCCCCCAAGTGGTCAACATCCGATATTACCGGTTCGGTATAAAAAAAATCAAACCGTCACATGACTATTTGGAAGTATTAAAATTGTAAGATTTGGAATTGTGGTTCATTTCTTTCAGACACATTTCTACGTAACATGAACATAACCATATAATAACCAATTCAAGTTAAATGCTGCACTTTGTCAAAAATGACATGACGCGTTGAATTTTTGTGGGACCCATAAAATATCCCTGGGACTCATCCGAAAGACCCTTCGTGGGTCCCGGGGACTCATTACATTAAAAACCTATTAACATCACTGTCTCTGTATCTGTCAGCCCTATGCCCTTTTATGGGCATATTGGTTGAATCGGCGGTTCTACTGAAAATGTTTGTTTCGTACAACTGTACAGCAAGTACAGTAACTGCAGGGGAAGCAGCTAAGACCATAGGCAAAAATCTGAGCTGTCTGGGTGCGAAAGTTGGAATCTGTAGAACCAACCATGTTCTGTGTCAATTAGTAGTAGGGATGTCCCAATATTTATTTGGCACTGTACGGTGACAGGTCAGCAGTAAAGAAACATGTGGCCAGCCTCTGACATCGGTCACCTGTGATCGTCTATGGCACATCTATGATTTATGACTCCAAATTTGGGCAACGTTTCAGCCCCATCAGAGGCACCCTTTGACTTCTATTATGAAATTACAGTATAATAATGAACATTTCATAAAGTATATAGGTTGTGGTGAAGGCCCTTCTGCGGCCTACTGGCAGTGTATACGCAAGACATTCCACGCTGATCAGTTCAGCGGTTTGTGAGATTGGTTCCGGACACACACTCACACACGCACACACTCACACATTTACACATACAGTACCATCTTAGAGACCAGTGGTTCTCAACCTTTTCAGGCCGTGACTCCCAAAATAACCATATTTTAACAGGGGACCCCCCCCCCCCCACACCCTGACGAGCACTAAGAGTTGAGGCATTACATTTTGTATTTTACTCAGTTCTATTGTGAAAATACCTGATCTACATGCTCACAACGCTGTTGCGAGCATGTACTGTGAATCGTCTATTTTCACAATTCTGCCTCTAATATTTGACAATTTGGCCAATGTTTAATATGTCATTTTAGAGGTATTAAAACGTCCTTAAATGAAATGTGCATATACCCTGGCCTATACACGTACACTTTATGCTGGTCGCTTTACTGTCGAGTGAGAAAACGATGTTGCACGTTAAGTTAATCATCTGGGGACCCCCCAAAATAACCACTGGTTGAGAGAACCACTGTTATAGACGGCTAGCCTCTTGTAGGGCCACGTACTGTAAAGCAAAACAAATAGACTATATAAAAGAATAATGATCGAGTAAATAAACATAATCTGACTGGGGGTTTGCGGAAATGATGTGGACTGACATGGAGCACAGGTTTGGATGGAGTTAATGGGTGAGAGGAGAGCGGGGCAGGTCACTCAGTCATGACTAAGGATGTGACGATAATCGTTATAATCGTTTGTGGTGATAAAAAAACACTCACAATAATCGTATCGTGGAGCTAATAAATTCTTGTGAAATGTACCAATTCACCTTTTATTTGCCGAGCTGCATATCCGGTACCACTTAAACCCTCTATAATTGGTAAGCCGGACCTGGAAATAACGTACTTGATATAGTCTTTTTTTTCACTCTCGGCCAAATCTCTTTGCCAGAAAATAGCCGATCTACAAGCTCAAAACGTGTCGCAACGCGACGTGTTGTGAGCTTGTAGATCTGCAATTTTTTTTTTTTTTTTTTGGGGGGGCAAATGTTCCGCCCCAGGTGACGTGAAATTCTCATATTGTCCCATCCCTAATCATGACCTCACTCCTCTGGCCCTGCCTTTGGGAACTCATGGAGCCTCGCTGGGTAATGACCTTATTTATTCTCTGCAAGGATTCAGAGGATTTTCATCAACCTTTGAAAAATCACGGAATATTCTGGTCGCTCCGATCCGCGCACGGGAGCATTCGAGAGACGCCCGCGCATGTGCTAGAATCGGAAAATAATTCCTTTTCAGGATTCAAAGTCAAAAGTAGCAGATCTACAAGCTCAAAACACGTCGCTTGTGGATCTGCCACGTTGGATGCTTTTGTCTGACGCTGTAGTGACAATCAAGTATGGTGTTTAATTTAGGGGAATAAAAACACAAAAGGTTAGAATATGGAGATAAGAGGTTTTCTGCCCGGCAGTGACCTTGTTGTCAGGTGGAAACCTTGCATCTAAAACTTTTTCTTTTCAAGAATAGGTGAAAATAGCTGATCGCAAGCTCACAACATGTCACAGTGACCCGCTAGAGACTACAAACCATTGATTGGCATCTAGACCTACTGCACATACAGTATGAAACAGAGCTGCTAGTTTAAATTTTTCTTATACTATTTAAATTGTACTGAGAAAAAACAATGCTGCTATTTGTTCCAAAACCTTTACACCCTGTATATATAAAATGACACAATGCGACATGGCTCTGTTTACACAATGCTGTACCCCCTCCAGTCCAACTGTATATATGTTCCCCATTTTCACACATATTTTGACACATTCTTTGGCAATGTAGATGTATGTGGCAATGTAGATGTATGTTTTCTCATGCCAATCAATATCCTTTGAATTGATTTGAATTGACCCAAATGTAGTAGCGAACAAAGTAGGGCAGTAATCTGCAGAGAAAAAAATCAAACCTCGGTTCGAAGTGGAGCGGTGAATCTGAGCAGCTATACCGTGTGTGTGTGTGTGTGTGTGTGTGTGTGTGTGTGTGTGTGTGTGTGTGTGTGTGTGTGTGTGTGTGTGTGTGTGTGTGTGTGTGTGTGTGTGTGTGTGTGTGTGTGTGTGTGTGTGTGTGTGTGTGCCTGCACAACAGCGCCCCTCCTTTAACTTGTGTGTTGTGTGTGGCCACTCAAGGTATTGCCAGGCTACGGACATACCCAGCCAGCCAGCCAGCCAGCCAGCCAGCCAGCCACATAGCCAGCCAGCCACAGACATACCTGTCTATTGGGAGCGCTTTCACCGCTCCAAAAACTAAAAGTTGAAAAGCATTATAAGAGGTTTCTGGCTGACAGTGACGATCATGCCAGGCGGACAGGGAGAGAGAGAGAGAGAGAGAGAGAGAGAGAGAGAGAGAGAGAGAGAGAGAGAGAGAGAGAGAGAGAGAGAGAGAGAGAGAGAGAGAGAGAGAGAGACAGGGGTGGGCAGAGCAGAGAGGGAATGAGGGGGATTCAGAATGCATCCCTATTGTGTTTCATGGATGGATTTGGGGACGGGAGAGGAGCTGGTCTTGCGGTCTGTCCCGGGGCCATGCTCTGAGCTCTGGTTACAGCACCTGCCCCTAGTCCCCCCCCCTCCCTCCCCACTCCCTCCTCTCACTGAAATGAGTTGTCATTATCAAATAGGCCTTCGCGTAATGAGACCCACTTTATAAAAGAAAAAATTAAACCCATCTTTGAAGTGAGCGGTGTGTGCCTGGCCTGCTCAACAGCGCCCCATGGTCACCCAGCTTTATTGCAGCTCATGCTACATAATAAAGTAACTGCTCAACAGCGCCATTTGGTCACCCAGGCCTGACACTGGTCACCAGTGGTATTGCCATGCGACAAAGTTACTAAAAAACATACCTACACACACAGTCACGCTACGGAGAAGGTGTGACCACCGCTTAAAAATAATGGCAGATCCCTGTGTACAATTTTGAGGTATTTGTACCTTACTTGAGTATTTCTAATTTCCAATACTTTCACTTCTACTCCACTACATCTCGAATCCAAATATTGTACTTTTACTTCACTAGTTATTTGAAAACTTGAATTACTAGTTACTTTGTAGATTGATCAAAACATACATTAACCACTTCGGTCCTACAGTAGCCTATATACATTTCAGACATCTGAAAAACAAGCATTGTGAGCTTGTAGATCTGCTATTTTCAGAAGATTTTTATACATTTGAAAACTTGAAATGGGACATTTCTGCATAGTGCGTTCTTTTACTTTCGGTACTTTAAGTACATTTCGATAACGCTTTCATATTTTGAATTCCTGACTTTTACCTGTGACAGAGTATTCTACGTTACAGTATTGATAAAAAAAAAAGCTATATCCACCAATGCCTAAAACGTTGATGTCACAAGTACAGTAATACAAATGTACGTGTGTGTGTGTGTGTGTGTGTGTGTGTGTGTGTGTGTGTGTGTGTGTGTGTGTGTGTGTGTGTGTGTGTGTGTGTGCGTGCGCGTGTGCGTGCGGTGTGAAACTTTAATAACCGTGCTAATTGTGGCCAGTCTCAGTGATGTCATGACAGTGTTTATATGTGTAGTGACAGTGAGAAGCGGGTGCGACGGTGTCTGGACGGGGTGGACTGTGTGTGCATGTATCTGGGAAGCACAGTGACGTCAGCCCGTCTGACATGAGCCCAGCGCTTTGGATCATATTTAGGAGGAATTAGATCATTGCCTTCATGTGGTTGTAATGAGCTCCAGTGTTATGGCTCACGCTGGCACGTGCATGGTGGAAGACATACTTTTACTTAAGTAAAGGTATACAATGTAGAAGTACTCTGTTACAAGTTCCAGGATTCAAAGTTTACTTGAGCAAAAGTACAAAAGTGTTGGTCTCAAAATATACTTAAGGCAGTGTTTCTCAAACTTTCAAATTTCATGGTCTCCCCTTAACTCTGACAGCTAGTGTACAAATGGAACCAAATTAACCTGTTAGGGTTCATTTGGTTCCATTTATACACTGTCAGAGGACTTGTATGGGTCAATTTAGACCCCCCTAAAGGAACCCACAGAGTCCCTGGAATCCACTTTGAGAACCACTGACTTACGGTACCAAAAATAGAAAGTGTGGTATAAACTCTTTTGTGCGCGTCTGACTAAAAACGCAGAGAGTGCATATCTGCTGCAGCGTAAACGCAAGGTCTGCGCGGCACGCAGAAATCCTCTCTGTCCGTTATCTCACTTATCAATAGGATCAGTCGCCCTCCTGGCCCCCAAACTGTGGAATAAACTCCCTGTCGCACTTGGAACAACAGAATCACTCCCCAGCTTTCACCATGGCCTGAAGACTCACCTCTTCAGACTCCCAACTAAGCACTTACCGTAGCACTCGCCTACCCTCAATGACCTTACATGAAAACTATATTTATATATATAAGGTTTTTAACTGATTATGTGCTTGGTCTGCCAACATTATTTTTTTCTAGATTGATATTTCTATGCAATTGATGTATTGATATTGATGTATTACCTTGCTTATTGTCAATTGTAATCAGTATCCGCACGCACGCATGCATGCGCAAGCGTGCACGTGTGTGCGTGTGTGTTTTCTCTGTAAAAGTGAGCGTTGACCTGTGTGTTTGCATCACACGCACACACAAGTGCGTGTCTGAACGGACACATTTCCAACATGCGAGTGTTCATGAGCACATGAGCCTAGGATATTTATACATCTTTAGCGGAGGCAGCAGTATTTATAGCAGTAAACATGGATGAATTCTTGTTGCTTTACTTTCTTTAACCTCTGCCTGTGCCTCTCTCTGTCTCCCCATGGATTTATGACAGTCTGCCTATGTGCACGTTCAGGACACAAGTCACCAGCTCACGCCATGCAAAACCTGTATTGCATAACATGACATGAAGTTTCGGTAACATTTTGACAAAAAATAGATCTATTATGTATCAGGAGCAAATATTTGAGTTACAAAAATTTGCTTTAAAAATATATATATTCCAATATTTGCAAAACAACAATAAAAAAAAAGTAAATCTACAAGCTCGCAGTGCTGTGAATACAGAATATTCACAGTGCTGCAGAATACAAAGACCATTACTGCCTTGATTCTTTGTATTTAAAGAAATAGTTCACCCCCCGAAATGACTACTTTTTCTATCGATTCCTCACCCAGTGGAGTCTTGAATTCATGGATATTCTTTTTTGTTTTTGTCCCATTCCTAAGCCAATCATTTTGGAGCGGTTTGCTGCCATTTACAGATTTCTGCAAAAATCTGCTCCATTGCCATTGAAATCCATTGGCTGGATCCACTCTCATACTGTAGGTAGAATATTATTCCGGTGTGACCGTGCCCTACGGGCCAAAGTATGGTTATCAGCTGATAAAAGGATTCTGCCAATGTATTTCAATGTGAATGGAGCAGATTTTGGAGAAATCCGCAAATGGTTGATTTTACAAAAATTCCGCTCCATTCCCAATGAAATGCATTGGCGGAATCCGCTTATCATCTGACAACTAGGGCATTCAACGAATATTCGAATATCAAAGTCACTATTCAACGTTGTTCACCGAAGTCGAATATATATATATATTTTTTTTTTGTCTTTAAAAAAAAAAAAATCTTCATGGTTTATAAAGCTTGGCTAGATAGGAAGTCATAAGAACCCTGACAAGCACTTGGAATTGTAGGTATTACATTTAATGTGACTCAGTTCCGCAGATACATTTTGTGAAAATAGCAGATCTACATGCTCACAACGCTTTGCGTTGCGAGGCGTTGTGAGCATGTAGATCGGCTATTTTCACAATGTTTGCCTCTTGCTTACTTAATATTTTACAGTTTGGCCAGTCCTGTCAAATATTCGACTATTCGAATACTTTGAGGTCGAATAATTCGAATACTAAAAATCACTATTCGTGAATGCCCCACTGACAACCATACTTTGGTGTGACCGTACCTTAAACAGAGGATTTCTACATTGCAATATTGATTCTTTTACTTAAAGTAAAACATTTAAGTACTTTTTCCACCACTGCCTATAAACTAACAGTTCTGAACGGACTGGAACTCAGTACTTTCCCATAACCCTCTAACCACTGAAGAAAGGCAACATGTTCCAGAACATATTCTTCTCCATTAGCGGGACGTGACTCATCTCATTCATAACTATTAAATCCCAGTCATCACTGCGACCGCGCTGCACTCCCCTCCCCTCCACTCCCCTCCCTAATGCTTCCTGAAGAAAACATATGATGTGTGTGTGTGCACGCGTGTGTCTGGAAGAATCTGAGCAGGCTGAATCGATGATTCTCAATCCTTTTTAAGTTCAAGGACACCCCACCCCTCCCCCAGTTTAATATGCATTAAGCCACGGACCCCTGGCACCGCATCTACGATCCTCAGTGTTCATTTCACTCTGAGAGTGAAATGAGAGTGAAATCAAATGTTATACGTTTGTACACTCTCTGAGTGTACAAATGTACCATTTAAGTGTCTGTCGTTTTTGCTGGGGACCCCTGGAACCCACTGAAGGATCCCTTCGGGCCCTTGATGCACCATATGTCTAACCTCGTGTACATTATACTGTACAGTACCAGCTGGCCTTTGTTTTCTTTTCTCTTCCTGAAAACAACAAAAAACTATGGGAGTTTGCTGTAAACCTGGGATGTGACGATAAAGATGATTCAGATTTAGGGCTTTCAAGTTTACGATTTTAATTTGACAATAATTGTCACATAATTGCGATGTATGATTTAATTGTGTTTTTGGGCTTGATCATTGGAACGTATCAATAAAAAAACAGTTTTCCTCGTAATCAAAAAATGCACAGGGCAGATATGACAAATTACTGAAAAATACAATTACTGACAAAGAAATGACTGACATATTTATACATTTTTATTTTAAAAACAAAAGTCAAAATCTACAAGCTTGTTACGCGTAAGCTAGTAGATCAGCTATTTCTGCTTTAACGATTCTCACGAGTATGAGAAAATCATCGCGATTATCTCAAATAATCGCGATTGGACGTTTATGTAATGATTGTGATGCCTGATTCCCTTCCTCCGCCCCACAGATGTGGACCTGCTGGTGTGCAAGCACCAGGGTCCCTCCTGCTGCACCCGTAAGATGGAGGAGAGCTACCAGTACGCCGTGAAGCGCGAGACCCTGCAGAACGTCCGCTCCTACAGCTTCGACCTCAAGTACCTGCTCTCCGGACACGCTGACGCCTTCCAGGGTAAGAAAAAAAAAATGACCGCAGGACAGCGATTTTTAACCTTTTTCATGACAAGGCCTATTTGTGTGTGTGTGTGTGTGTGCGCGTGCGTGCGTGCGTGCGTGCGTGCGTGCGCGTGTGTGTGTGCGTGCGCGCGCTGTCATTTTGTTTTGTTGCTGTTGGTAGTCATGGTTTTCAGTTCCCACCTGATGTCATGTGGGAGTTCAGACTCATCCAGACCATACTGAATAACTGATAGCTTGCATAACGTCTTTAGGCTAGGACTTAAATCTAAGATGTACATGTCATCAGTGTATCCTTTGTAATTGTATCCTGCAAAGATGATGATACGACCTCCCACCATGCAACAGCACATCCCACGCATCTCACAGGGGTCTTTCCCCTTGGTCTCAACCTGCTTCCAGGAAAAGCTCTCTGGACTGAATTTCCACAGATCATTTAAGCACTGGTTCCCGATCCAGCCACCAAATACGTACAGCTCTCCATTGTAGGCAAAGGCTGAATGACATGAACGTTCTTCTGGTAGAAGCTGTGCAGAAGGTGTCTTCAGCCAGCAGTTGGTCTCTGTGTCAAACACACTATTGCTGTTTAAGCACCCCCCCATAGCCCCCAAATACAAATATCCTGGTTCCAATGATGATGCCAGAGTGACGGCTTGAAGCAGGTGGTGTAGTTCCTCTGGTGGTAATTAAAGACCAGACCATTATGCTGGTGTCCAACTTGTACATGTCATTAGTCCATCTAGTCAGCTGGATGAGTCCTCCATACACATAAATGACCTTCTCCAGGACACAGGCTGAGTGGCGGGTCCTTGCTTCTGGAATAGACCCAGAAATACTGGGTTTGAACCAGCTGTGGGTGTCAACATCAAAGGCATAAAGGACATTGCAGCGAGGATAGCCTCCCCCCCAGATGTAGACAATCTCTCCTACCAGCACAGCTGTGTGGCCATAGCGGCCGGAGGGAACCTCAATGGGACTTTGTCCTCTTCCATGTGTCACTGGGGGCAACTTCCTCCAACGCAAAGACACTGTGTTGAATATGTTGACTTCAATCCTGTTGTTCAGGCAGTTGTTGAAACCTCCAAATGAGTACAGCTTGTGTCCGGCTACCACAGCAGCATGGCAGGAATCCTTAGGTCCTCCTTTCAGATGTATTGTCCAGTGAAACATTTCACACACCAGCACCACCGTGAATCAGTGCGATAGATTTACAGGATTTGTTGTTAAAGGACAGTTCTATTAGTTGGAGTAGTTGCTGAATGACATGTGGTTTATTGGACGTTTACTTTTAAAGACGAGTACATTGGTTGTGATGACAATGTTGTGATGTCAAATCCATGATGATGTAATTATGTAGCATTTGGCATTTCGATCCATCCAGACTTGTACAGAGCCCTGGTGGATCCCAGTCAACTAAGGAAGAGGGTTTAAGTGAGACTGTCATGATTACACCCACACACATTGTGAATATTATGCAATGTTGAAGTGACACCTGAGGCAGATTATGTCTTCTAAATCAACATATATTTTCTGAAAAACATTTGTTGCTACAGTATATGAGTGGTGCTCAAACCGAAATAATAATATGAAATGCCCAAATTTTCACGATTTGTCTAAAAAAGCAGACCTACAAGCTCATCAATTCGCGGCACAAAATGACGCACTATGAGGGCCGGCAGCGGCATAAGGTCATGGGGTATGGTTTTCATGCTTAAAGAATATATATATATATATATATATGTATATATATATATATATATATATATATATGTGTAATATATATGTGTCACCGCTAGATCGAGAATCAGTTAGATCGAGAACCGGAGCACTCGTGCGGCGCGGTCGCTTTGATCCACAACAACGACAACGACAACGTAGCGTCGGCAGGAATGATAGCGCCTCACCCCACAGAGGTTAGGGTTAGGGTTAGGGTTAGTTTTACTGAGGTTAAGGTTAGGGTTAGGGTTAGAGTTAGGCATAGTAAGCTAATGGCTAAACACAGCTGAGCTAGGCTAGTAGATAAACAAAGAAAGCGGGGTCGCAAACGAGTGACGTCAGCGACTACACAAGTGAATGGCTGTTGTCGCCATCTCATGGTGATTATGCAGAATTACACAGGTGCGCTGATAAGAGACTATCAAAGTGAATTGATCCAGGTGGTGTTAGGGGTGTGTGGTGAACGACAAAACTAGTGCTCTTAGACAATTGACACTGAGTGAAAAAAAAAAGAAAAAGAAATTGAATGCTTTATAGCAGTGATTCTCAAGCTGTCTGTCGGGACCCCCAGAGTTTCAATACATGTAGTTTTAGCCCTGGGACCCCAACCTATGTCCCTTGAGTGTACAGACTGAAGCAAATGTACAAGACAGATAATATTCGTTATTATAAGAATAGTAGTTGCTGCGGATAATTTGTATAAAACACTTGACCAAGCCCTTCCTCATCATCTAACTGAACTCCTATCGCAGCAGTCCAAAAGCACTGATGGAGAAAAAAATGACTTTAGTTTTTTTGTTTGTAAGGAATTTCTTTATTTGCCCGATATTCGCGAATAACATTTTCTTTCTTCTCGTTACTTTCACTTCCCCTGGAGGCCACGGTCGCTGGCGCGCAGGCAAGTATGTGTGAACTGGTGAAACGTGGGCAACGTCAATTCCCCACGTGCCCCCGTTCGCCTTTTGATTTCTTTCCTACGTTTGTGTGGTTTTGGCAGTAGCAGCCGTGTGGAGAGGAATCAGTCCTGGGCTGGAGGCAGGGAGGAGGAAGGAGGGTACACAGGCCCTCTTCTCTGCCTCGGGCTGCGGATCGTGGGCTGTGCACAACTGCACATAGTACAGCCTTTGGTTGTATCCAAAACTTCCGGGGCACGCAAGGTAGCCTTTTTTTTAATAATTAGTCCATGGGCCATAAGAGATGTCGCTTTCGGAAAGGTGGCAAATGTTAATTACTTTTTGAGAAGCTCTATGTCTGTAGATAATATTTTGGTGTGATAACCCTTCCTGAGTCACAGCTAAATTGGTGTTATCAGCTGCTAAAGTTGGTGTCCCATTAACATTATACAGGGGGAAACAAGCAAAAAAACAAGCAAAAAATAATCTGCTTTAAGTAAAAACATTCCTTGGGCTAAAAATGGCCCCCACAAAACTGTGAAAAGTGATGACTCAAAGTGATCACTTTTCATCACTAAACCATAGTTTTGCAGGGCCGTTTTTAGCCCAAGGAATGTTTTTGGATTATCATACCAAAATATTATCTAGTACAGATTTAGAGCTTCTCAAACATGCTAAGTAACCTTTGTCACTGTTCCAAGAGCGACATCTCGTATGGCCCATGGACTAAATGAAAATATTCAGTGCATGATGCTTCTGCCATGCACTGGAATTCGGGAAGCCACTCCTCTGAAATCTGAATGGTTAACCACACTTGAAATTTCCATTTGCATGGTTACTTGCACCAGCAGAGCGTGCTGCGCTTGGCTGCGTATGTAGGTAGGTATAGTACTGTAGGTAGTGTTTGTAGGTAGGTAGATAGGTAGCTGTGTATGTTTAAGCCTGTATAGTAGCCCAATCAGGGACCAGCATTTCTGGCGACGTCATCCAATGAGGGATCAGCATTCCTGGTGATGCCAGTGGTGATGTCCACCTCATGGTGCGCTCTGCTGGTGCACAAGTATAGGCCATAAATGGCCTACTTGTGCACAAGAGGCAAGTTGGCACCTCGACAGAGTGCAGTTCTAGTTCTAGTTTTATTTGTAGTTGTTAGAAGGGAATTGTGCGTGTGCCTGTGCGTGGATGTGTGTGTGCTGTGCATGCGTGTGTGTGTGCACACACGTGTGTGTGCGTATACAGTATGTGTCTCAGGAGAATTAGATCCTGCTGTACAGTGTCTCTCTCTCTCTCTCTCTCTCTCTCTCTCTCTCTCTCTCTCTCTCTCTCTCTCTCTCTCTCTCTCTCTCTCTCTCTGGACCAGTCTAAATCAGGCAGATGGCCAGTTGCCTCTGCATGTCCTCCGCCTTCCGCCGGTAATTGCAATGTCATTTGAATTCAGAAATTTTCCGAAACAGACAGTGTGTGTTTCTTTTCTCTTTCTCTCCCCTAAAACCTCCCAACACTGTATCCCAGAGGCCTGGCTGGCGAGATGCTTTGAATGCTTTTGGTGTTGCAGGAATTCGGGGTACCGTGCAATTTGTTTTATAGGACAATGTACTCAGTGGCGTCAGTTCAGCAAAAGCTAGGGTATGGCAAAGATGGGAGTCCTCATGGAAAAGAGGCATTACATTTTGTATAACACGGTTCTATTGTGAAAATAGCCGATCTACATGCTCACAACGCCTCGCGCTGTGAGGCGTTGTGAGCATGTAGATCTGCTATTTTCACAATGTCTGAAAATTCACACTTGTGTGAACTGAGCGGTGGAGGCTGCGTGTGTGCGTGCGTGCGTGTGTGCGTGCGTGCGTGTGTGCGTGTGTGTGAATGTGAGTGTGAGTGTGACTGTGCCTGGCCTGAACAACAGTGCCCCTCCCTTAACATGTGTGGTCAGAAAAGGTATTGCAGGCTACATACAGACTCAAACTACATACAGACAGACAGACAGACAGACAGACACACACACATACATACATACATACACGGATACACACACGGCCACGCTATGGAGACGGTGTGACCACCGCTCAAAAACTATAGTTTTTTCATTTTTTTACACAGGTTTCTACGGTTTCTTGGGCAGGATATGGCAGCCTGGAATGGTTGTTAGTAAGCGTGCCACAATTAACAACAACGCATCTGTGCAGCTGACCTGCGGAACCTGGGAATATACCATTTTGTCAATATGGAGAGAATACAAGTCTGGAGAATATAATTGCGACCGTAGGTCGCATTTACTATCAAAACCTCCACCGGCTGTCCGTGCGTCAGTCAGTCTGTCAGTCACACGTCACACTTTTGCCCTGCTCATATCTCCACAACCGTTGCCCCCATCCACGCCAAATCTTGCACACACACTCCTGACCTGCCAAACTACTACCTCCAAGGACCCCCTCAGCTCCAGGGACCCCCAGGTCCCTGGGGGACCCCCAGGTCTAATTTTGCCCTGCTCCTATCTGCACAACCGTTGCCCCCATCCATGCGACATTTTGCACACACACTCCTTACCTGTCAAACTACAACCTCCAAGGACCCCCGGAGCTCCAGGGACCCCCAGGACCCTGGGGGACCCCCAGGTGTAAAAAATGACCAAATGTGCAAAAATGACCAAATGACCACCCCAACGGGGCTGCTCACGGGGAATTCCTGGGGACCACCCACTCCTGGTGCTCCAGAACGGATGCAAAAGTGGTGGCGCCCCCAGTGGAGGACCCCCTCCACTGCAGCTCACATAAAATGCCGTAACTCCTACAGATTTTGCCCTAAAATCACGAAAATCACTACACAGCATGTCTACACTCATGTCATCAACATGGATCAGGAAGATTTAGGAAAAACACATTTTTGCCCTATTTGTGGAGATAAGCGACCTACGGTCGCTTATCTCCCGATTAGGGAGTCTTACTGGTCATAATACCTTGTTAAAGTGTCAATTTTGTTAAATTTTGCATTTGTACTTATTTTACTGTAATTTAACAACATAATAACCAGCGCAGATAGACAAAGAGACATTCGTGGACTTATATTTAAAAGTAACTTTTAAAATTGACACTTGTTAAAGTGTCAATTTTGTTAAATTTTGCATTTGTACTTATTTTACTGTAATTTAACAACATAATAACCAGCGCAGATAGACAAAGAGACATTCGTGGACTTATATTTAAAAGTAACTTTTATTCTCCCCCCTGGACCCAGGGTATGGCAGCTGCATACCCCTGCCATACCCAATTGACGCCCCTGAATGTACTGCCGAGACGGCGTGTACTGTAGGCCAAGGTTGACTTTACGATCGCTGTGGGGATACCAAGCTGGCCTTCGCTCTCTCTCTCTCTCCAATATGGAAAAACTTCATGCGTGACACGCGAGCACGCGCCGTAATGAGGACACTGAAAATTTTTGGACCGAACGTAAAGCAGCAATAATGGAAACAGGATTAGCCTGCCTCTTAGACATCCTTAGCCGTCCCTGGAAAGTATTGCTGTCATGTCAGACCTGTAACTGTCAGAGAGGGAGAGAGGAAACGATTATGTGAGCATAACCCAGACTGAGGTCTATACCCTTCTCTGAGGAGACTAGAGATGGGACGATAAGCGATATTATCGTTTATCGTGACAACACTCACGATAATCGTATCGCGGAGATTTAATTTATCGTAATATCGTCCTCCATCATGCACTGGGATCAATTCACCTTTTATTTGCCAAGCTGCATATCCCGTATCACTTAAACCTTCTATAATTGGTAAGAGGTACTTATAATATACATACCTTTTTTCACTCTATCAAATGTCTTTGCCAAAAAATAGCCGATCTACAAGCTCGAGCTTGTAGGTCTGCTATTTTTTGGCAAATGCTCCGCCCCAGGATAATGGATTTTGTTATCGCGATAATATCGTAAATCGCGATTTCTTTTGTCACAATAATCACACTATGACATTTTCTTATTGTATCGCGACGCGTTGTGAGCTTGGGGGTCTGCTTGGAGGTCGGCTATTTTCAGTACTTGATACCACCCTAAACTGAGCATAATCAAGTGAATACTGGAGATGTGGCGTAATGGCAAGGATTTCTACACAGAGAGGGCAATTCTTTCAACATAAGATGCTGCATTCAAGTTCAGGAGAGTTTGGACAGGGGAATTCTCTTGAATGCTGTCTTCATGTATGGCGTAGAAACAGAAAGCAGAAACATTTGCATTTCTTTCACCCTAGTAAAAACTGCATTCATGGTCTGGAGAGGGTACTTTTTTACAGACAGGTAAAAGGGCAGGGGCTCAAGCCCCCTCTGTGTGCACGTGGCTGGAAGAAAGTGTGGAATAACCTTATAAACCCACATGCCAGACAGTTCTAGTTGTGTGTCAGTAGCGTCCGCCTCTCTCGCACGGCCTTCTAAGGACAATCCATGTCCTGTCTGAGTGCTCCCTCTGTGTGGAATGTCAAGTAGTGAGTGGCTGAGAATGAGATACCACATGAAGTCATGGGAATATGAATATTGGCTGACGCCGCACACGCATTCTTAACCACTTAAGGCCTATTAAAGTGCTATCATGTTAATTTGTTTGTGTGTGTGAATGAAATGTTATTTTGTCCAATCCGTATTATGTGGAGTTATGTTAATACAATGTAACCTAAACGATTGTGTTGTTGTATTTGGTCTCTCGCTGCTCTTCTGCTGAGACATTTAGATCCTGTTTCTGGTTTGACACAGAGATTTCTCCCCATAGCAAGCAGACTCTGTGGTAATAGTCAGTGAATTTTAATAAGACCCTGGGAATAAATTCCTTGCCAAACAATTTCTTCACCAATGTGTTCATAAAGGTGTCTAGTAACATATCTAACAAAGATTGAAATTCAACATCCCTAGCAAAATGTTTGACAGCAAGGGTAATTCTGGGTCTCATTCACTTACTATACTCTGTACTATAAGGGAAAAAAATACTCCCAAAAATCTGCTTTAAGTGGGGTGTGAGGGGTCTAACTAGGTGTTTTTAATTATTCTGAATCCATTGCAAGCATTTGTTTTGCACAAAAAACATTCTTTGGGCCAAAAATGGACCCCATACACCTTGTGAAAAGTGATGACTCATCACTAAACCATAGTTATTTTGTGTCTGTTTTGTGTGTCTTGCAATGGATTCAGAATAATTAAAAACACCTAGTTAGACACCTCACACCCCACTTAAAGCATATTTTTGGGAGTGATTTTTTCCCTTATCAGTGTATAGTAAGTGAGACCCAGAATTACCCTAGCTGTCAAACATTTTGCTAGGGATGTTGAATTTCAATCTGTGTTAGATATGTTACTAGACACCTTTACAAACACATTGGTGAAGACATTGTTTGGTAAGGAATGTATTCCCAGATTTGACAGTTATTCTGCAAATTTTCCCTGACTATAAGAGACTTGCACAAGAAACCCGGGTTCACATCTGGGACAGAAGATACAGTGCAGATTTAAATAATGAATGAAGTCAGACTCACAACGTGTCACATCTCGACGCATCATGAGCTTGAAGATCTGCATTTTTTCCCTGTTTTTGTTTTTTTAATTGTTTGTTTGTTTGTTTTTCTGTTAATGATTCTTGCCTATAATGACATGGCCAAAACAGGGATTCCAGGATTAATGTGATGCTTAAACCCTATACTTAGTTGACCGCATTCCCAATTAGGGCCCCGGCCAGATTCCCAAGGGCCCTACACTGTAGCTATTTAACAGTAGATGACCAAAGGGTTCAATTGGTTAAACACACACAATTTTGGTTGGCGGCTAATTCCCTGAATGTGTTTTTGGGTTCCTCTCCTCTTTTCCTGTCTTTTTATTTCATTATTTATTTGACATTATCAAAACCTCCAAATGTCCAAAACTGTTGCTTTTCAGTATTCAAATACAAAACTCTATCTACAAAGAGGTTTGGTGTAGAGGAGACAAAAGAGCAGACTAAGTACAGAGTGAAAGGTCAAGTTTATTAAGTATTGACAGTTCAAGTGGTTACATATTTGATAACACAAATTGACATGAATCCAAAATACACAATGATTATTGTGCCGTCAAACAATGAAACTATATGGAATCTGGGTAGTCTCGCGTGGCCAGACTGTTGCCTCCGCGATTTTGACAAATGCTCCCGGCATACAGTCTGGCAAACCGGAATAGAAATGATGAGTGCGAGATAAAGCGGATGTGACGCAACCACTCCCTTGGTGCAGTAGCATCAACAAGTCCTACTGGAAGCATTATGTCTCCTTTCAAATTTTTTTGGGGCATTATTTCGTCTTTCTCTGGTGTTGTTGGTGTTACTTCCATGTTGTTTTCAAACGTTTTCTTAAACTATACACTCATAACAAGAATAGGCCGCTCGAATGACTTTGTCTGAGCTATTGTGTTTCTGTTATGTTTCCAATGGGACTACAGTTCAGTGCAGCACTGGCTACTTCCTATACTCGCCGTTCGGGAGCTGCCGTTCCAGACTCTATATAGCATTCGGAGATTGTGGAATAGTTGTCTGGTTACGCGAGACTAGAATCTGGGGGTTCCTGCTTCATCTCTCTTTCAGCTAAGTGGTCCTTGGCCTGAAAATGTTGCAGACCCCGGCTGTATAGTATGACACTGTAGTGTGATCAAGTAGGGCATTAAAGTGATATTTAACTTTCAGAAAAAACTTTTGGTCATTTTATTGTCTAATCTGGCTTTTGAAGCCTAGAAGCTCCGCCGCCCTTCGTGCGGCCGAGCGTCTAGTCGGCAACGTGGCCAACTTGGGAACGATGTAAATAGGGAATGAATGCCCCGCCCTTTAATGCAAACCCCATTATACCTGTTGTCATAGGACCCGTTTTGACCATCTGTTTGCCTGTGTCCATTTATGCCCATATATGGAGATATCTGTCTGTCTGCGTCCATTTATGCCCATATATGGAGCTCTCTGTATCTGTCTGTCGGGCGGCCGAGCGTCTAGTCGGGGACCGGCCTACTCAGGAACCATGTAAATAGGGAATGAATGCCCCACCCTTTAATGTAAACCCCATTATACCCCGTTTTGACCATCTGTTTATGCCCATATATGGAGATATCTGTATCTGTCTGTCTGCGTCAATTTTATGCCCATATATGGAGATCTCTGCAGACACAGTGCCGGTTCCGGAAAACACTGATGTCAGACATCAGCTTCGCACACAGAGATTCCGAACCTTTCGCGCTGATTCCGGAAAACCGAATATCTGGTCGGGTCGAGGCCAGGCACTGAACTACCTGCTGCGGCGGGGAACGCACGTGCCGAAATCTGTGTAATGCATTATACCTGTTGTCATAGGACCCGTTTTGACCATCTGTTTGCCTGTGTCCATTTATGCCCATATATGGGGATATCTGTATCTGTCTGTCTTTGTCCATTTTATGCCCATATATGGAGATCTCTGCAGACACAGTGCCGGTTCCGGAAAACCCTGATGTCAGACATCAGCTCCGCATACGGAGAATCCGAACCTTACTCGCCGGTTCCGGAAAATCGCGTATCGGGTGGGGACCGGGGTCCAGGCCGGGCACTGCACTACCTGCTGCGGCGGGGAACGCGCATGCCGAATTTGAAGCCGTTCAGATGCGTCAAACGCGTCGACAGCACACACGTTTTGACGTGTGGGTGCGTTGTTAAAATATGGAGATAAGAGGTTTCTGCCCGACAGCAACGGTATTCCTTTCTCTCCGTCTACATTGCGCGGTCTTTAGAGTCAGCCGGCTAGACAGCAGTATTGTCCCACTGACCTGGTGGTGTTTATTAGATGATCAGCTTCTTTTAGGATTTGGCTGCTATTTCTCCTCTCCCTGCATCTGTAGTTGCTGGACATCTGGCCATAGAACCAGCAATGCATTGCTGGAAACCTCTTATCTATTTCTTTTTTTTTTAGAGTTTTCATAAATGAACGATCTACTTGACCACAGCGTCACACAAAAGTATCAAAGGTTTGTGCCGCGTTTCGAGCTTGTCGATCTGCTACTACTTTGCTATTTCTTAAAGGTATAAATGATTTCATATAATTCAAATAATAACAAAATGAGTCTATGTTCTGATAGTACTAGTTACTATACATGTAGTGTTTGGTCCATATTTGGAATTCAGCCTTAACTCCTGTGAGGAGAAAAAAGCAGTTTCAGTTTTGGTGGAGGAGACAGGTTTTCCTCCAATGAGGATAGAGTAGGGCCTTCCACCAATCATGGTCGAGTGGGGACGGGCTTTACGTACGTGCAACAAGTCCTGCCCCCACTTGATCATGATTGGAGGAAGGCCCCCGCCTGTCACCTACATGAAAACTTACACTTAAATGAAATCACTTTTAATTTGTATCCTGAAAGGTAACAGACTTGCGAGGTTTCCACCCGACACAGACGGATGGCAACCCTGACCTGGGTTGGACTATATGCTCAGGGGTCTGGCATATGCCAGACCCCTGAGCAGTGTTTGTGCCAAGTTTTGAGTCAACAATGCACCATGACAACGCGTGGCCCCTGGGGGCCCCCTGACACAGCTGGCTGGGCTGTACAACATGGTCCCTGGTGGCGTGACTATTCTCACGGCAGACCCCTGAACGGTGTCTGTGCAAAACGTTTGAAATAACAAATACATACAGTACTGCAACAAGGCTCACTCAGTGGCATGGGACAGAATGGATTTGTGTGGATATGTTTTAAATTTTTTGTGTGGTTTGATCTGAGTATATTGTTGGTCAAACCGCAACATTGTGTATACACATACAGTATACTATAAAACTGTATACCAAAGTTTTATATCCGTGGTAGTCCTCCACAGTCATGTTGTTAATTTCAATTTTCCTTTTCAACTCAAAATCACCCATGCTGATTGCTGAGGTTTAGCCAAGGGGACGTGCCCCGCGAGAAGGCAGATGGCGTGTGTGTGTGTGTGTGTGTGCGTATGTGCGTGCGTGCGTATGTGTGCATGTGTGTTTGGGTTGGCCTGCTTTTGTTTTGACAGCCCGAAAGGCCCTACTGTGCTTTGTCTCGTGTGGGAGTTGTCATGTCATGAGTGTGACCCTGTAAACACGGACCACATTCATCATCATCGAGCTGCCGCTACACAGAAATGAGATCAATGGAAACTTCCAAGATCGTGATCGCAGTTGCACCGAAATAGAGAGCGTTTCCACTAAGTGTCTTGTCGAGGTATTGCTGTACTGTACTGTTCTGCAGGCAGGCAGCCGCGGACAAGGTCACATCCTGGGGTTAAGATCCTCTTGCAATGACCTCTGACCTCCCCAACGGCCTCCTGTGCACACTCCCAACCCCCACCTCACACCACCCAATCATCACCTTAAGGCTTAAGAGAAGCACACACGCATGCATGCACGCACGCACACACACACACACACACGCACACGCACGCACGCACGCACGCACGCACGCACGCACGCACGCACGCACGCACGCACGCACGCACACACACACACACACACACACACACACACACACACACACACACACACACACACACACACACACACACACACACACACACACACGCCAGTGTTGCCAGTGTTGCCATATCAGCTTATTATCAAAATCACTGCAAGGTCTTTTAAAGATAGGGTGCCATGATTTTCTTCCCCCTAAAACATGATCATCAGGTAGTATGATTAAACTAGGAGGAAGATTTTTTCCAAAAAAGTCTACAGAAAGTGTTTAAACTATGTTTGTATGT
The DNA here is from genome assembly GCF_963921795.1 of Nannobrachium achirus. NCBI lineage: Eukaryota > Metazoa > Chordata > Actinopteri > Myctophiformes > Myctophidae > Nannobrachium > Nannobrachium achirus. Next base: position 48,567,532 of record NC_137814.1, on the reverse strand, counting down.
GGCCACACCCACCAGTTCATTAAGTATACCTGGTTGTCAGGTGGGCCACACCCACAGTGTTGGGTGTATGGTAAAGGGGGAGGGGCTGAGTTTATGATGTCATTAACTCAGTGTTTCGGGCCTTTTGACTCAGGCTTTCAGCTTTCAGGAAGTAACCAGAAATACACAGGGAAGGCAAGGCAGCTGGGGGTCCATTAGAGTAATCTTAACTCCATAGACACATACAAAACAGAACAAGTACAAAACTATGGCACCACCTCTTTAAATGATTAATTCAGTAGCCTCTGCCAGGTCTTTCCAGTGTTTTTACCTTATTTACGACGGCTCCATGAACGCACCGTGTGTCCATATGAAACAGAAGGTCGCGGGAGACGCTAGAAATTATAACCGCAATCGTCCGCACTTTAGTACACTATAATTTGTGCCATAGTATGCGACGCTTAAAGCTATTCTCAAATTGACGTAGCCTATAATCGTTTCTTTTGGGCTCGTTTTCATAGAACCGGCTGCTTATTTCTCTCGCAAAAATCTGTCAACACTGACAGCACGCACGCACGTCGCACACCGACTGGATTTGAGACAAGGCAGTGTTCTGCAGCAACCAAGTTGTCTGACATCTGTGTAAAATAATCACCACACACACAATAATAATGGGAATGTGAGCTCTGACTTGACTTCATCTGGAGCCATAAATCCCTCAACCAGTCCAACATGACTCATGATGTGAATGACTGCCACGTCATGCAACAGTTCTTGCTTCCATTCTAGATAAGTTAAACTCCAAAAAGCACAACGTTTTGCATTATTTGCAATGCATAAGAAGAAAAAAGCAATGTATTTCATCATTTGCGAATGTCACGCACGGGCCATGTCACTGCGTTGACAGCTGTTCTGATTTAAAGTGTTGGTGTACAATAAGCAAACATCAGAGCAGATTAGATGACTGCCCTTGTAAACAGTTGACCCAAAACCTTTAATCGGAAAGATTTCAATCAGAATATAGAATAATAAGTATTCCCAGCTTATGACTACTGCTGTGCGTACTGCTGCTGATGCTACTACTAGCCTACTAACTACTACTAATACTAATATTACTACTACCAGTAAGACTCCCTAATCGGGAGATAAGCGACCGTAGGTCACATGTATACACAAAGAGGGCTGTAACTGCCATTGGTTCCTAGTTGTGTGGGCAATGTGTAGACATACTGTGTACCGATGTGCGTGATTTTAGGGCAAAATCTGTAGGAGCAGTGTCCAAAAATGTGTTTTGCAAGAATCGGCCTCATGGTGGCGCTAGAAGAGGGCCATGTGAGAAATGAGGGGTGGGGTCTCCGCGTTGCCTTGGCGGACGAATAGGTACCGGCCCCGGCTCTCCCGGACGCTCCTAGCCCGAGTTACGGCATTTTATGTGAGCTGCAGTGGAGGGGGTCCTCCACTGGGGGCGCCACCACTTTGGCATCCGTTCTGGAGCACCAGGAGTCGGTGGTCCCCGGGAATTCCCCGTGAGCAGCCCCGTTGGGGTGGTCATTTGGTCATTTTTGCACATTTGGGCATTTTTTACATCTGGGGGTCCCCCAGGGACCTGGGGGTCCCTGGAGCTCGGGGGGTCCTTGGAGGTTGTAGTTTGGCAGGCAAGGAGTGTGTGTGCAAAATTTGGCATGGACCGGGGCAACGGTTGCGGAGATATGAGCAGGGCAATAGTGTGACGTGTGAGGTGTGACAGACAGACGGACAGACTGACTGACTGACTGACTGACTGACGGACTCACTCACAGTTTGTGCAGGTTTTGATAGTAAGTGCGACCTACGGTCGCAACTACTACTAGTAGTGGAACCAGTACTGCTGCTACTACTACTATAAACAAGTAGTTACATTGAGTGTCAGTTAGACAAGGCAGTATCTTCACAACCTATCAGGTGTATGGGAAACGTGTTGTTGTTTATGGCTATGTGTGTCTCTCTCTCTACGTGTGTGTGTGTGTGTGTGTGTGTGTGTGTGTGTGTGTGTGTGTGTGTGTGTGTGTGTGTGTGTGTGTGTGTGTGTGTGTGTGTGTGTGTGTGTGTGTGTGTGTGTGTGTGTGTGTTCTCGCATGCGTGCGTGCGACCGTGTGAAAGACAGGTGGGAATGACAGAATGTGTATCTTGAGTGTATACTTTATACCCACACACTGCTGGGGAGCAGATGTCATGAAAATGCTGACACTTTTGATACCAAGTGTCACTGATATGCAGGGGGACCTAGCCTGGAGCTAAAGGCCATGACACGCTGTGTGTGTGTGTGTGTGTGTGTGTGTGTGTGTGTGTGTGTGTGTGTGTGTGTGTGTGTGTGTGTGTGTGTGTGTGTGTGTGTGTGTGTGTGTGTGTGTGTGTGTGTGTGTGTGTGTGTGTGTGTGTTAGAGCATACTGTATCTGTGTTGACAACACGCCGTCGTTACCATAGACACCTCGCTGCAGAAGGTGCGTGCATGGTGCGCCCGACGCTGACAAGTGTTTTTTTATGGAATTCACCCTCCCGTCCCCAAATAGCGTTTCAGTGCAGTGGTTCCCAAACCTTTTAGCTCGAGACCCACAAGAGAAATTAGACGTTTGCCCGGGGGACCCAAACTATAGTGAAAACAGCAGATCTACAAGCTACAAGCTTCACTACTTCTTAGACATTTGTGTTCTAATTCATGGAATTTCTTTGATTTTTCTTTGATTTCTTCATGAAATTACTGGAAAAAAATCATTGAATTTTGTTTTTAATCCAATAAAAGACCTTGGAATTATTTTTTATTTTATCTATTGACAAATAGCAGATCTATAAGCTCACAGCGCAGCACTGAGTGCTGCGCTGCAAGCTTGTAGATCTGGCTATTTTTGAAAAGTTGGGAAAATCTTTGAATATAATATATGTACTTTTTTATAGCGAACATTTGTAACTCAAATATTTGCTTCTGGGGGTCCTTTGTGCTGTTGCCAAATACATATCATTTTGGGGATCCTTGACGTGGAAATGTTTGAGCACCATTGACATATAGAAACATGGGTCTTTCACAAACCTGTTAGGATGTAGGAGACATTTATATGCAAAAAAGAAAAGCTTTTTTGGGAATGAACCAAAACACCTTGTGCTTCCAGGCAGCTCTCTCCAGTGAGAGAGAGAGAGAGAGAGAGAGAGAGAGAGAGAGAGAGAGAGAGAGAGAGAGAGAGAGAGAGAGAGAGAGAGCCGTCAGGGACCATGGGACTCATGGGAGGCACAATGCTTCCTAGTTATGGCAAGATAATTAGCTGATCCCTGTCTCATCTGCCAGGAAGCCTTCTGACCCCCCTGTCCTCAGAGACAGCAAGAGGTGTGTGTGCGTGCGCGTGTGTGCGCGCGCGTGTGTGTGTGTGTGTGTGTGTGTGTGTGTGTGTGTGTGTGTGTGTGTGTGTGTGTGTGTCTCACAATAGCGAGAGAGAGAGAGAGAGAGAGATTAGTATAAAATGTCACCTAAGGCAGTGGAAAGATATATGAGGGCCATTTGCCCTGTGAGGAAAAAGTCATAATACGGAGAGAGAAAGGTGGGAGGTGTGTGCGTGCGTGCATACGTACATTTGTGTGTGCGCACTCGCGTGAGTGTGCGTCATCCACCTCCCCGTGCTCCCACACTGGGACAGAGGGCCTTAAAGGGATAGTTCGCCCCCAAAATGACTTTTATTCTATCGTTTACTCACTCACTGTGGAGACTTGAATTCATGGATATTTGTTTAGTTTTTGTCGCATTCCTAAGTCAATCATTTGAGGAGACTCTTTGTGTCTCCATAGGGAACAAAGGAGGCTCTTTGTGTCTCCATAGGGAACCACTACTGATCATGAAATTATGAATTCATGTCTCCATGGGGCGTGTAATCAATAGGAAAACATCTATTCTTTGGGTGATCTATCCCTTTAATTGTGTGTCCGTTCCCTGGGAGTTCGCTGCCTGTCTGTATAATACATATCGTCACTGTCGGGCAGAAACCTCCTATCTCCAAGTTTCAAAATTGTGCGTTTTTTTCCGCTAAGTAAAGCACTGTTTCATCATACAAGGCCATCGCACAAAAGTAGTGAAAACAGCCGATCTACAAGCACAGGCTGTTTTCACTAGTTTAAGTCATTTAAAAAAATGATAAATACAAAACAAGCGGTTTTGGACATACAAGGTTTCCACCCGACAACGACAATATAAGTGCCTCTGTCTCCAGACTCCACGTCTATTGCTCGTCTCTCCCTAGCTTTCTCAGACCCTCCACCCACATCCCATGCCAATTCTCAGAGCCCCCACCCGCCGACCCCTCACCCCTCGTAGACAGAGAGCCTGGAAGCAAACATACAGTAGGACAACGACAGAAGGAGACGTCGAGCCCAGTGCCCTTTCTTTTGTTTATAAACCATACAAAAATGGCTTGGGGAATTTCCATGACTATTATCGCATTGCTTTGATTTGTTTTCCCTATTTTATCTCCATCAGACTTGGCTTGGGTGGCTATCAAAGCCTTAGCAGTCTTTCATTTTTTTTGAATGAAGCAGTGATGAGTTATTAAGTACGCACGCTTGATTTATTATGCGTCGCGGGAATGTGCACTCTATGCATATTGATAATTTTTGTATATTTTTTGTGTGCATGACTGCGTAATTGTGCGCGTGCGCGCACCATACAGTACATATAACAATGAATCACCAGGCCATTGTGTTCAGTCTTGTTTTGATCTGCGCTCCGTTGATCCGTCATCAGACACACAAAGGATTTTCTTATCTATATTGCAATTATCTTTGACTTCTCTTCTCTCTCGCATAGTTTTTTTGGTGTGTTTGCAGTGGTGTAAAGTAACCAATTTTGAGGTATTTTTTACTTTACTTGAGTATGTCCAATTTTTAGGACTTGTACTTTTACTCCACAACAAGTATTTGAAAACGTTGGTTACTAGTTACTTTGTAGATTGTGATTATTATTACAAAACATACAGCCATACATTTTGACCATTTGAAAATAGCCGATCTAAAAGCTCACAAGGTGTTTACCTGTAAGGAGTATTTCCACATTGCAGTATTGATACCTTTCCGGCCCGCTGACACCCCCCGAAATTATAAAAGTATGATACAGTAGGTCACGTGGTCTCTCTGAAAACGGTCTGAAAACGGTCTGAAACTCACAGTCACAGTGTAATCTGTAGTCTAGTAGTACCGTCAATTAATTTGATTGGCTTATAATTGCACATTCCCACAATGACATCATAAAAATATTAACTCATATTTTAAGATGACTTTTTAAAGTGACAGTACCCTTTTAGGTTTTTTTTTTTTTTTTAATTTTTATCCCACGATTTTTGTAACCCATTTTTTCACCCGGTGGCAATTGCCTAAGCTGTGATCCTGGGCTCTACTCTCCCTCTGCCAACCTGGGGAGGGCCCCGAACTGAGCTCATGCTTCCTTCAATGCATGAGGAGTGAGCAGGCCGCTTCTTATCACCTGACAGGGGGAGCTTCCCCGGTAGTACCATTTTTAGGTGACAGTACCCCTTTAAGTAAAAAAAAATGTGAGTACTTTTTACACCACTGTATGTGTGTGTCTTTCCTCTCATGTCTATGCCTGCTTCTCCGCCTCTCTCTCTCTCTCTCTCTCTCTCTCCCTCTCTCTCTCTCTCTCTCTCTCTCTCTCTCTCTCTCTCTCTGTCTCTCCCCCTGTTTCTCTTCCTTCTCATCATCGTGGCCCTATATTTCCCTCAGCAGATGTTTTGACCGTGCGCGGTCCCTCTGAGGCCGCCGTTTAGTTTGGACGCAGCGTGACACGGCGCTGCTGAACCATGAGCTCATGTTGAAATTAAGTGAGGACATCCGGCATCCGGATCAATCCTTGATTCATGTCCAGTCCAATCACACCGGGGTGGAGGAGCTGGAAGGCCCGTTTATTATGGACCTGTCCACAGCGTGTTTGTGTGGCTGTGCGTATTTTATTGAAGCGGTGAAAGACGCTTCCAAGGAGTGGCTTTGTCTGTCCCGTACAGTCTGTCCCATAGGCTTCCAAGGAGTCCTGTGTCATGTCCCGTGCATGCAGTATTGAGGATTGGTCAAGCTTCACATGACAATTTGGCCCTCCAGACAAAATCATTCATTCATTAAGAATTCATAAAAATATAGAACTAAAACACATAGAAAGTATAGATCTAGAACACAGAATGTATAGATCTAGAACACAGATTTCATAGCTCTAGAACACTTGGAATGAAAATTCACCGCTTCACTTCGAACCGAGGTTTGATTTTTTTAAAGACTTGGTGAAATGAAAAAGATGTTTTTCCCACTTTTAGAGCACACCTTAGAGCAAATTAGATTCAAATATGTATCTGAAATATGTATAGAAATAAGCAGCGTAGTAAAATAAACATGCTTCATTCTGCGCCTCTCTCTCTCCATGTGTGAGACGCTCGCTACAAACATAGCATTCTCTGGCTAATGTATTCCCATAGCCCGAGGGAATGGGGCCTTCTGATTGGTTTCCGAAACATACTGGCTTCCGTTTCAGACTGAAACTTCAAGATAAAATGCCATTTCCCTGGCACTTTAAAGCATCCGTCTCATTTCAGACGTGTGCCGTGCCGCGAGCTTAGCACATCTGCAATTTTTTTTGAAACATTTTTGAAAAATCTTGAAAAAGGTCCAATTGGCACAAGGACGTTTGAGATTTTAGAAGGCAGTCGTAGAATCCACCTCCGACCTCTTCTTGTCTCCCGTCTCCCAGACAGACATGATACACCAGAGCAGGATGCGCTCCGCTCGGGTTCCTGAGGAGGAGGACTATAACGTTCTCCAGAGAGCAGAGGGAGAGAACAAAGGAGGAGAGGGAACGGGGAGGTGGAGGCAGGGGTGTCGCACCAAATTCTGGGCCCTGGGTACAAGGATTCACTGCGGGCCCCCCATGAATGTTCTTCATATTTTTTTTGCTTTAACTATTGAAAAATACCAGATATACAAGCTCACAGCGCGGCACCGAGTGCTGCGCTGCGCTGTTTCATGTGAAGGACCCCCAAAATGATATGTATTTGGCCACGCCCATCTCAAAATATTTAGTTCCAGGGACCCCCCCAGAAGCGAATATTTGAGTTACAAATGTCTGCTTAAAAAAATACATGTATTCAAAGATTTGCACACCTTTTCACGACTTTTCAAAAATAGCAGATCTACAAGCTCGCAGCGCGGCACTCGGTGCCGCTCTGTGAGCTTGTATATCTGCTATTTTTCAATAGCTAAAGTATAAAATAATTAAGGCCCCCTCCACCTTGGGCCCTAGTAACTCAGTCCCACTCCCCCCCCCCCCCCCTTGTGACGCCCCTGGGTGGAGGAGGAGGAGGAGGAGTGCCTCTCCCAGTCATAAAGTCAACAGGAATGGGGCCTGGACTAATTGCCTCTGCTTTTCATCTGCGCGCCTCACCTCAGCACGAAACGTGTGAAAAGACCAGAGGAGATGTGGAGCATTAGTCCCAGGTGGGAGTGCAGAGAGAGAGGGAGAGGGGGGGGGAGTAGCGTGGAGGAGCGATGTTCATTGAAAGTGTGAGGAAAGTGTGCACAGGTGTGTTTGAATGTGGTTGGCGTGCCCTTACTGGTCCTTGTGTGTGTGTGTGTGTGTGTGTGTGTGTGTGTGTGTGTGTGTGTGTGTGTGTGTGTGTGTGTGTGTGTGTGTGTGTGTGTGTGTGTGTGTGTGTGTGCGTGTGTGTGTGTCTACCATTTGTGCACATCATATCCTGATTTGCGAGTTGTGATTCAACAGGGTTTTTTAGCCCAATAATACGGCCATCTTCTAAAACCTGCTGAGATGTCTATGTAGTTCTTGGCCTCTCTCTCTATCTTCCTCATTCTGTCTTTATCTCATGTCTCTTTCGCACTCTCCTCTCTCTCCCATACTGCTCTCTCTCTTTCTCTCCCTCCCCCCCTCTTCGCCCCCTGCTGTGTCAGCATTGGAGGCCGGCTGTAACAAGATAAAGTTTTGGACTAGGCTGGCACTGTGCCAACAGCCGAGTGGCACTGCGGAGAGAACCCACACGTCTCAAAGAATCCCCCCTGGCAGCCAAGAGCACACTACATAAAGCAAAATTGTAAAATGCTTTTTTGTTTGTTTGTTTGTTTCTTCTTTCCTTCTTTCTTTCCTTCCTTCCTCCCTTGCTTCCCTCCTTCACGACTTTCTTTCTTTCTTTCTTTCTTTCTTTCTTTCTTTCTTTCTTTCTTACTCGTTTCCTTTGCTCTCTGACTCCCCTTTTTCCGTCTCTTATTCATTGTTATTCTGTTTTCCCCCTCCCCTAGTCTTCAGCAACCACCCTCGCTCCCCAAAACTGGAGTCACTGCCTACATAAACAGCCAGGCCTGCATGTGCGCGCGTCCGTACGATAGTGTGTGCGTGAGTACGTGCCTGTGAGTATTTGTGTGTGTGTGTGTGCGTGCGTGTGTTCTAGCTTGCTCTACCCGGGTCCACAGCCACGATCTTTACATCATTAGAATGAAATCAAAATGGAGAATAAATATACCTTTGCTGCCGGCCAGGCGGCCAACACGCCGCGGCCCCCTTCTCCTTTTCCTGACAGATCACGGCATGGCGAGGATGTGTGACATCGCCTTGCGACTAGCCTCAACAAACACTCCAGCCACAGACTGGCCTCATCAATCTCACTAGCGAGGCCTGCATGCGTGGAAGGCCGATGCCTTTGGGATTTTCTCGTTAAGGCAGACAAATGCTCGTCCCTCCCGGGGCTTGTTCTCTGTCCAAAAGGAGCGGCGCGGCTACAGAGTACAGTCTCTCTGTCTGGGCTGATGGGAGTTCTCCTCGCGGGCTAATTGGACCCGGCCAGACTTCCTGTGTCCACCCATCGGCCTGCAGTGTTGGCCCCACGACCGATCCCACAAGCCATCGAGGGTTTTGCGTGTGTGTGCGTGTGTGTGTGTGTGTGTGTGTGTGTGTGTGTGTGTGTGTGTGTGTGTGTGTGTGTGTGTGTGTGTGTGTGTGTGTGTGTGTGTGTGTGTGTGTGTGTGTGTGTGTGTGTGTGTGTGTGTGTGTGCGCGGCGCATATTGTCGCTGTCGTGCAGAAACCTCTTATCTCCAGTCCATATTCCAACTTTTGTTTTGTTTGTTTTGTAAATTAACGTCACACAAAAGTAGCAGATCCATGCTCGAAGCGACACACCGTGAGCTTGTAGATCTGATACTTTTGATACTTTTGAATTTGAATCCTGAAAAGTAACTGTTTTGGACATTTTCGGGTGAAAACCTCATATCTCCAAGTTTCAGATGTGTACGTTCTTTCGCCAAGTAAAGCCCTGCTTCATCGTACAAGGCCGTCGCACAAAAGTAGTGAAAACAGCAGATCTGCAAGCACACAACGCCTCGCGGTGCGAGGCGTTGTGTGCTTGTAGATCGGCTATTTTCACTAGTTTAAATCATTTTTAAAATGATAAATGCAAAACGAACGGTTTTGGACATACAAGGTTTTCTCCCAACAACGACGATATGAGGCTTCCACCCGACAGAGACAATGTATGCATGTATGCATGCATGTGTGTTCTCTTGCACATTGTGAATCTACGTCTGCATGCATTTGAATGTACATGCGTGTGAACAGCTAGCACACATAATTCCTGTGACCTTTGGATGAGGGTTAGACAAAATGAACTACTGAGGAGGAGGAAAGGAAAACTCCGTAAGCCATTTCCATTTTTCTAAAGCTCCCGGTTTCTGACCATGACTCATTATAATGACAGGCCCCCCCTGGAGTTCTGCTTAATGGGAAAGGGAGGAGGACTTCTTGGAGCGAGATGAAGATGAGCTGAGTGAAATGGAGAGGGAGAGAGGGAGGAAGGAAGGAAGGAAGGAAGGAAGGAAGGAAGGAAGGAAGGAAGGAAGGAAGGAAGGAAGGAAGGAAGGAAGGAAGGAAGGAAGGAAGGAAGGAAGGAAGGAAGTCAATAGTCAGATATGACTGATTGTTTGATTGAATACTTCCTGGGTCCTGGGTTCGATTCCCGCCGGGGGGCGCTGTGGGCGTGTTCTCTCCTCCACATCATCAGCGCCCACCCCGTAGGTGGGGTTTGGCGAAAGGGCCTTTCTGTGTGGAGTTTGCATGTTCTCCCCATGTCTCCTATGGGGTAGAAAGAACAGGCAGCAATCCTGGTCTCTATAATGCCTCCCCCTGGCCGCCTGAAGGAGGGGAAAGGAACTGGTTGGAATAACGTGTTCCTTCCACGTGCTATGTCCTACCGGGGAAGCTGCCCCCTGTCAGGTGATAAAAAGCGCGGCCTGTTCACTCCTTATGCACTGAAGGAAGCATGAGCTCAGTTCGGAGCTCTTCCCAGGTTGGTAGAGGGAGAGCAGAGCCCAGGATTACAGCTTAGGTAATTGGCACTGGGGGGGAAATGGGTTACAAAATCGTGGGATAAAATAAATAAATAATAATAATACTTTATTAACACGATTATTAAAAACTCATTTAGTGCCATGTTGACCCCCTTCTTTTGCAACAAACTTCCAGCATTTTGTTTACCTTTAACATGTGTGCGTGCTTGCACATTGTGCGCGACGGTTCACGGATCGTGTTCGCTCTGCGATCCTGGCGTGGTACTAAGCAACAAAACACAACAGCTCTCCATAGTCCACAATAAAAGTGTGTGCATGCCTCGTGTATGTTGCGTAACGAGGAAGTGAATGGCATTCGGAGATAACTCGTCATACTCGTCATAGGTGCAACGGACAAACTTATATAACTCGTCATACTAGTCATAGGCAGTAAATGAGTTAACGGTACAGGTTGTACTATTATCAGCTAAGGTTCTGGACTACAGCTATTATTCTGGATGTCAACTATGGCCCTGGATGACAGCTCCAGTTATAGCTGTGGACATTGGCTATTAGCTCTGGACATCAGCTCCAGCTCCAGTCATAGCTGTGGACGTCAGCTATGGCTCTGGGCAGCAGCAGCCGCCAGTGTGGAAGGTGAGAGGGAGTTCCTCGGTCTCAGGAGTGTCGTTGAAGTGACTTTCACACGCTCTGCGGGTGTGTGTGTGTGTGTGTGTGTGTGTGTGTGTGTTTGCGTGTGTGTGCGTGCCTGCGCGTGCATGTGTGTCCACGGGCAGTGACTCACGCTTAAGGATGGGACGATATGAAGATTTCATATCACGATTATTGTGACAAAAGAAATCGTGATTTTCGATATTATCGCGATAATCAAAATCCATTATCCTGGGGCGGAACATTTGCCAAAAAATAGTAGATCGAGCTTGTAGATGGGCTATTTTTTGGCAAAGACATTTGATAGAGAGTGAAAAAAAGACTATCAAGTACCTACAGTATATTATAAGTACCTTTTACCAATTATAGAGGGTCTAAGTGGTACCGGATATGCAGCTCGGCAAATAAAAGGTGAATTGATCCCAGTGCATGATGGAGGACGATATCACGATAAATTAAATCACCACAATATACGATTATCGTGGGTGTTTTTTATCACGATAAACGATAATATCGCTTATCGTCCCATCCCTGCTCACGCTATTACCTCAGCTCTTCTCAGCTGGTAGGCTGAGTGGAGTCTCCACTCCCACACCACCATCATAATCATCATCATCACATCTCCAGGACGAACCCTTGGCTCCCCACCCTGTACATGCCCACTCACTGCTGTCACCCAGCACTGTGTTCAGGCAGGGCTCCTCCACCCACTATACCACTCTCCTCCACCCACTACCACTCTCCTCCACCCACTACCGCTCCTGCAGGCACGTGCACACATAGACTTCAAAGGGGGGCTTGAGCCCTTGCCCTTTTATCTGTCTGTAAAAAAGTGCCCTCTCCAGACCATGAATGCAGTTTTTACTATGGCGAAAGAAATGCAAATGTCCTCTTTTCATGCCATACCTGAAGGCAGCATTCAAGAGAATTAACTTCTCCAAACTCTCCTGAACTTGAATGCAGCATGTTATGTTGAAAGAATTGCCCTCTCTGTGTGGAAATCCCATGCCGTTAAGCCACATCTCCAGTGTTGACTTGCTTAGTTCAGTGTGGTATATAAGTATCTGAAATAGCTGACCTCCAAGCTCACAGCTATATTCAAGTTTCCACTTAAAGGCCCTTTCAGAACTTTCAGGCCCTGCCTCTCTAACATTCTCTGCACGTCCCTGCCGCTCCTCGCTTGTGTCCTCTTCCTTCGTGTCTCCTATAGCACACTGTTAAAATGCCCTTGCATCTGCTCAGCTCCGCCCGTCATCACTTCTCCATTGCACTCCAGAGGAAGGTGTGTGTGTGTAGGCAGGGGCGTCACAAGGGGGGGGGGGGGGCAAGGTGGAGGGAGGCCTTAATTACTTTACCTATTGAAAAATAGCAGATCTACAACCTCAAAGCGCGGCACTCGTAGATCTGCTATTTTTGAAAAGTCGTGAAAATGTGTGCAAATCTTTGAATTTTAAGCGAACATTTGTAACTCAAATTTTGCTTCTGGGGGGTCCCTGGAACTAAATATTTTGAGATGGAGATCCGTGGCCAAATACATATCAATTTGGGGGTCCTTCACATGAAAAGGTTTGAGTGCCACTGCCATAGAAAACCTTAGAACGATTTGAAATATTCAAAGACTTGCACAAATGTTCACGTTAAAAAGAAAATAGCAGATCTACAAGCAGATCTACAAGCAGAAAATAGCAGATCTACAAGCAGAAAATAGCAGATCTACAAGCTTGTGTATATCTGCTATTTTTCAATAGTTAAAGCACAAAATGTGAGTGAATCCTTGTACCCGCAGGGCCCAGAATTTGGTGCGACACCTCTGGGGGGAGGGCGGGGGGCAGGTTCCTCTGATGCTACGGGCCTCTCCTGGCGGTGGACTTGAGTGTGATCCAAGAACGGATTATGATGTCCACTCTCTGCCAGGCTGAGCAAAAGCATTTTTATATGAATGTGCTCTGGAGATCAGTCACAGCAGCCCCGGCACTGGCAATCTCATCTCTTTGGATCCTTGCACTGCGCTTTGTTCCTTCAAGCACATTATTTCATGTCCTGATCTTTATTGTTTGGCCTCTGTCTCTCTTTTCTTTCTTTTTGTCTTCCTTTTTTCATTGCCCTTCAAAATGGATCCAATCATTTTAATGTTGCTTTTGATCGTATACCCTCGCAGGCACTATAAGCCTGTTAAATCATTAGCCCCAGCCTTTGGTGGAAATGACTGGGTGGAAATAATTTGCCAGTGTGTATCAGTAACCTTTACGCTAGATTCATAATAAAGCTGAACAATTTGAAACAGGGTCCACACCTGCCGTAGGAAAAGGGTGGAAAATTCTTCATTAGGGCTTTCCTTTCATGTCGGATTCCTTTCACACCTCAAGAGTCCATTCGAGGCTCTGTGTTTTACAGTATGTTAGTCTGATGTTTGGCCTAAGTGTTTCCTTTCTCCCTTTCATTAGAAAGGCATGAGTCCAGTCTTCTTTTTTTCTGGGATTCAGCAGGTTTCACTTACTCCACTGGAATATGGCTAGACACGTCCAGGTCCAGCCGGGCTGCTGGGAGTGGGGTGAGTATAATACCCCACACCAGCAGCAGGAGTGAATATGGCACCACCAGCTCAGTGGTCTTGTGGTTAGAGTGTCCGCTCTGAGACTGGGAGGTCGGGGTTCGATCCCCAGACAGGTCATACTGTGCCAAACACTACAAAAATGGTACCCAATACTTCCTTGCTTGGCACTCGGCATCATCGTTGGATCAGGTGTCATCGCGTTGTGGCTTGTGGTGGACATTTTTGACAAGATTACATTTTAGCCACGGACATACAAACTGAGCAGACAATGACAGGGTCCATTTCGTTCCATTTGTACACTCTCAAGCTGGGTGGTTCAAACCTGGATGGTTCGAGCGGCACGAGTACATACAAAGTGAATGCAAAGACGAGACGACGCGCGAACGATCCGAAAGGGGCGGCGCGAACGTCGCCTCGTATCATCGCCCCCCCACTTGGAAAAATCCAACTGATGCGACCTTCTCTTCACCCCCACTCCACCCATTGCGTCCTGACAGCCAATCAGCGTTGATGTTGTCCGGAGACACGGATATGTTTTTGGTGTTTGGAGTTGGGACTCGCTTTTTTCCGGGGTGTTTCGCCTTGATTCCAACGGGACATGATTTTTTTTACCAACGCGGATCTGCGCGACCAAAGTGAAGCGATAGAAGTGACTAGAATAGAAGAAATAGCTTCAGGTTTGGACGCAGCTTTGAGAGTTATGGGGTTCTTTGCAAATAAAATGTTTGTGAACCACTCATAAATGTGCCATAGTGTCATAGTTAATCAGTGTCACACATATTCTGAATAAAACCTGGAGACTTGACATTCTGTAATTGGGTATTATGATCAAAATAAGAACATTATAATCATGTGTAAAACTTCTAAAATTGGCCGCGGACAATAGCAAGTCTTTGGCACGGACACATTTTGTCCGTGTACGGACATATTGATGACCCCTGGGAGTAAGTCTCTGTGTCATGTTAGCGTCATGTCCGGGGGGTATCGTACCTCTGTTCAGCAATCTGCCTCACTCAACAGCAGGGGTCTTCAACGTTTTCAGGCCCCAGTTGAGAGAGAGAGATGAAGCAGGGACCCCCACAACCCATAGATACCATATAGTTTAATTGTTTGACAGCACTATCATCAGTGTATTTTGGGTTCATGCAATTTTGTGTTTTCAGATATTTAACCGCTTGAACCGCCAATACTTAATAAACTTGAGCTTTCACTCTGTACTTAATCTGCTCTTTTCCCCCTCTACACCAAAGCTCTTTGTCGAAAATAGCCAATCTACAAGCTCACAACGCCTCGCAGCGCGAGGCGTTGTGAGCTTGTAGATCTGCTATTTTTGGCTAAAGTTCTCAGAATATGGACATTAACTCAAACTCTGCCCTCAAAATACCCCTTTGTACCCCTTCTCTGCCATGCCCGTAGAACCCGTAAATGTAATAAAAATTAATTAAAAACATTTTTTTTATCGAAGCCGAACTAAAATAGGCCGGAACTAATGCTCCGTGATCGGTTTCTACACGGACACATTATTGAGCGGACAACTTAACATTGTAGTCCCTGAACCGGAAGCGGAAGTCCGTCCTCTATTTTGGCCCGTAAGCTTTCTGTCTGAACTCCGCGGCTTACAGATGGAGAACTTATTGATCAATTGAAAAAGTTTCAACGGATTTGAGAAGCTGATGGAATACGCGAACACACGATGCATAGCAGTGTCCGATCACGCACGATGGGAACTGGACGAGCGCCCACGTTAACCGGTAGGAGAAGCCGGCAGTGAAAGACATAGAGAAATTAACGGGCTTTACGGCCGTAAACTACGTATGAGTTAAGGTTCAAGTGGTTAATATAGAAAAGGAGTAAAAAAAAGCTTCTATCACACAAATATTTGGAGAACCCCCTGTTGTAACTCTGAGGACTTCCTCGGGGTCCCGGACCCTTTGTTGGAGACCCCTAGCTCTACAGAAACAGGAGAAAGTCTTTCGATGAAAGGACCACTAGTGCTCGGGAACGGTTGGTCTGCGAGGCCGCTCGGTTAGCCTATACTATCCATCAGCAGCAAAACGTGAACACAACCACCGCACGTATATAAAGAATGTCCCACCTATTAATTGTGGTTTTATGATAAGCGCACCGAGCGGTGTAAATGTTTTGGCGTGATGCTGAACATGCTTATTCAGCATCACGCTATAACGGGAGCCTGTGATTCATGCTACCAATAAAGAGGAGAGTGATGGGACTGGCCATGCCCCCCTTGAACCACGTCTGTCTGTCTGTCTGTCTGTCTGTCTGTCTGTCTCCCCTTAATGGTTATGAACCATCTGAACCCCCCTCCCATCCCCTCCCCTGCCCTCCAATCCTTCTCTCACTCCCTCTCTAACCCCTCCCTCCACCAGTGGTGTAAAGTAACTACGTACATTTACAAGTACTTAATTACACTCTTGAAGTGTTTGTACTTTACTTGAATATTTCCAATTTCCAATGCTACTCTACTACATCTTGGATACAAATATTGTACTTTTACTCCACTACAATTATTTGAAAAATTTAGTTACTAGTAACTTTGCATGTATAAATTATAATATTATAAAACATACATAAACCACTTTAGCCCTAGCTATTTCATACCTAGGCTGTTTGAAAATAGCCGATCTACAAGCTCACAACGCGTCGCGATGCGACGCGTTGTGAGCTTGTAGATCTGCTGTTTTCAAACTTTTCTTACTTTTACTTTTTGTACATTAAATACATGTTGATGCCAATACTTTCATACTTTTACTCAAGTGCATTTTGAATTCTGGACTTTTACTTGTAACGGAGTACATCTATAGTGCAGTATTGATACTTTTACTTAAGTACAACGTGAGTGCTTCTCCTCTCCTCTCCTCTCCTCTCCTCTCCTCTCCTCTCCTCTCCTCTCCTCTCCTCTCCTCTCCTCTCTTCTCTTCTCTTCTCTTCTCTTCTCTTCTCTTCTCTTCTCTTCTCTTCTCTTCTCTTCTCCTCTCCTCTCCACCCCCACCACCCCGCGGACGGCAACCCTGGCATGTGTGGAATTGTTTATGTGCGAGAGTTTTGATATGACCGGGCTGCCATCTTAATTACTGGCATGTTGATGGAGAGATGGAAAGCTTGCTCTCTCTCTCTCTCTCTCTCTCTCTCTCTCTCTCTCTCTCTCCCTCTCTCCTCCTCCTCCTCTCCCACGCATTCTCCCTCTCAATTACACCCCCGCCCCCACCTGTTAGCCCCCACCCCCTGACAGGACAACACTGACAAATGTGCGTGCGTGCATGCGAGAGACGACCGTTTTTTCCCCCCCATGTATTTTATTCCTTTGCATTGCAAGGAAGGAACAATGGGTGCGTTCGGGAAATGCGCACCCCGAGCGCACTCATGTGTTAGTTTGTATTGGCCAGAGCTTTCAGTGCTGTATTTCCGAACACACTTACACATGTTGTCTCTGGTTCCTCTTGGGTCAGGCCGGGCCTGTCTGTGCTTGCTTGCCTGACAGTCAGACCACCTGAGTCACCCTCCCGCTTTTGGGGACATCCAATATTGTTTGGTTATGCAAGCTGACATATCCACAGATGTATTTATTGGCCTATTAATAGCACATTACCTTCAGCACTGGTGGCTGAAAGGTTAGAGAGGCAGTTGGAGATTGTATGACATTGCAGTTCTGCCCTCTCCTTCTTGTAACCCAAGCTGGGGCAGTGCCGGGGCGCAGAGATGGCCCTGTGTATTCCTACTAATTAACTCATTTAGGCTTGGAATCATCGAGTGCTTATAACTATTGAAAAATAGCAGACATACAAGCTCACAGCACGGCACCGAGTGCCGCGCTGCGAGCTTGTAGATCTGCTATTTTTGAAAAATCATGAAGATTTGTGCAAATCTTTGAATATATATATTTTTTAAAGGGAACATTTGTAACTCAAATATTTGCTTCTGTGGGGTCCCTGATACAATGTTTTGAGATGGGGGTCCGTGGCCAAATACATATCATTTTGGGGTGTCCTTCACATGAAAGAGTTTGAGCACCGCCGACATAGAAACATATCTTTTTCAAAATACCTTAGAAGGATTCAGAAGAATTCAAGATTTCAAGATTTTTCAAACAAAGCAGATCTACAAGCTCGCGGCGCGGCACTCGGTGCCGCGCTGTGAGCTTGTATATCTGCTATTTTTTGAATAGCTAAAGCATAAAATGATACTCATTAATACTTACCCGGTCTTGCTGTGTTAAAACAAGGATATGTAATCCACACACATGTCACTGTGTCACATATCTGTGCGGTGACCATGCGTGCAACCCGAACCCCGCGGCGGGATTAAAATGCTTCTCCTCCCCGAGTAGAGGTTGGTTGGTGTTGGTCCGGTCTGGACAGACAGACGGACAGGCCTGATTCCTCCTCCTCACACTGTCTGGGAAAGGCCAACGCTTCTACTGGTATGAGAACAGTGTCTCCTGCCTCATTATCGCCAAATTACCGTCTCATCTGCCACGTGCGCGCACCCACGTGCACACGCAACACACACATACACACTCACACTCAGGGAACATCTCTGAAAGCGGAGCCCTTCTTTGACGCTAAGCTTAACTGTAATTCACTGTAATTCAATTCATTCTACTTTGACGCGAGCGTTCCTGTAATTTGACAGTCACTTGTCTTCGAGATTGTTGGTGGTGTTTTTGGGGCAATTCAGAGATGATTGCTTTGCACGAAAGGACTACGTTTCCCAGGAGGCCGTGTGGTGGCGGGGTCTGTGTGACAGGGAAATGATAGCCACCCACGAATGTGTTTTGCGCTGTCTGAACGCCACCGTGGTCAGACGAGAAACACCAATCACGCCAAACGCAATCACAATATCGTCACTGTCGGGCAGAAACCTTGTATCTCCAAGTTTCAAATTTGTAAATATTTTCACAAAGTAAAGCCCTGCTTCATCATACAAGGCTGTCGCACAAAAGTAGTGAAAACAGCAGATCTACAAGCACACAACGCCTCGCATCGCGAGGCGTTGTGTGCTTGTAGATCGGCTGTTTTCACTAGTTTAGTACATTTTTTTAGATGATAAATACAAAACGAACGGTTTTGGACATACAAGGTTTCCACCTGACAACGACAGGTTCAGGTTCAGGTTTATTGTCACACGCATATCCATACAGGTACAGACATACAATGAAATGCTTGTGCCAGGAGCACTCTCAGCCTTATTACACACAAAAACAACAACCCAACAACAAGACAACAACAAGTCACCCAAGACAACCCAAAAACAACAAAAACCATACAGTGTAACAGTGTACAGTTTAAAAACTGCGTACAGTGCACATGACTACCTACGTCTCGCTTTCATCTCTTCGTTAAGCAACCTGATTGCTTGAGCATAAAAACTATTACTGAAACGAGTGGTGTGCGATGAGATGCTCTGGTAACGTTTTTTGGATGGGAGGAGATAGAACAGGGAATGGGCGGGATGACTGCTGTCCTTTAAGATGTTCTCTGTCTTTTTCTTACAGCGTGTGTTATAGATTGTGTGTAGCTGTGGTAATTCTGTGCCAATGATTTTGGCAGCTTTCTTCACAGTCCTCTGTAACTGTTTACTGTCTTGAACAGTCACGTTACCAAACCACACTGTGATGCATCCTGTCAAAACACTTTCTATGGTACAGCGATAGAAATTTACAAGAGCCTTGGTGCTCAGGCCAAATCTCCTGAGGCGCCTCAGAAAGTACAGTCGCTGCTGCGCTTTCTTAAGGATACCTTTGCTGTTTAGAGACCATGTGAGTGAGTTTGTTATGTAAACACCCAGGAATTTGAAACTGTCCACTATGTCTACAGGTGAGCCATTTATGGTTAGGGGACTGTGATTGACTTTAGACTTCCTAAAGTCAACGATGATCTCTTTTGTTTTACTGACATTTAGAGAGAGATTGTTATTCTGGCACCATAGGGTTAGCTCTTCAATTTCCCTCCTATAGGCCCTCTCATCATCGTTGGATATTAGTCCTATAACCGTGGTGTCACCCGCAAACTTGAGAATAGAATTATTACCACACCTGGCAACACAATCATAGGTGAACAGACTATACAACAAGGGACTGAGGCAGCAGCCCTGGGGCGCTCCAGTCCTGGTCAATATCTTGGATGAATGCTTGTTCCCTATTCGCACAGATTGCGGCCTGCCTGTCAAAAAGTCAAACAGCCAGTTACAGATACTACTGCCAAGACCAAGACCCCTGAGTTTCAACACAAGCTTAGATGGTACAATCGTGTTAAAGGCAGAGCTATAATCTATGAAGAGTAGTCTGACATAAGAGTTCTTTTTCTCCAGATGTTTCAAGGCAATGTGTAGTGCGAGAGACGATATCTAATATAGAGGTTGGTTGGTGTTGGTCCGGTCTGGACGGCCGGACAAGCCTGATTCCTCCTCCTCACACTGTCTGGGAAAGGCCAACGCTTCTACTGGTATGAGAACAGTGTCTCCTGCCTCATTATCGCAAAATTACCGTCTCATCTGCCATGTGCGCGCACCCACGTGCACACGCAACACACACATACACACTCACACTCAGGGAACATCTCTGAAAGCGGAGCCCTTCTTTGACGCTAAGCTTAACTGTAATTCACTGTAATTCAATTCATTCTACTTTGACGCGAGCGTTCCTGTAATTTGACAGTCACTTGTCTTCGAGATTGTTGGTGGTGTTTTTGGGGCAATTCAGAGATGATTGCTTTGCACGAAAGGACTACGTTTCCCAGGAGGCTGTGTGGTGGCGGGGTCTGTGTGACAGGGAAATGATAGCCACCCACGAATGTGTTTTGCGCTGTCTGAACGCCACCGTGGTCAGACGAGGAACACCAATCACGCCAAACGCAATCACAATATCGTCACTGTCGGGCAGAAACCTTGTATCTCCAAGTTTCAAATTTGTAAATATTTTCACAAAGTAAAGCCCTGCTTCATCATACAAGGCTGTCGCACAAAAGTAGTGAAAACAGCAGATCTACAAGCACACAACGCCTCGCATCGCGAGGCGTTGTGTGCTTGTAGATCGGCTGTTTTCACTAGTTTAGTCAATTTTTTTAGATGATAAATACAAAACGAACGGTTTTGGACATACAAGGTTTCCACCTGACAACGACAGGTTCAGGTTCAGGTTCAGGTTTATTGTCACACGCATATCCATACAGGTACAGACATACAATGAAATGCTTGTGCCAGGAGCACTCTCAGCCTTATTACACACAAAAACAACAACCCAACAACAAGACAACAACAAGTCACCCAAGACAACCCAAAAACAACAAAAACTTCCTAAAGTCAACGATGATCTCTTTTGTTTTACTGACATTTAGAGAGAGATTGTTATTCTGGCACCATAGGGTTAGCTCTTCAATTTCCCTCCTATAGGCCCTCTCATCATCGTTGGATATTAGTCCTATAACCGTGGTGTCATCCGCAAACTTGAGAATAGAATTATTACCACACCTGGCAACACAATCATAGGTGAACAGACTATACAACAAGGGACTGAGGCAGCAGCCCTGGGGCGCTCCAGTCCTGGTCAATATCTTGGATGAATGCTTGTTCCCTATTCGCACAGATTGCGGCCTGCCTGTCAAAAAGTCAAACAGCCAGTTACAGATACTACTGCCAAGACCAAGACCCCTGAGTTTCAACACAAGCTTAGATGGTACAATCGTGTTAAAGGCAGAGCTATAATCTATGAAGAGTAGTCTGACATAAGAGTTCTTTTTCTCCAGATGTTTCAAGGCAATGTGTAGTGCGAGAGACGATATCTAATATAGAGGTTGGTTGGTGTTGGTCCGGCCTGGACGGACGGACAAGCCTGATTCCTCCTCCTCACACTGTCTGGGAAAGGCCAACGCTTCTACTGGTATGAGAACAGTGTCTCCTGCCTCATTATCGCAAAATTACCGTCTCATCTGCCATGTGCGCGCACCCACGTGCACACGCAACACACACATACACACTCACACTCAGGGAACATCTCTGAAAGCGTAGCCCTTCTTTGACGCTAAGCTTAACTGTAATTCACTGTAATTCAATTCATTCTACTTTGACGCGAGCGTTCCTGTAATTTGACAGTCACTTGTCTTCGAGATTGTTGGTGGTGTTTTTGGGGGGCAATTCAGAGATGATTGCTTCGCACGAAAGGACTACGTTTCCCAGGAGGCCGTGTGGTGGCGGGGTCTGTGTGACAGGGAAATGATAGCCACCCACGAATGTGTTTTGCGCTGTCTGAACACCACCGTGGTCAGACGAGGAACACCAATCACGCCAAACGCAATCACAATATCGTCACTGTCGGGCAGAAACCTTGTATCTCCAAGTTTCAAATTTGTAAATATTTTCACAAAGTAAAGCCCTGCTTCATCATACAAGAATGTCGCACAAAAGTAGTGAAAACAGCAGATCTGTGCTTGTAGATCGGCTGTTTTCAATAGTTTAGTACAGGGGTCTTCAACGTTTTCAGGCCGGGGACCCCCAAACTGATGGGGAGATGGAGCAGGGACCCCCTACCACCTTGTAGGGTGGGGGGGGGGGTCGGGGCTACGACATATTTTTTATTTTAAACATTGTACAAGTTACAGCGAACAGGGTGGGCTGTACCACTACCATTTCTAACATACTACTTATTAACTGAGAACCAGTGTCAATAATATCAACAATCTGTCAATTGCATAGTAATCATGTATATAAGCTATTCAAAATGGATAGAATCATGATTTATTTTTTAACATAAATGTAGGAAAAAAAAGAAAGAAAAAAAAAACATTTTTTGAAACTTTTTTTTTTTTTTTTAAGCAATAATTTCACGGACCCCCTGCAGTACCTCCGCGGACCCCCTAGGGGTCGCGGACCCCCTGTTGAAGACCCCTGGTTTAGTACATTGTTTTAGATGATAAATACAAAACGAACGGTTTTGGACATACAAGGTTTCCACCCGACAACGACGATATCTAATATAAACGACGGTAAGACAGAATTCATTTCCCTGCCGATTCCTCGTGACTCGTATCAGTGCAGCCGCACTTTCAATTTCTCAGAGTTGCACCTTTCCAGTTTTAATTGTTGTACATGTGTCCTGAAACAGAGCAATAACAGCAATAACATGAGGCCATATGAAATGTAGTCCCTGCAACACCCCTACCCACCCACCCACTCCCACCCACCCATGCACCCACTCACCACTTGGACATGCCACGGCTGTCTGGTGCCACGTGTCCTTGCTGAGCCCTGGCAAGACGACTTTGGTGGCCTGGCAGTGGAAACCCCCTCACACACACTCTCTCTCTCACACACACACACACACACTCACTCTCTCTCTCTCTCTCTCTCACACACACACACACACACACACACACTCACTCTCTCTCTCTCTCTCTCTCTCACACACACACACACACACACACACACACACACACACACACACTCACTCTCTCTCTCTCTCTCTCACACACACACACACACACACACACACACACACACACTAGGGATGGGACGATATGAAGATGTCATATCACGACTATTGTGACAAAAGAAATCGCGATTTACGATATTATCGCAATAATCAAAATCCATTATCCTGGGGCAAAATATTTGTAAATAGCAGATCTATTTTTTGGCAAAGAGATTTGTTAGAGAGTGAAAAAAAACTATCAAGTACGAGGTTGTAGAATGTAGATTGTCCATTTTTTGGCAAAGAGATTTGTTAGAGAGTGAAAAAACTGTATCAAGTATGTATATTATAAGTACCTTTTACCAATTATAGAAGGTTTAAGTGGTACTGGATATGCAGCTCGGCAAATAAAAGGTGAATTGATCCCAGTGCATGACGGAGGACGATATCACGATAAATTCAATCTCCACAATATGATTATCGTGAGTGTTTTTTTCCCCGCGATAAACGATAATATTACGTATCGTCCCATCCCTAACACACACACACACACACACACACACACACACACACACACACACACACACACACACACACACACACACACACACACACACACACACGTGTGCGTGCACGCAGTCACACATGCACGCATGCCCCCTCGTTCCCAACAGGGAAGTGGCGAGGCGGATCAGGGGCCACTGGTTTAGTATAAGGGAGGGGTCACCATAGTTGTGGCTTAAATCGTGGAATGGCCCCTGTACGTGTGCTTTATTTTTACCCATTAATTATTGTGGCAGCGCCACCGCAAGTGACACTTCAACTGTAATTGCCCCAGAAAAGCACCGGGTTGCCATGCAGAGTATAAAGTGGAAATAGACCCATATGATTAAAACTCTTGTCGTCTTTGTCAGAGAGAGAGAGAGAGAGAGAGAGAGAGAGAGAGAGAGAGAGAGAGAGAGAGAGAGAGAGAGAGAGAGAGAGAGGCCTTGGTGTGCAGTGCTGGTTGTCAGAGGCTACTGTACAATGTCCCATTACAGAGCTCTGTTTAGACTAGTGCTCCTTTTCAGGCCACGACCCCACAAAATAATCATATTTGAACTGGGGACACCCTCAAAATGATTTGAACTGGAGACCCCCCCCCAAATAATCATATTTGAACATATTTGAACTGAATAAATAAATAAATAAATCATTATGTCTGGCATAGGCTCAAATACTTGTGATTTATGTTGCTGGTTCAAGCTAATGTCAATGTGTTACTATTGCACTGCTTTTGTATCCTTATAGTCGGGTTTTGCTTAACGTTCCCTGGTTTTGCCTAGCAAGCTGCTTGGACAGAATTCAGGAAACGTCTCCGAAAACGGAGCCCTTCTTTGACGCCAAGTTTAACTGTAAATCATTTGTTGCAACAAATGGTTAAATCTACTTTGACGTGAGCGTTCCTGTAAGTCACTTGTCATCGAGATTGTTGATGGTGTTTTTGGAGGGGCAATTCAGAGATGATTGCTTTGCACAAAAGGACTACGTTTCCCAGGAGGCTGTGCGGTGGCGGGGTCTGTGTGACAGGGAAATGATAGCCACCCACTTTGAATTGTGTTTTGCACGTCTGAACGCCAGCGTGGTCAGACGAGGAACACCAATCACGCCAAACGCAATCACGCGACAGCAGTAAAGACTTATCCAGTTATCTTTGGGGTTTTTCTTGTTTTTCCTGTCCTCGGCTTGTTTTCCCGGGCCCTGGAGAAAAACAAAAAGTGCAGAGGGGGAAGAAACCCACAAGGAATGATTGTCCTTGATTTATCATAAGACACCCGAAATGAGATCCGCCTGAGAATAAGCCTATGAATATACGAGGTGATGAGGAGATCGAGAGAGAAAGATCAGGGGCGTCACAAGGGGGGGGAAGTGGGACTGAGTTACTAGGGCCCAAGGTGGAGGGGCCTTAATTATTTTATACTTTATCTATTGAAAAATAGCAGATATACAAGCTCACAGCGCGGCACCGAGTGCCGCGCTGCGAGCTTGTAGATCTGCTATTTTTGAAAAGTGGTGAAAATGTGTGCAAATCTTTGAATATATGTATTTCTTTAAGCGAACTTTTGTTACTCAAATTTTGACTCTGGGAGGTCCCTGGAACTAAATATTTTGAGATGGGGGTCCGTGGCCAAATACATATCATTTTGGGGGTCCTTCACATGAAAAGGTTTGAGCACCACCGACATAGAAACATAATTTTTTTTAAGACTTGCACAAAATGTACACGATTTTTCAAAAACTGTTTTTCAATAGCTAAAGCACAAAATGTGAGTGAATCCTTGTACCCAGGGCCCAGAAATTTGGTGCGACACCCCTGACAAAGAGACAGAGAGAGAGAGAGACATAGAGAGAGAGAGAGAGAGAGAGAGGGAGAGAGGGAGAGATGCGGTCTGCTCTGCAGTTTGTCAGAAGGGAGCGGCATGGAGAGGTGGAGAGGTGGTCTCGTGTCCCAGTGCCGCGTATCCGGAGAGGGAAGTGTTTGAACTAACAGCCATGGAGAGACAGGGAAGCGCTTGGGGGGCCGCAGGGGCCAAATGAATCCAGATGTACGGCCCATGTTCACAAGGTGGGGACCACTCGTACAGTAGTTGTTTTCCCTTCGTTCAGAAGAAAGGGTCGGCCCTTTTTTTTCTCCTTTTTTTCCCTTTTTTTCTCTTAACCCATTTTTCACCCAGTGCCATTGGGCGCTACACTCCCTCTGCCAGTGGGGAGCAACGGACTGACCTCATGCTTCCTTCTATGCATGAGGAGTCCAAGTTGCTTCTTTTCACCTGACGGGGGGAGATTCCCCGGTTGGACGTAGCATGTGGAAGGAACACGTTATTCCAACCAGTTCCTGTCCCCTCCATCAGGTGCCCTGGCTGGCCAGGGGTAGACAGTATATAGAGCATGACCAGGATTATTGCATGTTTTTTGTGAGGGTATACCTACCCTAGGAGACGCGGGGAGAACATGCAAACTCCACACAACTCCACACTCCTTTTTTCGTTTTCCGTGCACTTCACTTTCGCCTCTCTCTCTCTCTCTCTCTCTCTCTCTCTCTCTCTCTCGCTCTCTCTCTCTCCCTCCACCTCTGTCGCTCTCCTGGCAGAGAGAGAAGCCACTATTTCACTCGGCAACTATGTCTTAAAGGTTTAATGGCCTCCCGTCGTAAAAGCCCCCTTTGTAAAATGTACACCCAATGTAGTTCATGACCCTCGCGAGAAGCGTAACAACGATATTATATCATCGTTGTACTCCATAAACACTCTCCTTCTGACCCGATCCCGCGGCTCTTATGGATCGACGCTATGTCATCAGGAGGTTTGCGGCCCCGGGGCGAGACGCTGTTTGCCGCATGTCGTTGCTGTCAGGCAGAAACCTTCCTATATCTCCGTATTTTTACTTTTTGTGTTCTTGGTAGATTAACGGCCTACTTGGTTATTCTGCAGCGTCACACAAAAGCATTGAAAGTAGCAGATCCCACACCCTAGGTGGGGTTGGCAAAAGGGCCTTTCTGTGTTGAGTTTGCATGTTCTCCCTGTGTCTCCTACCTAGGGTATAGGTACCCTCACAAAAACATGCATTTATAATGCCTTTTATAAAAATGGCATTATAAATGCACATTTATAATGCCTCCCTCTTGCCTGCCGGGGCGCCTGATGGAGGGGAAAGGATCTGGTTGGAATAATGTGTTCCTTCCACACGTTACATCCAACCGGGGAAGCTCCCCCCTTTCAGGTGATAAATTGCGGCCTGCTCACTCCTCATGCACTGAAGGAGGCATGAGCTCAGTTCAGGGGCTCTCCCCAGGTTGGCAGAGGGAGAGCAGAGCCCAGGATTACAGCTTAGGCAATTGGCACTGGGTGAAAAATGGGTTACAAAATAGTGGGATAACATTTTTGAAATAAAGTAGCAGCTCCGCAGGCTCGAAAATTCATCAACTTTTCCACCTTCAATCGAGATTTGATTTGCATTGTAATATAAAGCCCTGCCCCCTTTTAATTGTGTGCAGAATGTGTTCATTAGAGACATGAAGACCACCAAACAAACGCACCGACGATGTGAACTGAACTGTCCAAAATACAGAGAGTGTGTGTGTGAGAGAGAGAGAGAGAGAGAGAGAGAGAGAGAGAGAGAGAGAGCATAATATGCCATGGCGACCGGGGAGCGTATAGTGATTTTGTAATAACATCGTGTGTGTGATGCCGTGTAACTCAAGCCTCTGGGCACATTCTGTGGCTGAATGTCCTGTGGTTTTGAGCCTTGTGGCTTGGCGGACAGTCAGACAGACAGACAGACAGACAGACAGACAGACAGACAGACAGACAGACAGACAGACAGACAGACAGACAGACAGACAGACAGACAGACAGACAGACAGACAGACAGACAGACAGACAGGCAGGCAGGAACTCAGGCAATAAGCACACTGGCACGGGGACAGGCCTCACACTGGTACCAAGTCCACACACACAGTGTACTTGGATGTTTGCTCTGCTATGTTCTCTCTCTGAACTTCACCCAAAATGATGAGACTGCGTTCATTTAGCTCTAGTCCTCCAGTGATCTCTGACTGTGTCTGCGTGTCAGTCTGTCAGTCTGTCTGTCTGTCTGTCTGTCTGTCTGTCTGTCTGTCTGTCTGTCTGTCTGTCTGGTTCTTGGCCCAAGTCTCAGATTTGTCACCCATGACCTTAAAATGAATAATCCCTGTTAAGCCATTAATTCTCTCTCTCTCTCTCTCTCTCTCTCTCTCTCTCTCTCTCTCTCTCTCTCTCTCTCTCCTCTGTCTGTCTCCGTCACTAGAAATCATTTTGTGCGTGTATGCGTCCGTGCTTAAATGCGTGTGTGCATGCGTTTGGGAGCTGTGCTGTGGTGTGTGTGTGTGTGTGTGTGTAGACTCACACTTAGATTACGATGATGGTGTTTTTGTGGCGCGTTACAAATGAGCGCTGGCTTCTCTGCCGGCCAGTCGGGGGACTCCCCCGGTGTTACGAGCAGCGCTCGCATTAGTTAGTGCAGCTGTTGAGCAGGACATGACTGTTGTTGTCCCTCTGTCTGTGTGCGTGCGCGTGCACGGGCTGGGAGGAGCTGGACACGCACGCACGCACACACACACACGTGAAAACGTACACGCACAGTTTACACGCAAGGAGTTTAGTGTGGGAAAGAAGCGATGCCTGGTGGTTGAACATAATTGCTTTGTTCTAGCGAGGTGATTATAGAACCCAGAGTCCTGAGCAGTGCCTGATGAATCACATTATTTGGGATCTGTTGGATTCCGTATGCGCGTGTGTGTGTGTGTGTGTGTGTGTGTGTGTGTGTGTGTGTGTGTGTGTGTGTGTGTGTGTGTGTGTGTGTGTGTGTGTGGTGTTGGCACTCTCTCTCTCCTGTCTCGGTTTCCCTACAGTTGCTGCTGTTCCTCCATGTCCTGGCATGCTTTAGGGCTGACATCACACGCCCAGAGGAGTGCACTGTGTCCGGCACACACACACACGCGCACGCACACACACACACGCATACATTCTCACACAAACGCACGCACGCACGCACGCACGCACGCACGCACGCACGCACGCACATACGCATATACATACTCACACAACCTCGGGAGAGATGGGGAATGGAGAGGGAGAAGAGAGTAAAGAGAGAGAGAGTGATGAACAGAAAAAAAAGAGAATGAGGAGAGGGAGAGCGAGAGAGAGAGAGAGAGACACAGAGAGGGGGAGACGGGGAGGAGGGAGAGAGAGAGGGGGGGGGGGGGAGAGGGAGAGAGGGCAGAAGGAGATGACAGGACAGGTCAAGGCTCATGCATCATTTGAACCTGCAGGCTGGATAGGGACTGCAGTACCCATAATCCTTAAAGCAGCAGTGGTTCTCACAACTTTTCATGTAATTGTTTCTACGGACAACCATCTCAGAATCAGTTTACAGTTTAGGCATTTAGCAGACGCTTTTAATCCAAAGCGACTTACAATACGCAGGTAAAACATCACTAGTGTAAATATGTTGTGCCTACTATAGGGACCCCCATGAAGCAAAGATTATTGTTAAAAAATGTAGCTTTTTAGAAACGATATTCAAAGATTTGCACAGACTTGTATATCTGCTATTTCTTTGAACGCTATGTTAACAATATTTGTGTGGGGAGGAATTAATTGGCATAACGACTAAATTGGGGAGAAAAAGGGGGTATAAAAATAATTGGCTATGCCTGGGGGTCCCTGGACCCCACTATGAGAAGCACTGATGTATGGCAGAGGTTTGACCTTGCAGGCTGGATGATGGGGACTATATTACATTACATCGTCGCTGTCGGGCAGAAACCTTGTATCTCCAAGTTGCTTTTTTTTTTTTTTTTTTCGTTAAGTAAAGCCCCGCTTCTTCATACAAGACTGTGGCTCTGAAACTCGTGAAAATAGCAGATCTACAACCGCGAGGCGTTGTGTGCTTGCAGATCGGCTATTTTCACTAGTTTAAATCATTTTAAAATGGTAAAGAAAAAAAGAAAAGAAGAAAAAAGAATTTACCTACATCATCCCACAAGTAAAGGGAAATTCAGTTTTCAGCTTAACCCAGCTGAACCCAGTGCTGCCCACAAGGAGCTTGAGGGAAGGGGAGCAGTGATAGCTGGAGCGGGGAATCGTACTTGCGACCTCTGGGACCTCCGGAGTCCTAGGTATGGACACTAACCACTCAGCTATCACTGCTATAAATGCAAAAGGAACGGTTTTGGACATACAGGGTTTCCACCCGACAACGACGACATACTCCTAAGGGGGGTTAGGTTTTCATTAGTCTCCCAAGACGGATGTGTTGTCTCCCTTCCATGTTTAAATGTTTCCGCGTAACAGTCCGGTCTTCAGAAGCTCCCGAACATGAACAGAAAATAAACAGGATGTCTTGTGGTTTCCCCCCGTGCGTTTCGACCGTCAAGGCGTGTGAATAGCTTCCTACTGGCAACCAAATGAGTCAAGGCCTATAGCTATGCCTACTGTACAGTAGCTGCTGCAATTAGCAGCAATCTTCTTCGTTTCCATTCGGCTGTTCCCTTCTGCCTCCATCTCACCCTGTCCTCTGCCTCCTCTTCTTTCACACCGACTAACTCCATGTCCGCTTTCACAACATCCATAAATCTCCTCTTTGGTCTTCCTCTAGGCCTCCTGCCTGGAAGTTCCAACCTCAGCATCCTTCTACCGATATACTCACTACATGTCCAAACCATCTCAGTCTGGCCTCAGCAATGGAGAATGGAAAAAAAATAAAAAATGATTGAACGCTGTGATTGGTTGAATAAGGGAGATGATCGCACATCCTCTTCAGCTGTCGAGGTGATGGAAAAAATTGTACATTAATAATATAAATGGAATAGACTAGAGCAGTGGCGGAGCAATTCAGAACCGGGCCGGTATGCAAGCCACAATGCTCGGGCCCCGTTACCCGTCTCTCCCCAATTTGGACTGAGACTGACAGTCAGTCGGTGGCTGGCGGCCGGGCCCCCGCGGTTCGCGGGCCGATATGCGGCCGCTTACCCAGCTTAACCGGACGCTCCGTCCCTGGACTAGAGCCACCAAAGTGATTTTCAGCTCCACTTGTTTATCGACATTTCGATAAAAGAAGAAAGTGATAGCCTATTGGTCATTAAAAACATATTGGAAATGTGATGATAGATGATATGATAAAGAAATACTAAACAAAAACTGAAAAAGTTGACATATGGACAGTTTTCTATTAATAAATAATACTCAGACATAATGTTTATCGGTCAAACAGAGTATAGACTAGTTAGTAGATTGCTTCATCACTGTCTGCTTGAACTGCTATATCAGGACGGGTCACAGTGACCAGTTACTGGACACTTGTTTACTTTGTACTGGTCACTAAAGGTCTCTCATTGAAGGGAAGGAGACAGGACATAACAGGACATGGTAGGACAGCAACATGGATGCTGAAGCAGGATGAATGATTAAAACACTTTGTTATTGGTAGGTAAGAATAGACTGGATAGGGAAAGAAAGAGCATATATTAGCAGCCTGAAACTGAATGAAGCCGCTGACAAAAAAAAAAAGACTTCTGTTTTTTAAGTATACAGTTATATACTCAAGTAAAATGTCATAATCATTAAAGCTCTAGTCGTGGGTGGTGAAAGAATCAATTTCACTGGGCGGCAGTGGCTCAGGAGGTAGAGAAAGGACATGCAGCTAGGCCGTCTGGGAATGGGAAGGTCCCATCATGCAGCTCCATCCCTGGCCCCACCAGGCGGTATGGGAAGGTCCCATGATGCAGCTCCATCCCTGGCCCCACCAGGCGGTAAGGGAAGGTCCCATCATGCAGCTCCATCCCTGGCCCCACCAGGCGGTATGGGAAGGTCCCATCATGTAGCTCCATCCCTGGCCCCACCAGGCGGTATGGGAAGGTCCCATCATGCAGCTCCATCCCTGGCCCCACCAGGCGGTATGGGAAGGTCCCATGATGCAGCTCCATCCCTGGCCCCACCAGGCGTTATGGGAAGGTCCCATCATGCAGCTCCATCCCTGGCCCCACCAGGCGGTATGGGAAGGTCCCATGATGCAGCTCCATCCCTGGCCCCACCAGGCGGTATGGGAAGGTCCCATGATGCAGCTCCATCCCTGGCCCCACCAGGCGGTATGGGAAGGTCCCATGATGCAGCTCCATTCCCATGGCTCCCCCAGGTTTCCTGTTGAGGATTTCCCTGAGACACACAAGCACTAATTGCTGCCTGTGTGGGAGCAGAGTTGTAATAGGATGCAGTGTGCACCTCAGCACTCTCATTACCACCTCCACCTACTCTCTCCGCTCTTTGTCTCTGCCTCTGTCAACTTGTCTCCTTGCCACCCCCCACCTGCCTCTTTATCTCTGTCTGTCTGTCTGTCTGTCTGTCTGTCTGTCTGTCTGTCTGTCTGTCTGTCTGTCTGTCTGACTGTCTCCTGGTAACAGGACAGCACTTCTTTGCACTGACATCACATTATCTCTTTTATGGCCCCTTATGCGTCTTGGCTGGGATTGGAAATCATAAGTGATGATCACGTTGGCTGGGGGGCTATACTACAGTATATGTGTGCATGTCTGAGTGTTTGCGTGTACGTACAGTATGTGTATGTCCGTGCGCACGCTCTCGTGTGTGGGTGTGCGTGCGCGCGTGTGTGTGCGTGCGTGCGTGTGTGTGTGTAGAATGGCATGTTGCGTGCCAGACGGCAGCCTATATAGAATGTGTTCTATATTGGTCGCGACAGTGAATGCACAGTCAGACTGACTGCACTGGAGCTCATGTCAACTTCCTGTTTTAGTCAAGAGCTCGCACACACACACACACACACACACACACACACACACACACACACACACACACACACACACACACACACACACACACACACACACACACACACACACCTCTGTCTATCTGACTGTCTAGTAGGCAGCCAGTGGTAATCTCTCCTTAAAGACACTCCTAAGAGGGAAGATGACTTCATTTAGAGACATCTCTCCAAACCAAGGCCTATAGGCTATTAGTGGTATGGCCTGAAAAGTTTGGGAACCCGTGGCCTAGGAAATAGTATAGCCAAGCGTAGGCCATACTGTACTACATACAGTAGGTTCCTCAAGCCTAGGCCGTACCAGTAGTGTTGATTTTAAACAGAAATGTTTTATTACGTTTTATTCATTTAGTCTTTTGAATAAAATGTAATTTAGTTTTAATCACATTTTAGTCACCTGAACAGTTTTAGTTTTAGTCTAGTTTTAGTCGACTAAATATAAGTTGATTTTGACGACAAAAATGTTTGTTGTCGGGCCTTGATGTCCTCGTAATGGCTGATTTTACACTTGGTTGCATGCTGAACATCTACAAGCTGTTGTAGATGTTTTAGTTCTACTGGATCTCTTCTCCACTAGTCCCTCCCTGACATTTTTGTCTAGTTTTTATTTGTTGATGAAATTGTCGATATATTTAGTCTTAGTTTTAGTCATCATAGCTGTCGTCAAAATCAACACTAGAGACTCGTGGCAGTTTCACCACCACAGCGATTTCTACGACACTCATTTTGACGGCAGTGGAAAAAAAAAGGCATGCAACGGCTACGCTGCCGAGTGCCTCCCAAGCAGCATAATCGATAGGGTGGGAACTAGGGCATTCACCAAATATTCGAATATTCGAATATAAAAGTCACTATTCAACGTTGTTCACCGATGTCGAATATTTGCTTTTTTTTGTTTTTTTGTTTTCTCTTTAAAAAATATATAGTTTATAAAGCTTGGCTAGATAGGAAGTCATAAGAATGAGTTGTCAAATTTGTTAATGCTCTATACCAGGGGTTCTCAAACCTTTTTAGGCAGAGACCCCCAAAATAAACATATTTGAACTGGGGACCCCCACCCTGACAAGCACTTGGAATTGTAGGTATTACATTTAATGTGACTCGGTTCCGCAGATAAATGTCACTATTCGTGAATGCCCTAGTGGGAACCCGTCATGATCCACTTCAAAAACGTAAATTTTTGTTTGATGTGGAGGTGGTCATTCGCTAGGTGCAGTCCTGCAGGACTGCGGTGGTGAAACCGAAGACTCTGGTATTCCAGTATTGGTATTCCCCCTGCTCATTCTAGGAGGGCTTGGATTCCCCATCCAGGACAGTGTTGGCAGACACACAGGATTTCTTTATTTTTTTAAGGACATCTACATCATAGGTCTTGAATTCTTAGACCAGGGGTGTCCAAAGTGCGGGCAGGGGGCCAAATGCGGCCCGAGGACAGATTTTATGCGGACCGCGGCTTCGTTCCCGAATCGTATTATAAACGGCCCACCAGCGCCGTCAAACGAGAATATGTTCCCAGAGTATAACTTGTCCGGATTCCTTGTTCCCAGGCTATTTTATTGTATTTTTTACCTTGCACGTCTGGTTACATTTGATAATGTGAAATAAGACTTCGAGTTATTTGTGTTTTGATATTAAATATTGATGATGATAGTTAAATAAAATAGTTAAAATTTGATGCATATGTTTGTGACTTTGTTATGGTCCGAAGGTACACAATGTCAGGAGATATAGTCGGCCCTTGGGTGTCTTAATATTTTCTAATTTGGCCCCCCCTTGAAAAAGGTTTGGACACCCCCGTCTTAGACCCATGAGGCGATAGTTCTCAGATTTGGGCCCGGGGGGGTTCCAGAAATGGGTCCCCTCTAAATTAGTCAACACTTATGTTGCAATGATTTTTTCTCTTCAATGTCTCGCGTTGCCATGGTTACCATAGACTTCCATGTAATTGTGCAAGTGTGTAAAAAGTGCACGCCCATGCCTAGATGATGCACCACGTGTGTAGATGCTGTTCACAGCTTTCAAACAAAAAAATCCGCTTGGAAATCCGTTCAGGCATTCATGATTTATCAGCCATTATGTTTTCTTCAGATGTAAACAAACATGGCTGCCATGTTTGAAAGAATGGGTTGGTATGGGGGTTAAACATGCAATTTCGCGATCGCGATCATGCCTAACACATTTCTGGAGGTCCAAAAAATATTTTTGAAAAAAAAAAAATTGATTTTTTTTTTTTTTTTTTTTTTCAAAAACGGCCCAAACTCGGGAAACTCGGGGTTGGCACAGCACTAGTACCAATACAAACTCGGGAAACTCGGGGTTGGCACCATATGTGTTAATACTGCATCACAATCATTTGAACTCCCTTATTATTTTAAACATTGGCTATTCAAAAAAATAGCAGATAAGCTCAGTGGGATAAAAATGTAAAGAGATGACTTTAGAAAACTACACCTAAAACTGGAGTATGAATGAGCCTGACCCAGATCAGACAGCATAATTTACTCTCTCTCTCTCTCTCTCTCTCTCCCTCACAGACACGTTCCAGTATCTCCTCTCCTTCTCCCAGGGACACCTGAGCTCGCTGCTGGAGGCCTCCTACGCCCCTCTGTCTCGCCGTGCCCTCCCCCACGTCAACCGCCTCTTCTCCTCGCTGTCACAGCACCTGCGCGGTGCCAACGTCTCGGTGGAGGCGGCCGTGCACCGCTTCTTCGACGACCTCTTCCCGCTGGCGTACACGCGCCTCATCAACCCGGGCGGTGAGGGCGTGGCGGGGGGCGACACGGGCGACTGCCTGCGCATGACGCGGCAGGACGTCAACCCCTTCGGGCAGCACCCGGCCGCCATGGCCCGCGAGCTGAGCGGCGCGCTGGGCGCGGGCCGGCAGCTGGGCCTGGCGCTGGAGAGCGGCCTGGACGCCGTCAACGCCACGGAGCACGCGGCGCTGAGCCGCGAGTGCGTGCGCGGCCTGACCAAGATGGCGTACTGCTCGCACTGCCGCGGGCTGACGCTGATCAAGCCGTGCGTGGGCTACTGCCTCAACGTGCTGCGCGGCTGCCTGGCCAGCGTGGCGGAGCTGGACCAGCCGTGGCGGCGCTACGCGGGCCTCCTGGAGCGGCTGGCGCACGCCGTGGCGGGACCGCACCACAGCCTGGAGCTGGCCCTGCTGGGCGTCAGGGGGCACGTCAACGAGGCACTGCTCTACGCCACGCTGCACGGACCGCTCATCACCGCCACGGTGAGTCGTTGGGGCCATGCATGGGGCCATGCATTGATTGATTGATTGATTGATTGATTGATTGATTGATTGATTGCAAACGTTGTGGGAGGTTTGAATAGGAACAGGTACAGTTTCATGACAGCACAGTTCACTGGTACAGGGTAGGGCATTCACCAAATATTCAAATATTCGAATATTCAAATATCAAAGTCACTATTCGACGTTGTTCACCAACGTCGAATATACGCTTATTTTTATTTTTTTATTGTTTTCTCTTTAAAAAAAAATATAGTTTATAAAGCTTGGCTAGATAGGAAGTCATACGAATGAGTTGTCAATGCCCCTGGTGGATGAATTTGTTAATGCTCTTTACCAGGGGTTCTCAAACCTATTTAGGCCGTGACCCCCAAAATAAACATATTTGAACTGGGGACCCCCACCCTGACAAGCATTTGGAATTGTAGGTAGTACATTTAATGTGACTCGGTTCCACAGATAAATATTGTGAAAATGTAGATCGGCTATTTTCACAATGTTTGCCTCTTGCTTACTTAATATTTGACAGTTTGGCCTGTCCTGTCGAATATTCGACTATTCGAATACTTTGAGGTTGAATCATTCGAAAACTAAAAATCACTATTCGTGAATGCCCTAGTACAAGGTCAATACTCGTTTAACATTGAATGACAGATAGATAGAAGATATCATTAAAAAAAGAAAAAGTTGTAAAACCCAAAATAAATGGTATTTACAATAGGAAGGTCAGGGGGAGTTAAGGATAGGCATTGTTTTCCTTTAGCAGTTCCGAGTAGCAGCCGCCTGTCTCTAACTGACTGGTGGCCCCGGGGACCTTCACATAGGCCTAATATGATATATTATTGATTTCAGCTGTTACAATTCCAAACATGTGTGTGTGTGTGTGCGTGGCCGTGTGTGTGTGATAGTAACATAGTAACACATGGATAAAGCCACTCTAAGGAGACCACCACCGCTCAAAAAGTTAAAATACAGAGATTGCCCGACAGTACTGTATATGCAATGTGGCCCTCTGAAGTGAGTGTGGAAATACAGTGGCCCTCTTCATTATCAAAGCTGCCCAACCCCTGGTTTATGCACTACTTCAGGGGTCTTCAACAGGGGGTCCGGGACCCCGAGGAGGTCCTCATGAGTTATGACAAGGGCGTTGCCAAATGTTTGTGTGATGGGAGTTTTCCCATTAACCACTTGAACCCTAGCCTTTATTGACAGGACAGTAGACTGACAGGAAATGGGGGGAGAGATGGGAAGTGACACGTAGCAAAGGTCATAGGGATCAGGATTCGCACCTGTGACGCGCTGTCAGGCATCAGAGCCTAAGTGGTATGCGCCTGGACCACTAGGCCAGCGGGCGCCCCAAGTTTACAAATTATTGACGGTTCAAATGGTTAAATGTCTGAAAATACACATGAATTCAACATACAGCAACCCCACTGATGATGGTGCTGTCAAACTAGTCTATGAAGATCTATGGAAGCTATGAAAAAGATTAATCTGTGACACAATTTTGTACAATATGTAGTGGGGGGGGGGGGGGGTCCCTGCTTCATCTCTTTCTCTCAGATAAGGGGTCCTTGACCTGAAAAACGTTGAAGATCCCAGTACTACTATATGACGGGCCGGGCACTCAGGAAGTCAGTCTGATGCAAGATAACAACCCCCACTTTGTTTGACTTGTTTGGTTTGCGTGTAATTTAACGTGAGACTTTCTGATGATATATGGTGGAAAATTGTTGTTTTCCGTATTCTGCGTTTGACGCGTTGTTTTTTTCCCCACCGCTTTGATTTGGTTTTTGTTTACTTTTACAAACGGATCTGGTATTTGAAAAAAAAAAAAAAAAAAAGAAAAGAAAAGCACAACCCAGTGGAATTACATTACTTCAAAGATGAAAGGGGATAAAATAAACAAATAAATAAAAAGTTAATTCCCATCCCTCTCTGAGAAATAAAGTGCCGACTGAGCAGAGCTGACTTGTCTTGCAGTAGCAGCGTTTCCCTGAACCATGCAGATGGAATGACACTTGTAGTGTTTAAAACATGTAACATTAAAACATGTAAACTTTTAGTTTTTAAAACCAGGAATGCATTATTACGCATCATTACTTTAACCATTATTTTATGCTTTAAAGTGATCCCTGACTAATACGACAAATATGCCTTAATACATTATAATTGTCCTCTATAACTACAATGTAAAATTAAAAACACCTTCAGTATTTTATTTCTTCTAGAAATAGCTAATCTTTCACTCAACAGGGGAAATGCCCGTCGCAAGTTGATGATGTCATAAATGTCATGTGTGATCTATCCCTATGGAATTTATGGCATGCATGCAGGGCCGGACTTACCATTGGGCTAGGGTGGGCACGAGCCCAGGGGCCTCAGGGGAGGGGGGCCTCAAAAAGAAAAAAAAAAATTTTTTTTTCTTTTTTTTTTTTTCAAAAAAAAATTTTTGGACCCCAAAAAATGTAGTAGGCATGATCGCAATCGCGAAATTCCATGTTTAACCCCCATACCAACAAACATGGCAGCCATGTTTGTTTACATTTCAAGAAAACATAATGGCTGCTACCTCATGAATGCCTGAACGGATTTCCATTCGGATTTTTTTGTTTGAAAGCTGTGAACAGTGTGGACACACGTGGTGCATGATCTAGGCATGGGCGTGCATGATCCGTGCACTATGAATTACATGGAAGTCTATGGAGAGGGAGGCGTTGTGGAACTTGGAAGCCATTTTGAAAAGACCCTGAATGAGTACATTTAATGATGACATTTTAAAGTATTGCAATCCAAATAAAGTGATATTTGTGTTTAGTTACAGTACATTTTGTTTTATTATTGAGAGCTTCTGCTCTGCTGGCCGCACTGCATGTAGCTGCTCTGAAAGCTTAGTGCAGTCTAAAGCCCGCCCACTCTATGTATCCGGTACTTTCCACACACATAGGCTACACACATGCACGCAAACTCCAATTCTGTATCCGCTTTAGACCCTTCTAATGAGCCAATGAGGATACACAGTCAGATTATGCACGCGCCGGTCCGAAGGTGAGGTCACGGTGTGGTCAGGTGGACCGGAGGTGAAATTTTTGCGCGCGCACGAGGGCCTCTTTATTTCCCCTTGCCCAGGGGCCTCATGTCATATAAATCCGGGCCTGCATGCATGTGCAAATAAAAACAAACTTAATACTTCATATGGTTAAAATGAGCATCAACTCAATATTTCAAATGTGTTTTTTGCACATGCATGCCATAAATTCCATAGGGATAGATCACACATGACATTTATGACATCATCAACTTGCGACATGCATTTCCCCTATTGAGTGAAAGATTAGCTATTTCTTGAAGAAATAAAATATTGAAGGTGTTTTTAATTTTACATTGTAGTTATAGAGGACAATTATAATGTATTAAGGCATATTTGTCGTATTAGTCAGGGATCACTTTAATGGCCATTAATTTATTAGTGAATGAATTTTCCCCATTGACTTGAATGGAGAAAATTCCTAATGGTAAGACGTAATTCATTAATGTGGTTGCCCCTGCAGGGCAACCATCCATCCATTGTTCCATCTTTCTTTTTTCTAAGATTTGTTTTTGAGGTTTTATCTACTTGGTAAAAGTACACAAGCATTGTACTAACTATAAGTGCTCAGTATGCAGAATGTCCCATTTCAAGTTTTCAAATGTACAAACATCTTTTGATGTGTGAATGTGATCATGGGTTACATGACATAAGATATGCTGCATTCAAGTTCATAGTACATTCATGGTCTGGAGAGGGCACCTTTTACAGACGGACAAAAGGGTAGGAGCTCAAGCCCCTTTTGATGTCTATGTGTGCACGTGCCTGGTCTCTGGTATGACTGGGCCAGGGATTTAACTCAGCGGGGACACTCTGACCACAAGGTCACTGAACGTAGCCAGGGGCGTCACACCAAATTCTGGGCCCTGGGGTACAAGGATTCACTGTGGGCCCCCCATGTTAACTATTGAAAAATAGCAGATATACAAGCTCACAGCACGGCACCGAGCTTGTGATCTGCTATTTTTGAAAAACCGTGAAAATGTGTGCCAAGAAACCTATGTTTTCACGTCAGTGATGCTCAAACTTTTTCATGTGAAGGACCCCCCATCTCAAAATATTGAGTTCCAGGGACCCCCCAGAAGCAAAATTGGAGTTGCAAATGTTCACTTAAAAAAATACATATATTCAAAGATTTGCGCACATTTTCACGACTTTTCAAAAATAGCAGATCTACAAGCTTGCAGCGCGGCACTCGGTGCCGCGCTGTGAGCTTGTATATCTGCTATTTTTCAATAGCTAAAGTTACTAGGGCCCCTCCACCTTGGGCCCTGGTAACTCAGTCCCACTTTCCTACCCCTTGTGACGCCCCTGCACGTAGCTGAGGTGCATCCTCCAAGGGATTCAGTTTTTTGTTTCTTTTTTGTTTCTTTTGCATTTCATTCAGCTCATTGAAATTCCACCTCAGTTTGATTTTGTGGGCAAAAACATGGCGCGATGCAATCGTGTTCTATGAATAAACAAGTCAAAATATAATCAGATGAAATGTGAAATGTTTTCTGCAAGGTATTTGTGGTTGACGTGTTGTTTTGTTTTTTCCACCACTTTGATGGCAAAATCAAAGAATCAAAAAATCGAATGAAAACAAAATGCAAGGCTTCATGTTTACTTTCACAAACAGAGAAATCCCAGCGGGATATCTTACTTCAAAGATAAAAGTCAAAGATAAAAAAACAAGTTGCGGACTGAGCCGAGCAGATTTTCAGCAGAAAGCAGTCCCTCATCCCGGATGCCGGATGGTTACTCACTCACTTAACTGTACAAGGCCTTGCTTTAGAGTTGCCATTTGGAAACATAATTGTGTCGCTGTTGACTCTAATGATAATGGCAGTGCCCTTGTAGTGTTTAAAACGGTCATTGTACCTTCATTACACGGTGCAAGCAGCGATGTGTCTTTCGGTAATAGACGGAGAGATGCATGCTTGTCCTTGGATGGCTGCCAGACTGTGCTTGAACTGCATATCGTTGCTGTCAGGCAGAAACCTCCTAATGTCCTTTGTGTTTTTTTTTTTTTCATAAATGAACGCCCTATGTGATCATAGATCCGATGGGGCCACGGTAACACAGTGGGTAGCGCTGTCGCCTCAGAAAGTCCTGGGTTTGATTCCCGCTGCAGGACGCTGGGGGCGTGCTCTCTCCTATACGCGTCATCAGTGCCCATACCCTAGGTGGGGTTGGGGCATTCACCAAATTTTCGAATTTTCGAATATTCGAATATCAAAGTCACTATTCAACGTTGTTCACCGAAGTCGAATATTCACTTATTTTAATTTTTTTATTGTTTTCGTCGAATAATTCGAATACTAAAAATCACTATTCGTGAATGTCCTAGGTGGGGTTGGTGAAAGGGCCTTTCTGTGTGGAGTTTGCATGTTCTCCCCGTGTCTCCTAGTGTAGATACCCTCACAAACACATGCAGTAATCCTGGTCTCTATAATGCCTCCCCCTGGCTAGCCGGGGCGCCTGATGGAGGTGAAAGGAACTGGTTGGAATAACGTGTTCCTTCCACCTGCCATGTCCAACCGGGGAAGCTCCCCCCTGTCAGGTGATAAGAAGCAGCCTGCTCACTCCTCATGCATTGAAGGAAGCATGAGCTCAGTTCGGGGCTCTCCCCAGGTTGGCAGAGGGAGAGTAGCGCCCAGGATTACAGCTTAGGCAATTGGCACTGGGTGAAAATGGGTTACAAAATCACGGGATAAAAATTATAGATACAACAACAAAAAAAGTAATAGATCTGCACATCCGAAACGAGTTTTGAACTTGTAGATCTGCTGCTTTTTGCATTTGAATCCTGAAAAGTAACACTTTTGGACATATGAGGTTTCCACCCGAGAGAGGCGATGAGACAGTTGATTTTTGGAGGGATTTTCAGTCCGTAAAAGCTCTCACTAAGAGTTACGACTGTGTCACTTGATATAAAGAAAATCCATTTAGAGTTGGTAATAGCCTTTTTAACTCTCCCATAACAAATACATGATCTGTGACCCCCTCCCTTCCCCTCCAACCCCTCCCACTCAAAATTGAGTTTAGGTTTTGCCCGGAAAAACAGGATGCAATGTGATCTTTTGTATGAAAAAAAGTTCTCAGACGGAACGCGACGTCCTGTGTATACGGTGGAAATCAAATGGGGGATGGCGTCCGTGCTAATCTACGTGGGTGTGAGCCCAGCGTGAGTCATAACACCAAGGAGCACTAGGTGATTAGCGTCGATTTGTCTGGACAGCATCACCGAGACAAAAATGACTGAATTCCCTCTAGGTAGGAACCTCAGCCAAGCCTCCCCTGTGTGTGTGTGTGTGTGTGTGTGTGTGTGTGTGTGTGTGTGTGTGTGTGTGTGTGTGTGTGTGTGTGTGTGTGTGTGTGTGTGTGTGTGTGTGTGTGTGTGTGTGTGTGTGTGTGTGTGTGTGCGCGCGTGCGTGTGGTGTGTGTGCGTACTGTACGTGTGTGTGTCTTTCCCTCTGACTCTGTTTCTCACTCTCTTTCAGTGGCGTCAGTTCAGAAAAAGCTAAGGTATGGCACACATGACTGGTGTCTTGCATGCGCGCCTTCGCGCGCATGCAAGACACCAGTCATGTTGCCATACCTTAGCAACAGGCATGATACATTTATTTTTAAGAAGTACATTTTATTTTTTCCCCCTGTTTCTACTGTTTCTTGGGCTGGATATGGCAGCATGGAACGGTTGTTCAAGTGCAGCTACAACTTGGCATGTTAGTAAACGTGCCACAATACCTTGTTAAAGTGACCATTTTGTTAAATTTTGCATTTGTAGTTATTTTACTGTAATTTATCAACATAATAACCAGCACAGATAGACAAAGAGACATTAGTGGATTTAGTTTTAAAAGTAACTTTTATTTCCTCCCCTGGACCCAGGGTATGGCAGCTGCATACCCCTGCCATACCCAATTGACGCCCCTGCTCTCTTTCACTCCCCCCGTCCGAAATGACATGCCTCTCTGCACTTGGTGGAGAGATGGTGCGTGTCTCGTCATTGCCGCTGAAACGAGGCCCATTAAGTGCTCTTCCCCTGCGCCTATCCCCTCCCCCGGGTACAAAGTTGGAGAGGCCTTATAAAGGCTGAAATGCCACGGTCCTGCTGGCTTTACAAGTCCCCTTCACTGGGTTTGCTGCTGGTGGAAACATCCCGGGCTCATTCCTCCCGTCTAGGTCTCTCACTCTCACTCTCTCTGTCTCATAGGTGTCTAGTACCTCTGCCTTCCTCTGCCTCTCTCCGTCTCATTGGCTGCCTATGGCGGGGGGAATGGTATGCTCTTGCCTGTGTGTGAATGGCTCGTGACGAAGGGGCTGCGAGTCTCGCTTGGCCAATAGCCCCCTGCACGAACGATATGAACTTCCTGAATGAGGGGGACCCGGTGCGATGGCTGCGATCTTCATAGCACTCTGGAGCAAGCAGCGGGTTCCTTAACCCATTAAGGCCTAGAATTATTTAATGCTTTAACTATTGAAAAATAGCAGATAAAAACCGCAAGCTTGTAGATCTATTGGGTAACATTTGTAACTCAAATATTTGCTTCTGGGAGGGTCCCTGGAACAACATATTTTGAGATGGGGGTCCGCGGCCAAATGCATGTAATTTTGGGGGTCCTTGACATTAAAAAGTTTGAGAACCACTGATTTAGAGGAAGGATTTGGAAGTCGGCTCAAAGATCGGGTCAAAGATATTCAAAGACTTGCACACATTTTCATGATTTTTCAAAAATAGCAGTTTGAGAACAGCTGATTTTTAGAGGAAGGGTTTGGAAGTCGGGTCAAAGATCGGGTCAAGGATTGCACACATTTTCACGATTTTTCAAAAATAGCAGGTCTACAAGCTCGCAGCGCGGCACTCAGTGCCGCGCTGTGAGCTTGTATATCTGCTATTTTTAAAGTTAAAGCATAAAATAATGGTTAAAGTGTTTCAAATTTAACACAACGTGGGGCACGTCCCGGACTTAAAGGCCTAATACCGAGGAGAGGCCCACAGCTGTTGCTCAGATACTTTCCATAGACACTGCGTGAGATGGAAGAATACGACGCAACAATCTTTAGGTCTAGAGA
Organism: Nannobrachium achirus; assembly: GCF_963921795.1. Taxonomy (NCBI): domain Eukaryota; kingdom Metazoa; phylum Chordata; class Actinopteri; order Myctophiformes; family Myctophidae; genus Nannobrachium; species Nannobrachium achirus. The sequence goes on along the minus strand of NC_137814.1, from coordinate 48,523,810 downwards.
AAAATGTCTTGGATATGCAGAAAAACAATATCTCTGGAGAAATTCAGTACGGTATTTTTTATTTTTTGGTTTAGTCTCGATATGATGGAATATGGATAGCTATTCCCGACACCATGCGGTCTGGGCCTGCTGGGGTGCCGTGTTATGTGTTATTTGTTGGTTGTCAGGCGTAATTTTAGCTATAGAGTGCAGCGGCCTGTCGCGTTGCCCACCCACTATCAAAACACATCATCCTCAACGCAGACCGACATCTTCCAGTCCAGGCAACGAACGAGCTAAGGTCTGGAAAAAGTATGGAAGTTTGTAATGGAAAGAAAAAAAAGACAATAACGAGAGGCAGCGTCTGTAATGTGCCATGCTATAACGCGCCTTTAAGACTTCAATTAAAGAGGCGGTGCCATAGTTTTGTGCTTTTTCAGTTTTTCACGTGTCTAGGAGGTTGACGGTGTTTCATTAGACCCCCTGGCGTGGTTGTTATGAGCAATTATGTATTCACTTTGTATTTGGGATTACTTACTGGAGGCTGCCACCTTCGGCCAAACGTGCCGGTCCAAAAACACAGATACAATTACATCATAGAATCAACCCCTCCCCTTTTACCATTCACCCAACACTGTGGGTGTGGCTAACTTCAGCTGGGTCACCACCCACCATGACAACCAGGCGTACTTAATGAACTGGTGGGTGTGGCCAAATAAAAACCTAATTTTAACTCTTTCTGTACATTTTTTGGGGAAAAAAATCTTCCTCCTAGTATAATCATAATAGCTGATAATCATGTTTTAGAGGGGGAAAAAAATCATGGCACCCCATCTTTAAGGAGAGCCACACAGTTGCATGCCTCCATTGTGTACTGGTACAGTATAGCAGTGAGTACTAGAGGTGACTGTATGGTCAGATATACAGTATGGGGCTGACCCACATAATGCCAGGGGGAGGCCTGTGTTCGGCGAACAACATCACACAGTGTGCTTGGGTGCTTCTACCTTAATTGGCCCCACAGTGTACACACACGTGCACGCGTGCACACACACGCACACACAAACAAACGGGTACACACACATACACCCTCATACTGAGGGTTGGTTGCCAGGTTTGGAGACCGACCCTGTCCAACTATGCAGAGACAGACTGAGCACAGGGACTGGCTGCCGTTTTGATAGTATTGTGTGCATGCATATGTGTGTGTGTGTGTGTGTGTGTGTGTGTGTGTGTGTGTGTGTGTGTGTGTGTGAGTGTGAGTGTGTGTGTGTGTGTGTGTGTGTTTGTGCCCGTTTGGTATTCATGGGGCGTCTTGGAGCCAGCAGCCTGGCTGCAGAGGGGACGAGCGGGACAGAATTGAATGGGTTCCAGCCAGCAGGCCATACAAACTACACCCAGCCAGCTGGAAAGCCACTAGTCCAGAGAACGGTCTCTGTGGCCACTGGCTGGCTCTCTCTCTCCATCTCGGCCCTCTTTCTTACACCATATGGACTATGGAGGCCCTGCACATACAGGCTCATAGTCTGCACGCCCCGTGCATATGCACACACACACGCAAAGGAATAGTTTACCCTGAAAATGATCAATCACTCACCGCATGAAGTCTTAGAGATTAGAGATTAATCTTTTTGTTGCATTCCTGCAGTGGCAGGGGGTCCTCCACTGGGGGCGCCACCACTTTTGCATCCGTTCTGGAGCACCAGGAGTCGGTGGTCCCCGGGAATTCCCCGTGAGCAGCCCCGTTGGGGTGGTCATTTGGTCATTTTTGCACATTTGGTCATTTTTTACATCTGGGGGTCCCCCAGGGACCTGGGGGTCCCTGGGGCTCCGGGGGTCCTTGGAGGTTGTAGTTTGGCAGGCAAGGAGTGTGTGTGTAAAATCTGGCATGGATCGGGTCAACGGGTGCGGAGATATAAGCAGGGAAAAAGTGTGGCGTGTGACGTGAGCACATTTGGTCATTTTTTACATCTGGGGGTCCCCCAGGGACCTGGGGCTCCGGGGGTCCTTGGAGGTTGTAGTTTGGCAGTCAAGGAGTGTGTGTGCAAAATTTGGCATGGATGGGGGCAACGGTTGTGGAGATATGAGCAGGGCAAAAGTGTGACGGACTGACTGACCCACAGACAGCCGGTGGAGGTTTTGGTAGTAAATGCGACCTACGGTCGCAACCAATACTTTTGCACTTTTACTCAAGTAGGCTTTCGGACTTAAGAGTATTTCTACAGTGCAGCATTGGTTCTTTCAATTAAGTAAAGAACGTGAGTACCTTTTCCACCACTGAAGGCTTCATGGGGCGAGTAATTGATGGCAAAAAATTTTTTTTTTAGGGTGAACTATTCCTTTAAGTCAGTGGTTCTCAACCACGACCCCCCAAATAATCGTATTTTAACCCACCCTGATGAGCACTAAGAGTTAAGGCATTACATTTTGTATAACACGGTTCTATTGTGAAAATAGCAGCTCTACATGCTCACAACGCCTCGCGTTGTGAGGCGTTGTGAGCATATAGATCGGCTATTTTCACAATTTCTGCCTCTAATATTTGACAATTTGGCCGATGTTTAATTTGTCATTTTAGAGTTTTTAAAAAGTCCTTACATTGTCACTTAAGAAATGTGCAGATACCCTCTATACACTTAAACTTTATGTTGTTCTGTTTACTGTTGAGTCCTCCCCCCCTGGGAAACCCGACCCACAGGTTGAGAACCACAAGCTTTAAGTAATGTATGAGTCAGTGGAGCCGGGGCTCCCTGCAGCAGCGGGGGGGAGGAGGGGGATGACCTAGAACCCTTGGCCCTTTTCGTACTTTTTTTCTCTTTTTTTAAATTACTGCTCTGTCTTTACGGTGCCACTGTGGCCCGTCAAGGAGAACTATAAAAGCCTCCAGCACACGACTACCGTGTCAGGTTAGCAACCCTCCTGCCCAGGAATAACACCTCGCCCTCTCTCAGATCCTCTCACTTTACCCTCGTATTCCCTCTCTTTGCGTCACAGCGTGAAGCAAATGAGGCAGAATAACCTCACCTCCTCTGCTGTTTTCCTTTTCGCCCCCGGTTAACGTCCTCAGTCCTCCTGCATTGGAAGTGGGAGCGCACGCCCAGTAGCTCTGTGTATATGCCAGTGTGCGTGTGTCTGCCTAGTCGAGGGTATTATGGTGAGTTGTTATTAAAGGAATTATTGTGACCGTGCGGTTTTTCGTGCTGGGACGTTCTCCCAAAACCATCCTGCTGCCTGGCTCATGGCACCCTCTCTCTTTGTTTCTCTTTCTGTCCGCGGGCGGCAGCAGGCTTACACACACTCTACAGTATATGGGATATAGGACACACACACACACACACGCACGTGCACGCGCACACGCTGGCGTACAGGTATCAGGTTTTTAGGAGTCCGGCAAGGGGGCTCTTCTCGTACGAGCGGGGGCCCACCCTGTGACAATACTGGCGGAGAGCGCGTGAGGCTGCGGCCGAGAAGGCTGAAAGGCGGCCATTGATAGTTGTGTGTGTGGAGGGGGGGCCGAGGCAGGACACGTCTCTGTTTTAACACATTCCTGCTCTTATTGAGATGGAGCGTGAATGAGGGCCGAGGGGAAGTGGTTATGGTTATGGTTATTGGGGGGTGGGGGTGGGACGGGTTGGTGTGTGTGTGCAGGGGTGTCGCACCAAATTCTGGGCCCTGGGTACAAGGATTCACTCACATTTTGTGCTTTAACTGTTGAACAATAGCAGATATAAAAGCTCGTAGATCTGCTATTTTTTGAGATGTTGATCGTGAACATGTGTGCAAGGTCTTTGAACATTTCAAATCCTTCTTCTTTTTTTTTGAAAAACCTGTTTCTATGTCAGTGGTGCTCAAACGTTTTCACGTGAAGGACCCCCCAAACGATATGTATTTGGCCAGGACCCCCATCTCAAAATATTTAGTTCCAGCGAACCCCCAGAAGCAAAATTTGAGTTACAAATGGCCGCTTAAAAAATACATATATTCAAAGATTTGCATACATTTTCACGACTTTTCAAAAATAGCAGATCTACAAGCTCGGAGCGCGGCACTCGGTGCCGCGCTGTGAGCTTGTATATCTGCTATTTTATCAATAGCTTAAATATTTTAAGGCCCCTCCACCTTGGGCCCTGGTAACTCAGTCTCACTCCCCCCCCCCCCCTTTTTGACGCCCCTGTGTGTGTGTGTGTGTGTGTGTGTGTGTGTGTGCGTGTGCGTGTGCGTGTACGCGTGCGCGCGCGTGTGTGTGTATGGGGGGGTTCAGGACAGGATTGTGTTGAGTCGGCACAATTAGGACGAAACACAGGAAAAAGACGTGCCGACCTCGCGGCCGCTCTTATTGGGCCCCTGAGCAGGTAGTAGCTCTACTGTTCTGCCAGGTTGTTTTTCTTCCCCTCTCCCCTCTCTCCCAACGCTGAATGTGGCCCCTGTTGAACCTCATGTCCGAGGGCCCCGGTCCTATATACCGTCAGCTGTACCAGAGAGGCCCTGGGCCGCTGTTTATTTGACGTGGCGGCCGTATAGTCGTGATACGGCTCATATGAGCCTGGAGGAGGGACTTTTAACGGCTTCGATACTCGCACCACAGAACACACAAGAAGGACTCGGCGGCTCGTGGCGTGTGGAGTGTTCACACTGGCATGATACACAAACTAGGGATGGGACGATATTGTGATAAAAAACAGCCATGATAATCGTATCGTGGAGATTTAATTTATCGTGATATCGTCCTCGTGTCATGCACTGGGTTCAATTTAACCTCTTGGTAAAAAGGTACTTATAATATAGGCCTACGTACTTGATACAGTCTTTTTTTTGTCGCAACGCGACGCACTGTGAGCTTGTAGATCGACTATTTTTGGCAAATGTTCCGCCCCAGGATAATGGATTTTGATTATCGCGATAATATCCTAAATCGCGATTTCTTTGGTCACAATAATCGTGATATGAAATGTTCATATCGTCCCATGATCCCATCCCTAACACAGCTACAGTCTAGCATTCATTTCCATTGGAAGCCAGGGAGGTGATGCAAAGCTACATCCAAACATTTGTAGCTGCTGCAAAAATCTACAGAGCTGTACCATCCAAGTTGAGCTGGCTTCAACGCCAGCTAAAAAGCTACAAATCCAGTGTTGTTGAACCATTTCCACTCACCTTTACTCTCCACTCCAATTCCTGCATAATGGAGGGGGAAATAGTTATTTCTCTCCGCTAGTTCCATGTTTCTTTTCTCTCCTGTATATTTTTCTTGCTGGCCGACGCAATTGAACGGCAACTCGACAGCAGATATGTCGCTCTGATTTACATCTCTTGTTGCTGCCAATGTGAACACGAGGCCTTGTGTCCGCCCTGAGACTGGGGGTTCATGGGTTCGATCCCCGGCCAGGTCATACCAAAGAGCCAGTGCCTCCCTGCTTGGCATGAAAGCATCAGTCTAAGGCCCCGGACACACATTTAAAACATGCGCTTAATACTTTACCTGGGGGGAGGTGGGGGGTAAAGCAGCATCCAATTCATTCCCTATGGAAGTCACATGTTTTGAAGAGGCAGACTTGCTCTTTGGCTTAAGGACAGCCTTAAGAAAAGCTTAGAGCGGGGCGCCTGCTGGCCCGGTGGTCAATGCGCATACCACATATTAGGCTATGATGCCTGCTGGCGTCGCCGGTTCGATTCCCGATCCGGACGACCTTTGCCACATGTCATTCCCCGTCTCTCTCCCCATTTCCTGTCAGTCTACTATCCTGTAAATAAAGGCATAAAAAGCCCAAAAAACAAATGTAAAAAAAAAAAAAGCTTAGAGCAAGCTTGCCTCTTCAAAACATGTGACTTCCGTGGGAATGAATTGGACGCTGCTTTACCCCCCGCCTCGCCCCAGGTAAAGCATAACGTATGTGCTTTAAATGTGTGTCCAAGGCCTCATGGCTTCGGCAAGGCTTAACTTAACTAATGTGAATGGCAAGCATCACTCCCTGCAGTCACTAACGCTCCGAGAAAACTCGCTAACCCGCTTGCTCGCTCATCCCACCGAACACACACACATACTGTAGTATAGTCTACAGTCAGTGCCTGTGAGACACAAACTGTAACTGTGGTTCCAGATTAGATGCAGCTTATTATGCAGGTCTACCTTATCCGCCGCTTGGTTTTATGCTGGCTTCTCATTACAGTCTTTGGGAGGAATGCTAATAGCAGCCTGGGCCTTTAGATAATGGAAACAAGGGCCACTGGGAGGACTGGAGGGTTTCCACTCCACCGCGGCTGCACCTCAACTGTCTGCAGTGGCTTCCTCCACCGCCTGGCCTCCCCTCTCTCCACACGCTGCTGTTTTATCTCTCCTCCAAGACTAAATAGAAGGAAAACCCTCTCTGTGTTAGGGCTGTCACAGTCATGGGATTTGTCTTTTTAACGATTAATTGTCAAACCCATAATTGCAATAATTGCGTCTCCTGTTCTACCCTGGAACAGGAGAAACGTTTTCAACCCCCAACGACGCGGTTTTCGTCAAAACGGATGGGATATCTGACATTTTATTTTGAAAACGACGTCGTCTGAACAGCACCTGATGCAGATAAGGGAGTGTGAAGTAGTGCAAAGTGGATCGAGAGATTAGGTACATGAAGTGAAGGGTGTGCAATTTTTTTTGCTGAATTTTAACTCTTTGTGTTAACAGTGGTGAAAAACTGTAAGCAGCTCTTCCTCCGATCTCAGATTATTTTGCACATCAAGTAATGTTTCGCGATCGCTGCAGGTGAATCATCATCCTCGATATGGACCAGTGGCGGTGGCGGGCCAACCTCCACTCCTGACCCCCTTCATTTCTCACGCTGGTAGTACTGGAGGCTCACTGACTCAGCATCAGCGGGCATCCATTAGCTAATGATGCTGGGTGGCCACACCTACTGTACTGTACCACCCCCCCAACATACACACACATTTCGTCGTTGTCAGGTGAAAACCTTGTATATCCAAAACCGTTTGTTTTTCATTTCTCATTTTAAAAATGACTAAACTAGTGAAAACAGCCGATCTAGATCTAGACTAGATCTGCTGTTTTCACTACTTTTGTGCGACGGCCTTGTGCGATGAAGCAGGGCTTTACTTTGCGAAAGAACATTACATACAAATTTGAAACTTGGAGATACAAGGTTTCCACCCGACAACGACGATATGCACTCGTGGACGTATACACACACACACACACACACACGCACGCACGCACGCACGCACGCACGCACGCACGCACGCACGCACGCACACACACACACACAGTCCGTCTCTTCTCCCCTCTCCCCCTCGTGCCTCTTTACCCTGGCGTTTGCCAAGCTTGAATGTCGTCGCTGTCAGGCTGAAACCTCTTAACTCCACGCTTGTGTTATTTTGTAAGCTAATAAAGCCCTATACCTGATCATCACACTAACAGCGTCGCGCAAAAGCATCAAAAGTTGCAGATCCACGAACTTGTAGATCTGCTATACTTTAGCTGTTTCTGAATTTGAATCCTGGACAGCAACAGCTTTGGGAGTCTTGGGACATATGAGTTTTCCACACGACAGAGACTATATCGTCACTGTCGGGTGGAAACCTTGTATCTCCAAGTTCCAAATGTGAACGTTCTTTTGCAAAGTAAAGCCCTGCTTCATCATACAAGGTTGTCACACAAAAGTAGTGAAAACAGCAGATCTACAAGCGGTGCGAGGCGTTGTGTGCTTGTAGGTCGGCTATCTCCACTACTTTTTAAAATGATCAATACAAAACGAACGATTTTGGACATACAAGGTTTCCACCCCACAGAGACTATATGCTGATGATATGCGGCCGTTCTCAGCGGCACAAGAAAAGAAAAGAAAAAAAAGGAAATCCCCCCGTGTGGAAACACAGAGGTAATAGCGAAAGCAATCATCGAATGATTGATTGCCGTGTTATTAAAACGAGATCCGAACAACCCGAGAGCCGGCGTTTCTTTTCGGTGTATTATTTCTTTTATATGACCCATGACTTGGATCGGGGGGGAAGGAATCATATAATTTTCAAGAAGAAATCATCTCATGTCTCAGATATGCGGCAGATTACGAGCCAACCGAGTGTCTGTGTTTCGGAGCGGGACTAAATGGTGCGGTGAGATGGTGGTGCATGCGTGCATGCCACCCCCCATGCACACACGCACACGCACACGCACGCACGCACGCACGCACGCACGCACACACACACACACACACACACACACACACACACACGCACACACACACTACCACCCACCCACCCACGCTGTTGGCTGCAAGCATTTCATCCAGAGTAAGAGATCATGGGGGAGATGAGCAGGGACGTGCAGAGAATGTTAGAGAGGCAGGGTCTGACATTTCTAAAAGGACCTTTTTGGTGGAATTATCAAAAATAGACGACCTCCAAGCTCACAACGCGTCGCAGCGCGGCACGTTGTGAGCTTGGAGGTTGGCTATTTTTGGTGCGTGATACCACACTCTAACTATCATACTCATAATCAAGTCAATACTGGAGATGTGGCGTAACTGCATGGATTTCTACACAGAGAGGGCAATTCCTTCAACGTAAGATGCTGGATTCAGGACAGTTTGGACAAGGCAATTCTCTTGAATGCAGGTTTGGCATGGAAAGAGGACATTTTGCATTTATTTCACCATAGTAAAAACTGCATTCATGGTCTGGAGAGGGCACTTTTTACAGACGGGTAAAAGGGCAGGGGCTCAAGCCCCCTTTGATGTCTATACAGTATGTGCACGTGCCTGGAGATGAGAGAGAGAGAGAGGGAGAGAGAGAGGGGGGGGGGGGGGGGGAGAGAGAGAGAGAGAGAGAGAGAGAGAGAGAGAGAGAGAGAGAGAGAGAGAGAGAGGAGAGATGACAGGAGAGAGAGAGAGGGGAAGAGGGTTGACAGGAGACAAGAACCATGTCTTGTCTGAGTGGGAGCTTTACGATGCTGACTAATGGATTGGAGCCACACCTCTCCAGACTCAAAGGCTTGCCTCGCACTGCTTACCGTCTTTGGGTCCATAATAGACCTCCTCCTCTGTCAGTGGATTATGTAGGTTTCCGGCGGCTCCCCGAGAAAAGACGCTGCGCCATTTCCACGGGTGTCAGTCACGCCGATGACGTCAGTCCAATCCCTGCCTCTCAGCCTCTTAAGCCTGATTTATACTTGCGTTGCGTGCGGTAAATAGCGGATATACAGTATAAGCACACAGCGCGGAACATTTGTGACGCGTTGTGAGCTTGTAGATCTGCCATTAACTGAGCATGACACTGGCACACAGCTAAGTATAACCGACTCTTTAGCTGTGAGGATATTGCAAGTGGGCCCCCAAATAATTGGCAAAACAAATTTTAATGATAATGTACCAATATCCAAAAGTGACTCAGGGGTAGAATGGCTGCATGGCAACCCGAAGGTTCCCAGTTCGATCCTGGGCTCCCCAGAGTTACTGTTATAGTGTCCTTGAGCAAGACCCTGAACCCCTGATTGCTCCCGGTGAGCAGGATGGTGCCTTGCATGGTTTCTTCCGCCATCTGTGTGTGAATGTGTGTGTGAATGGGTGAATTCTAATGCACAATCTCTGTAAAGCACCTTGGATAAAGGTGCTAGTATATAAATGCACCATTAAACTAGAGAGGTGCAATTCTGGGAAATTGCAAGTGTGGTTGCACTGACGCAAGTCGTGAGGAATCCACTGGGAACTGAATTCCGTCTTACCATTTATATCATATATTGTGATGTCATGTGAAGCAGGACAACAGTGACAACAGTGTGTGAAGCACAGTGTTGTTTTTGACAACACATTTTGATTTAGTTTTAGTCATAGTCTTTTGAATAAAATGTAATTTAGTTGTAGTCATAATTTAGTCACCTGAACGGTTTTAGTTTTAGTCTAGTTTTAGTTGACTGAATATATATATAAGATTTTAGGCAACTAAATCTACTGTTGATTTAGTCGACTAAAATGTATTTTGGCGGGCCTTGATGGCATCGTAATGACTGATTTTACACTTGGTTGCGTGCTGCTGCGACGCGTTGAGAGCTTGTAGATCGGCTATTTTCAGCACACAACACCGGATAGCAACCAAAATGACTCTCTTCTCCACTATAGTCCCTCCTCAACATTTTTGTCTAGTTTTTATTGTGTTGACGAAATTGTCAATATTAGTTAGTCTTAGTTTTAGTCATCACAGCTTAGTTTTTATTTAGTTTTCGTCAGTGACAAAAACGCAGTTGACAAACATTTTTCGTCATAGTTTTAGTCGATGAAATCAACACTGGGAAAGCATGACCAAAAGATTAACTTTTATGTTAACGCAAAAGTTCACAAAAATCAGGTTAACTTTGCAGGCAGATAATTCTCGGACAGAGAACAATAGTGTGTTGCCTAGCAACCACACTCATAAGAACTTAAAATATAGAATGATTGATTGATTGATCATTTCAATACATCATTCAATGAAAACATGGCATGCGGCCCATCCATCTGAAAGGCTGCCGTGTTAATATGTTCACGTAGGCCCTCCTCCTTATCCGTAAAAAGGTTTGAGAGCCAGTGAGTGGAGTGATAACTGCGGCGAGCGGATTCCAGATCAGCAGCGCACACGCAGCGGGGCTGCCAGGTTTAATAGCGGTCCATTCACAGCTGCCGTGTCCTCGACCTGCCACTGTGTTGCAGTGAACCAGATAGCATGTCAAAATCCTGCAGCATTAGCAAAGCCACCTCCAGCCTTTTCTCTGATGAGAACAGCTCCCATGTGGAAGTGGATTTTTCCATCCACAGTGAAAGCAACACCGACGCAGTCTCCAATCCAAAACCCTCCAGCTCCCCGCCCCTACGTGGCCCCTTTTACCCTTGGTAACCCGTCTCTACAACACCCCCCACCCCCCCACCAGTCCCCTGTCCCCGTGCCATCAGACAGGCTATAAATATCACCTGTCACTCTGCCTTTTTACCTCTCTATACAGCCTCACCTGGTGCCCATGGGGCCCTGGTATTCCATCACACACAATGCCCCCTCTAGCCCACCTCCTGGTGCCAACAGGATACCCGTATAGCATGCTAATGCTTGTTTATGTGCTGCTCGCTCTACTCTATCTCTCCATGCTTTAGTGGTCATCAATTGGGAGTCTTGGGACATACATGTTTGGCTTCATGAAGTTTTGTATACCTTGTATACCTTGTATCTGTGTGTGTGTGTGTGTGTGTGTGTGTGTGTGTGTGTGTGTGTGTGTGTGTGTGTGTGTGTGTGTGTGTGTGTGTGTGTTAGGGCATTCACCAAATATTTGAATATCAAAGTCACTATGTTCAACGAAATCGAATATTCGCTTAAAAAATGTATAGTTTATAAAGCTTGGCAAGATAGGAAGTCATAAGAATGAGTTGTCAATGCCGCTGGTGGATGAATTTGTTAATGCTCTCCGTGACCCCCAAAATAAACATATTTGAACTGGGGACCCCCACCCTGACAAGCACTTGGAATTGTAGGTATTACATTTAATGTGACTCGGTTCCACAGATAAATATTGTGAAAATAGCAGATCTACATGCTCACAACGCCTCGCAATGCAGAAAATATCCCATGTAGATCGGCTATTTTCACAATGTTCGCCTCTTGCTTACTTAATATTTTACAGTTTGGCCAGTCCTGTCGAATATTGGACTATTCGAATACTTTGAGGTCGAATAATTTGAATACTAAAAATCACTATTCGTGAATGCCCTAGTGTGTGTGTGTGTGCGCGTGCGCGTTGTGGATGAATAATAATTTACAGAACGGTAACCAGAGGAGGAATGGTAACCGACTGCACACACACAAAAAGAATCACTGCCGTGCACACACTTCATAGGCTTTCGCGAGACCTTCATCATCCAAATTTGGCCATGTCAATGACATGGAGTTTTGCAGTACATATGAATTATTCAAACGTTGGATATGTCAGCACCTGCCACACAGTACAGCGGCACCCATCTGGAAGTCTCTTCCACTAACAGGAAAAGAATGACGCGTCATTACAATTGGCAAGGTTTGAGTGAAAACAATGCATTATGGAATTCTGAATGTCATGCAGTGGCGTCAGTTCAGAAAAAAGCTAAGGTATGGCAACATGACTGGTGTCTTGCACGCGCACGAAGGCACGCGTGCAAGACACCAGTCATGTTGCCATACCTTAGCAACAGGTATGATAGGCTTCGTTTATTTTAAGAAGTACATTTTTTTCCCCCCCGTTTCTACGGTTTCTTGGGCTGGATATGGCAGCCTGGAATGGTTGTTCAAGTGCAGCTAGTAAACTTGGCATGTTAGTAAACGTGCCACAATTAACAATAATGCATTGCACCTGTGCAGTGGCCATGTTGAGGACCAACACAGGTGTTTCACTTGTCTGATTGGCAAAGAATTAATGTTCTACATCAATCAGAACACCTGTGTTGGTCCTCAATATGGCCGCTGTAGGACTACAAATTGAACCCATGAATACCTTGTTAAAGTGACCATTTTGTAACATTTTGCATTTGTAGTTATTTTACTGTAATTTAACAACATAATAACCAGCGCAGATAGACAAAGAGACATTCATGGATTTATATTTAAAGCTATACTGTGTAAGATGCTCAACTAGTGGTCAGTAGCCCTATAGCAAACCGCGGTCGCGTCTTTCGGCCGTTTTTCGCGTCTGCCTCCACCTCGTCTGCCTCCACCTCGCCGAGATCTATCTTTAGAGGGGTCCCTGGTTCCTGTGCGTTCAGGCATTCCAGAGAAACGGACTCCTTCACCCTGCCTGGTAGGCGAGGTTACCTTTTGAGTATAGAGACACACGGGCGACTACAAATATGGCCGCCATAGCGACCCCACTTCAAGATGCGCTGTGATTGGCCGGCAGTGTATAACCCTCGCTGTGATTGGCCAGTAGTGTGATGACGTAATTTTTTCGCGAAAACCGGGGCCCGGTCAGGATCATAGAAAACATATAAAGAGAAGGCTTTAGAAGCTGAAAATAACGGAGTGGGTGTTCTAAAACTTTAGCGATTTAACAGTTAGGACAATTTTAAGATTTGTTTTATAAAAAACGTTACATGGTATAACTTTAAAAGTGACTTTTATTTTCCCCCCTGGACCCAGGGTATGGCAGCTGCATACCCCTGCCATACCCAATTGACGCCCCTGATATCATGAAAAAAGGAACCTTGATTCTGATCCCCCTGGAAGTCGTTACAGGGCAGTGGGAGATGTCCTCACTGTTAATCCATGGAGCCAGTGCAAGGAGGATTTAGATGTTATAGAAGCTGGGGTAAACAGGGAAAGGTTACCCTTAGGATTTAATAAGACTGTGGTTCACAGGGTGGGGATGTTAAAACCTGGTACGTTGTTGCAGATTAACAGTGCAACCGGTGAGTTAGTATTCAAGGTCGAAACAATCCATGCACAGACTAATTGTACTTTCTACACTGACGGAACTAAATGTATGCGATTAAAATCCAGTGATAGCGGAAATTGTTACTCTATACATTTCTGCCACCACCACAGCGTGCGTGCGTGCGTGCGTGCGTGCGTGCGTGCGTGCGTGCGTGTGTAAGTGAGCTACTATATCAAGGATAGTGATACTAGTCCAACTTTCACCGAAGAGTTTTTAGAGCTAAGTAAAAGATCCAGACAGATCCATCAAGCAAAAAAAAAAAAAAGCATTTTAAATAAACAATTGATTTTGATGTCCCCACAATCATACTGTAGCAATACAAATGTGTGTGTGTGTGTGTGTGTTTGTGTGTGTGTGTGTGTGTGTGTGTGTGTGTGTGTGTGTGTGTGTGTGTGTGTGTGTGTGTGTGTGTGTGTGTGTGTGTGTGTTTGTGTGCGTGCGTGCGTGCGTGCGTGCGTGCGTGCGTGCGTGCGTGCGTGCGTGCGTGCGTGCGTGCGTGCGTGTGTGTGTATTCCAACGTATACCAGACAGGAACAGAATGAACTCTCTTGACCTCCATCAGTCCAACCCCGCTGCGCCGGTCCCGTTCAGCAGGATGGCTTTAGCCACATTTTTATTCCGCCTGTAATTCTCTTAAATGTGTTTACAGAGATGAGCCGGGAGGACATTTGATGTCAACAAAGTCCAACATAACGGGGTAAAGGGGGGGGAAGGGGGAGGGGGGAAGGGGGGGACCGAAAGCCTCTCATTTTGAGATCATCTGTGAATGATTTAATCAGGGTAAACAAGTCTGAGTGTGGAGAAAGAGAAACTCAATGTTCCCGTTTTCTTTCTTGACTTGGAGCCTCAAGGACTTCTCCCTGTGATATATGAGGGACCGCGTCTCTCTTTAATTAGCACTGACATCATTTGGAAGGGGAGAGAGAGGGAGAGAAGGAGAGAGAGAGGGAGGGGAGTCAAAGGGGGGGATACAAAACGAGGAGAGAGAAGGGGAGAGAGAGGCTGAGTTTGTATGTGGAGATGGAAATGGGGTAAGGAAGGGGTGAGGGAGAACTGTGCAACAGGCTGCAGGAATGATGAGTGACAGAGGAAATGGAGAGAATGGCGATGAGGCCGTGGTGGAAAAAGTACTCACATTTGTTACTTAGGTAAAAGTATCAATACTGCATTCTAGAAATACTCCGTTACAAGTAGAAGTCCAGAATTCAAAATTTTATTGAGTAAAAGTACAAAAGTATTGGCATCGAAATGTACTTAAAGTAGTAAAAGTAAAAGTCAAAATGTTTGAAAATTGCTCACATCGCGGCGCGTTGTGAGCTTGTAGATTGCCTATTTTCAAATGGCCGAGCTATATAATAGGGCTAAAGTGGTTTATGTATGTTTTATAATACAATCATTTATATCTGCAAAGTAACTAGTAACTAATGTTTTCAAATGAATGTAGTGTAGTAAAAGTACAATATTTGGATGCGAGATGTAGGTCGAGAAGTAAAAATATTGGAAATTGGATATATTCAAGTAATTTACAAATACCTCAAGATTGTACTTAAGTACAGTACTTAAGTACAAGTAATTAGTTACTTTACACCACTAGGAGAGAATGGCGATGAGGAGGAGATGGGGAGGAGGACGCAGAAGAAGAGGGGAGAAAAGAGACATGAACAGTAAATCGACCTCGCTCTGACACTCCAGGCTTTCTGGGAAAACGCGGAGTGCGGGAAGCCGTCTCTCTCTCTCTCTCTCTCTCTCTCTCTCTCTCTCTCTCTCTCTCTCTCTCTCTCTCTCTCTCTCTCAGGAAGCGAGCGCGGAGCCGTCCATGCCGCGGTGGGAGGGGCTGGACCGGGGCCAGGGGTCAGTGGGTGTGGTCTGTCTGTCTCATCATGGCTTCAGTCGTCGTCGCAAACAAACAGGCACATAACGGATGCACGCCAGTAGTCATCTACTCATGTTCAGTTAGCCCTGTTAACAGTTAACAGTTAGCAGCACAGTTGTATTTTAAAAAAAACACACACTGTTTCCTACTTGGTTGTGCAATGTTTCTGTATTGCCAGAATCAGCTTTGTTTGCGCTCGTTTACGGGCTAAAATAATGACTTCGTGAGCATATTTTGATTAATCAATTTCTATTCAATGGAACAATTATTTTTAATTGTCCACCTTGAGTATAAATCATCTTATATTTATTGTTATAGCTATAGTTCTTAAGTCCAAAGTGTACAATGTCTGTACTGTGTTGATAATGCATGCACAGCATAATCAACCTGCCTGTCACATGAAATGAAAGATATCAATAGGCTACATGTTTAACTTTAGGACCTACTGTAGATTATGGTGTGGTTGTTTTTTACAGTTGTGTCACTCTGACGTCTTGATGTCCTACGGTATAATAGAGGGTATGCACGTGACATCATCATTATATCTGGAAGTTATGCAGGAATGCCTACTGACAGCCCATACATCCAAACTGTCCTATTACGACGTTAAACTCACGACGATTTGCCACTCGATTTGCCATTCTCTTTATGCATGCGCATACCCGCTATACCAGTGGTTCCCAAACTTTGAAATTTGAAGGTCTCCCCTTAACTTTGACAATATACAAATGGAACCAAATGGACCCGCTAGGGTCGATTTGGTTTCATTTGTACACTGTAAAAGTTATAGACTTGTAAGGGTCAATTTAGACCCCCATAAAGGAGCCTAGAGAGTCCCTGAAATCCACTTTGGGAACCACTGCGCTATACAAGGGAGTTTATTTTTCCGCGTAGATCATTTTGCACCTGTTTGGTCTGGTGACAATGGTTACCCAAGAAAAACACTGCGGGTCACAACCTGCTTATCAATTTATCAAAAACGTATACAACTTCAAAACATCAATGAAATGTCTCTGCTTCCCCTCTTTAAACCAGACCACCTAGGATGAGAATTAGCCAGTAGCTATGCCCCTCCCAAAAAGCTTTTGTCCAATGCTAGCTTAGAATAACTTCCTGCTTGCCAAGGTTTGCCTTGGCAACAGCCTTGGCAAGCTGCCGGTTGCTAAGCTAGCATTGGACAAAAGCTTTTAGGGGGGGGCATAGCTACTGGCTAATTCTAATACTCTTATACTGTCCTCTTCCAAACGAATGGACCCTTACACAGGTCTGTAAACTGTGTTCAAATTGAAGAACCACTGGTCTACGTCACTTTGGGGACTGGAGCTTTATTGGCCCCACCTTTGGTGGAAATGGATTCCTGCAGGGCAAAAAAAAGAGGAATTAAAGGAGAAATATGGCATGAGTGTGTCCCGTTACAATTTGGGTCTGACAGTGACTTGTGGTTGGATGATGGATGCATCCAGCCGACCCCAGAGAGCACAATGGGACATGAATGGAGACAGAGAGAATTCATACTGATGTCAATTCCCACCATGGAGTAGTAATAGAACACACACACACACGCACACACAGACAGACACAGACACACGCACGCACGCACGCACGCACGCACGCACGCACGCACGCACGCACGCACGCACGCACGCACGCACGCACGCACGCACGCACGCACGCACGCACGCACACACACACACACACACTATATATATACATCACTTGTGAGGACATTACATAGACTTCCATTCATTTTTATGCAAGTCCTGTGGCCTTACCCTAACCTCTATCCCTAAACCTAACCCCTAACCCTAACCCTAACCTTAACCCTAACCCTAACCCTAACCCTAACCCTAACCCTAACCCTAACCGTTCTGTCAGAGGTCCCCTGCAGGTGACTGTGTGAACATGCGTTTAGTCCCCATAAGTATAGCTAGACAAACTCACACACACACACACGGATGGGAGGACACATGCATTCCAAGTAAATGCAATTTGACCATATTAATTGTGGCTGTGTGCAGTGAAAAACACCACAGGGAGTTGGTGAGTTATGTGTCTCTTCGGTCTACAATACTTTCTGGTGGTACAAATACACCCACTGGCACTGGACCGTTAATTTGTAAAGAACCCCGTCTCCATTTGGGCCACTTATAGGCCCAGAACGCTGTGTGACTATGATAAATGAATACTATCAATATTGGTTTGGCTCAAATTCTGGCATTGTCTCGTACTGTTTTTACAGTGCTTGAAGAGCTGGGGCTCGCTGGCTACCCAAGGTCGCTGGCTGTTGATATAAGAGGATCGCAGTGTGCGGCTGCCCGCGCTCTTTTGTTCCTGTCAACAAGGGCCCCCGCGACTACCAAAAGCAACTCCTCCTTTCGAGCCGGGAATTGAACCGGCGACCTTAAGGATCGCCGCTTTTTCTCCTCTACGGTCCCCCTCTCTACCAGCTGAGCTATATATCGAAGGGAGCTCGCCGCAGGGGAGGACTGTGTGCGCGTTTTGTCCGAGTCAGCAACAAAGTGTGGGGCTCTGCTATAGAGTGCTTTGAGCTGCGAGCGGTCTGTTCAGCGCTGCCAGGGCTGGCAAGCGGAGCGCTGTTCCCAGGGTTTAACAGTCACTGGCAGTAGATGTAGGCATGGGCAGTAGATGAAGTGTGTGTGTGTGTGTGTGTGCGTGCGTGCATGCGTGAGTGAGTGCAGGCACGTGCACACATAGACATCAAAGTGGGCTTGAGCCCCTGCCCTTTTATGCGTCTGTAAAAAGGTACCCTCAAGACCATGAATGCAATTTTCGTTATGGTGAAAGAAATGCAAATGCCTCCTTTCCATGCCATACCTGCCCTGAAGGCAGCATTCAAGAGAATTGCCTTGTCCAAACTATCCTGAACTTGAATGCAGCATCTTATGTTGAAAGAATTGCCCTCTCTGTGTAGAAATCCATGCCGTTACGCCACATCTCGGGTATTGACTTGATTATGCTTATAGTTCAGTGTGGTATCAAGCTCCAAAAATAGCCGACCTCCAAGCTCACATCGCATCGCAGAACGACGCGTTGTGAGCTTGGAGGTCTGCTATTTTTGATATTTTCACCAAAGGGCCCTTTTAGAAATGCCCCTGCCTCTCTAACATTCTCTGCACGACCCTGAGTGAGTGAGTGTGTGTGCACGCGCGCTGGTACGGATGTGGTGCGTGCTTGTAGTGTAGTAGAGTGTGCGTTCACTCCATTCAGCACACAAAAACTATAGCCTTGCAGGGGACAAAGGGGGACCTCGCTGACCGGACAACCCCCCCCCCCCCCCCCCCTCCACAAACACCCCAACCCCCCCCCCCCCCCCACCCCCACCCCCCCCCCCACACTCCTTCATCCTATTACCCACAAGGCAGTGCGCAAGCACGGGGGTGAGAGGGGGGCTGGGAAAGTTCCCCCTCGGCTTCTCCGGCTAATCCCTCGATAAATAAACGGGGAAGACAGACCACCACTGATATTTGTAAGCCAATACTCCCTCGGAGGCCAGGATGGACCTGGGCTGGGCCCGGCCCGGGCCTCGGACACCCGGAGGGGCCGACTCCCCTCGGCCCCCTACTCGTCTCTCAGTCTCTCTCCTCAGGATAGCAGAGAGATATGCGCTGACACATGAGGCCCAGGGACTCACACACATACACACTATACGAGGGTGTGGAATCTGTAGCTATAGAGTTGTAATCAAATACATTTCGGTGCGAACCTGATATGTCAACTTTGTCGGACTAAACGCACATAGATGTCTAGAATAATTTGTGTCAGGAGTAGTTGGTGCAATACTGTAGTGCAGTATTTCTCAAAGTGGATTCCAATGAATCTGTGGGTTCCTTTAGGAGGGTATAAATTGACCCTTACAATTCTGTAACTCTGACAGTGTACAAATGGAACCAAATGGACCACACGCTCAGAGTTAAGGGAAGACCTCGGAATTTAAAAGTTTGAGAAACACTGCTGTAGTGGGTGTACATACACACTCTCTCTCTCTCTCTCTCTCTCTCTCTCTCTCTCTCTCTCTCTTTCCCCCCCGCTACAACAGAAATCTAATTTCATCTGCCAGCCTGCTAAAATGTATGCAGAACAAATGCCTTGTATTTCCCTAAAGACTTCCCAGCTCAACATGCATGCATCCCCTCTCCCACGTATTCCCACTCTCAGCCTCCCATCCTCAGGCAATCACATTAGGAATGTCGGACATGGAATAGTTGGGATGGTAAAGGTATAACAAGGGCAAACAGATGGTCACGGTCACACACACACACACGCACGCACGCACGCACGCACGCACGCACGCACGCACGCACACACGCAAACATGCTCAAGCCATGTCCATGTGGGATGTTCATTCTCATGCCATCATCGGGTCAGGGGATAATTGATTTATTATAGACATGTCTCGGTCCATGCCATCACTCAAGCTGTCACCCGATTGGCTGGCACAGGGCTTAGGATTATGGTGCCATGAGATAGTGGGTCTCAACCCTTTTCAGGCTGCGACCCCCAAAACAATCATATTTCAACCGGGGACCCCCCACCCTGACAAGCACTTGGAATCGTAGGAGTTGGCATTACATTATAGTTTGACTCGATCTGTTCTACTGTGAAAATAGCAGATCTACATGCTCACAAGGCTTCGCGTTACGAGGCGTTGTGAGCTTGTAGATTGGCTATATTAAAATGTTTTGTCTCTATTTGAAAAGAGGTACTAGAAAGGTCTTTAAAGTCCTTAAATTGTCACTTTAGAAATGTGCAGATACCCTGTATACACCATCTGGGGCCCCCCCCCCAAAATAATTTGGGGACCCCTCCGGGGGTCCCGACCCAAAGGTTGAGAACCATTGCCATAAGATGCAGCACATACAGCAAAGAGGGGACAGAGTTTATTTTCCCTGGGATGATCTCGTGTTGTGTTTACATACTTGCGCGTTTAGACGCGGGGTCCGACTGATTTGCGCCGTCGTTGTTTGGATACACATCGGGTGTCTATACAGGCCCGATTCTCTCTGGTCCCGTTTTCGAATGGAGCGAGCACCCCGTGTTCTGAACCTGTTCTCAACCCCCGTTTTGTTGTAAAAAAAAGTTTGGAGATAGCACAAACAGAACTGGTAGTGACCTCCCCGTGACGCACATATTTTAGGGAAATGTTTAGATTTTCCTTTTCTTTTTTTGTTCCCTAGAATACAACTTGTCACCGAGGAGACAGGCGAGAAATGGCATCATTGTTGGAACTTTGTGTGCTGCTTTGGAAAGGTCACTATGACCAAGACTAAGAACTCCTAGTCCCACACATTGCTCAGTCAGAGAGAGAGCATGGCTTTCACCTGAAAAAACCCTGTTTTGGTTTGATCTGTGATTCATTTATTTATTTTATTTTTTTATTTTCATTACTCTTTTTTTTTATGTGCCGAGTGAACTTCATGACTCTTCATCTAATGGAACATAGAAAACAGGAAGCACGACTATGAAGGAGATGCAATGTTTTCATCCATCACAAAGCAATAAACAAAAGTCAAAGATCAAAGTTTGAAAAATGAAAGATTTTTTTTTAAAACGTTTTAATGGAAATATATCGTTCCCTTCCCTCGGAGGAAACACACAAAAGTTCAAAGCCTGTTACAGTATCTAAACATGAAGTCATACGATGACTTGTAGACGGACAAGAACATCGCTTAGGTTCGCTTGCATGAGCTTCAATCGAGTGGTTCTCAACCTTCTCTGGTCCAGGGCCCACTTGCGACCCACCCAAAATCACACCCATGTGACCATTCACCCGATGCACCCATCTGACCATCCACCCAATGCACCCATCTGACCATTCGGCTGCCGTGTTAAGTGAGCAACCTCATGCATTTTCAGGGCATCGTTATTTTAATGATCAGTATACTGATCATAAGATCATTATGAGCAGTATACTTTAAGTAGCCTGGAAAGCAGACAAAAATTAAATAAATTCTGGTTCTCTAAGACTAAGTAGTTGTAACTCAAGTTTGATTCTCTACACAGAATAGAGCAGTGGTTCTCAAAGTGGGGTCCGGGGACCCCCAGGGGTCCATGAGGGAGTTCCAGGGGGTCCTCAGCTAAATGATACTGTAGTTAGTAACTAAATGGACCCTTATGGGTCTGTAACTCTGAGAGTGTACAAATGGAACCCTCTCAGAGTTACATTAATATTGAGTTTACTGATTGATTTTTATAAATGGGGTCCCAGAGATAGAAATACCATTAAATGAGGGTCCGTAGCCTAATGCATATCAAACTGGCAGTCCTTGATGGTTGAGAATCACTGCTAGAGCTCTTTTCAAATGGGGGGGCCGCAGGCTAATAAGTGTCAATTTGGGGGTCCTTGACATGAAAAAGTTTGAGGACCACTGGAATAGAGGGTTCAAGTGGTTAATGTAACAGCGCCATACCTTAGCGTGTGACTTTATGCCTTATCATATTGTGTTTCTGAAGAGTCTGAGCTTCTGTGTAAGTTTGTCTAGCGGTGTCAAGGTGCATCTAGTTGTGTGGACAGCTGCCCTGTCTGTTTGGGGCTGATCTGTTAGGGCCCTGTCAAAACCCAGATGGGGGGGGTGGGCTCTGTTCCTTTGTGTGTGTGTGTGCGAGCATGTGTGTGTGTGTGTGTGTGTGTGTGTGTGTGTGTGTGTGTGTGTGTGTGTGTGTGTGTGTGTGTGTGTGTGTGTGTGTGTGTGTGTGTGTGTGTGTGTGTGTGTGTGTGTGTGTGTGTGTGTGTGTGTGTGTGTGTGTATGGGGCTCGAATCGTGACACGGGGACGTTGGTGCGTGCGCGTGCACGCATTCGATTTTATCTGTGTTGTACTGAACGCATGGACTTCTCCTGTAGTTTTTCAATGGCATTTAATAGCATTACACGTAGGCGTCGCTGGCACGCGTAGCTGTGTGTCTTCATTTAAGTGGCCAGGCGGGGTACACGGGGACGCGTTTAATTAGGCGTTTGTGGCGAACGCATGTGTTAACGCACGCATACATCTTTTGGTCATGTGGCCATCATGCGTGAGACGACACGGTCAAATGCAGCGCCGCCATGAACTGTACGCGTGATTGACTTGTTGCTCTGCTCTGGGACGCACGTGTGAGCTGTGTGCCACCCATTTGATTCTCAGCGCTAAACCTGCGTGTGTGTGTGTAGACGTGTATATCAAATAAAACATCCATCCAGAGTCTGGATTCCAGACGTTCATGCGAGCATGCGTTGGTCTGTCACTGTGGGCTGCATGCTCTCTGTGCTCCTTAGGGCTGGCGTAGCAAATTTGCTTTATATAGGCCTATTTGAATTGAGATAAAATACAGACCCTCAAGGACCACCGCGGTGGTCCTTTGGTGAGTTGGTGGTCCTGGTGGTCCTGACTGATTGAGACTATACATATTTCGTTAATTTATTTATATTTATTTATTTAACTGTTTTTGTTTTGTTTGGTGTTCCTAAGTTGAGCCCTTCGGAATGGCTGCCTTCTGGTTATGTTGTCAGTTAAATTGCTTTATTTATTATTAGTTTAGTTCTGTTCAGTTATGTTGTGTTTAGACCTTTATTTCGTTATTTGTTTGTTTTGTTTAGTTATTAATTTCAGCTCTGAGCAGCGGCCTTTTCTTCGTCACAATTTATAAGATCGGTGAGTAGGCCTACAGCCTCCTAGCCTTTAACTGTTAGCAATATATACCCAATGGCCAACGTAGAATGTAGTCATCTTGGTCTCTTGTGATCTTATCATTTATTTATAAATGTATTTTATTTAATTTCAGCTGCTTGCTGTCTGATTGGATTATTCGCCGGAGCGAGCGCCCTGCGGCGGTGCGGCCTCCCGGCGCGGCCTTGCGCCCAGCGCTGGATTTTTGGGACTCTCCAGAGAGAGAGAGAGAGAGAGAGAGAGAGAGAGAGAGAGAGAGAGAGATCGTTTTGCTCGCTGTGTATGAAAGGCTCTCTCTCTCTCTCTCTCTCTCTCTCTCTCTCTCTCTCTCTCTCTCTGTGTGTTTCAAATGGATGATACGCACGGAGCGAGGAGCGGAGAGAGATAGAAAGGGAGAGAGAGGAGAGAGGAGGGGGGGGGGGGGGGGGGTGTAGACAGACAGATACGTGGTTCTCCTCCTAGTCTCGCCGCTGTTTTAATTATTAGCTTCCAATACTACATTATAGGCCTCTTAATGTAAGGCTACTGCAGCCATGTATTTCATGAGGAGAGCTGGAGAATGGAGAAAGATCAGGGCATTATTACGCAGCGGTCCAGCGGACAGATCACTAGTAGGCTAATATTGCTGTTAAATAGTGTGTTATTTGTCTAATTTGTTAAATTGTCATGATGAGGCAATGCCCAGTGCTCCAATCCACAGTAAAACGAAACAGCTGCGAGCCTGTGACCACTTGTCGCGCTCGTTACACCTCCGTGGTTGCCCTGCGCTAAAAAAGTTGAGATTTCATTCATAGATTCCTCACGCATAACTGCCAAGTATAGGGAATTTAAACATCCCACGAACAAGCTGTGGGTTTGTTTCTTTCTCTCTGTCGTTCTTAATCTTGTTCGCTTTCGCTCTCTTTTTCTCACTTGATCAGGCTATCTCTCTCTCTCTCTCTCTCTCTCTCTCTCTCTCTCTCTCTCTCTCTCTCTCTCTCTCTCTCTCTGTGTGTGTGTGTGTGTGTGTGTGTGTGTGTGTGTGTGTGTGTGTGTGTGTGTGTGTGTGTGTGTGTGTGTGTGTGTGTGTGCCGATCATCATCATAGATTCAGAGCCTAATAACTAATATGTAGGCCTACTGGTAGCCTATTTGCTCCGCCTAAAAATAAACACGGAATGCATGCCAAAATGTTGCGTGATGCCTAATCAATGGTTGTTGTGATAATCGATTTGGGTGCACGGTGGTCGCCCGCAGTGAGTGCACCTTCAGGCTGGCTGTGCATGCATTCATTATCATTATTCATTACTGTCTGAAAAGTCATCCAATAAACTGAATAAAGACTACTATGTGAATTGTGAATAACCCTTTACCTTATACTGTCACTGCCGGCCTGCCGCTGTGATGTGATGTGATGCATTTTGAAGGTCCATGAAGAAGTAATCCGTTATTTGGGGTGACCAGAATGCAGGATAGACTATCATTAGTTGGCTGACTGAGAATATAATGCCACAATGGTTTAAGTTATCTAATGTAACTTTGAGAAGCGCAGAGCTGGTCCATTCAGACCAGCTGCGGGACTGCTGCGCTAATTGGGTTAACTCGTTGACCCTATAGCAGGCGCGTACACTTCATTAAGGCGAAAAGGCCGTCGCCTTACATTAATTCTGTAGAAAATGTTAAAAATAGCCCCCAAAGCACCCCCAAGCACCCAAAAGGCCCTGCTAATTTCAAGAATGTCTCTCAACCCCCCTTGCACACTCGCTGGGGAAGGCAGCCAGCCAGTTCTTTGGGATGTAAATTGCTTCTCCTCGCCTTTTCCTCGCCTTTTGTTCCTGTGCGTCTTTTGTTATAATGGTGTTACAGGGCAGGGGAGGAGATTTTGGGCCATTATCACCTCTACCTGGCTGAAAGGTGGGCTACTGTATAAAACAGGCTCTCAGACTAGCCTTGATTCATTACTGACTGAACTCCAACATGGGACCACCAGCTAAGAAGAAGTTCACCCGCTCCAGTTCACCGCCGCCAGCAAAAGCAAGCCGCCTTCTGAAGACCTCCCTGCCGCCGCTTTGGAGCCGCCTTCGCCGCCTTCCGAAGACCTGCCTATAGGGCCTATAGGCCTAGGCCTACTTGCGCTATTCGATTTATAATTGAAAAATGGAAATGCAATGACAGTAGGCCTATTAATTCATTTATCTATCTGTCTGTCTGTCTGTCTGTCTGTCTGTCTGTCTGACAGACAGACAGACAGACAGACAGACAGACAGACAGACAGACAGACAGACAGACAGACAGACAGACAGACAGACAGACAGACAGACAGACAGACAGACTGATCATTTTCCCATTGCACACGAGAATTCAGCACCGCAGGCAGCCCCTCATCACAGACAGCGTGTTAAAAGTGGTTGCACTTACAGACTTACTTGCGTATATGAGACAGAAATGGGCCTCTAATATTTGACAATTTGGCCAATGTTTAATTTGTCACGTTAGAAATGTTCAGATACTGCTCTATAGACGTAGACTTTGTTGGTTTGTTTACTGTTGAGTGAGAAAATGGTGCATATTAAGTTAATAATTTGGGTCCCAACCCACAGGTTGAGAACCACTGGTATAGCTTTCAATGGATCAATTATGCGCGGTCATTATTTGCTTTCAAGGAAAAACAAACAATAGATGTGTGAATTACGCCGGTCATTAGCTCCTGCTGTGACATCAAATGAATATGGTCCACCAATTAAGGATCAAAGCAAAGGCAATTGTGGTGATCGAGGATTTCGGTGTCTGGAGGTTTATGAGTGGAGTTTTTTTTTTTTTTTTTTTTTTTGGGGGGGGGGATTCGACAAGAGATGACTATTTTCTGAGGAGTTGCTCACAGAGTCAGATAAAAGGAAAGTGCCACTGGAGTGAGGAGAAATATTGTATGTATCCTATAGGCTATGCCTAAAATAGAATATTGCAGGCCAAATCGTGGCAAATGGAGACGTTTTACGCGCAGCGAAAGCCTGGGCTGCGAGGAGAGATTGATAGAGCAGAGAGGGAGGGCGAGAGGAGAGACAGCCAGGTTAAGATAGAGAGAGACGTTGAATATACATTAATATCTTGCTAAACTAAGTATAGGCTCTATATAATTTGTCTGGTTTATTGCAGGGTTTAACGCCGCTGGTTTTATTTTTTGATCGCCCGTTTCCGACCGCGATAAGCGCCGCAATTTTGCTGGGGTGCACTGTTGATTTGTATACATTTGAAAACTTGAATTGGGACCAACATTGTGCATCAGTAGGCCTATACCGTTGTTATACCTACATTTTTATGTTAATAATAATTCATAATTCCATTGTTTTTTTGTTTTACCGTGGAGTAAATCTCATGTCTATACTTTGAAAGAAATATGCCAGTTCAGCTGTGAAAGATCACATCTTAAGCCTGGACTTTGTTTAATTTGGTTTCTAATTTAGTGCGTAGACAAAACGATATAAGATAATACAATGTATAAAAAGCATATAAGTAAAGTGTCCCTCTGGGATGAAAGCTGCTGTTGGATGTTTTCTGTCTGGCATCATAACTTAGTTTCGAATACCGTTATGTGGTAGATGTGCGCACAGTGTGTGTTGGGTCACAGGGGACGGGGACGGTGGGAGAGAATTAGAAATTAGTAAAACAGACATTCATTGAGAATTTGAGAAAAGGCCTTCTGAATGTTGATGGGTTTTTGGAGAGCTGTCCAAGAGCCCCAAATTACGCATGAACGAGAAGTAAGCTGCGTTTCAGAGAGAGAGAGAGAGAGAGAGAGAGAGAGAGAGAGAGAGAGAGAGAGAGAGAGAGAGAGGCCGCCGCTGCAACCCATTTTGTGCCCGACTGCGCGCTTTTTCAATGCACCACCCACATATCAAATGAATTAAACAGAGCAGGCATCACAACCATTGATCTGGCATCACGCATGCTTGCTTGCATGCATGCATGCATGCCGTGATTATTTTTAGGCGGCGAAAATATGAGTTATTATGATGATCATGATTCTTTTTTCTTTTTCTCTCATTTTTTGGTGCACTTTGGCACAACCATTGCTCTACACAGAATGGAAACGACAGTTACCAGACTACCAGTAACTACTCATCGACAGAGGGAGAGGTTCATATGGATACAGCCAAAAGCGACCTTATCATTTAGTTGACAGCGCCATGCAGCCGTTAACTGCTGCTGCTTATTTATTTAGGAAAAGAAACAAATGACAGAAAGAGAGAGAGGGAGAGAGCGATCGATCCACTCAGAGTTCATTTAGGCCTACGTGTATATTCGTTTTTCCAGAGGGGCGATTTGGTTGCAGCAATAGGCCTACATAACTTAGCGCAAATGTGTGCATGTGCGTGTGTGTGCGTGCGTGTGTGTGTCAGTGTGTGCGTGTGTGTCCAGAAACGTTTTGGAAACGCCACCTTAATTGTCTTCTTGGCTTGCGATCATAAATAGCCTACGAATAACGAAACCACAGCAAAATATCCTTCATCAGATAAATTAAGGGGACTGGAGTAAAGGGATATAAGAAATTGTCCATTTTAGAAGTAGGCCTATTTAAGCCTTTTTAAGCACTTGTATATGGAGCGATTGGAGCCTATTAGGCTATCTTATAGGCCCATGGGCCGCCAGGCGCACACATATGGATTGTTTATGTGATGATGATAATGATATAGGAATAGGACTAATGCAACAGCGCGACAATAGGTGCATTTCATTGACCAATCTGATCTAAATAAAGACAGACAGACAGACAGACAGACAGACAGACAGACAGACAGACAGACAGCGTCGTGCACAACTGTGCGACTTGTCAGTAGCTATATATTCCATGTCCATCAGTTTTGGGCCGACGATAGGCTATCATTTGATAACAAGACAGACCCCAGCCAAACTGCGAAAAATTGCCGATCTACAAGCTCACAACGAGGTGTGTCTACAGACTACACAACATGCATGCTTGCGAGTTTGCAGATCTGGTGAGCTACCCCAAGGCATACTATAAAGCTTTGATTAGATTAGATTAAATAAGCCATGTCACAGTGACCCATTGTAATTTGGCAACTTTTTTGAGCCTATTGTTAAATCAAGTAGGCGTATAGACTATATTTATTGCTCCTAATAATTAACAAATTAAGCCAGCAATATAGCCTACATTACAGCTACGTGATTTCATCTGTTCTGTAGGATATTATTCAATCATTAATGCGGGGAATGGCGCGTCGTTGCTGTCCGTGGCTCCCCGGGGCTCCGGTGGGCCTGGCAGGCTGGCCCAGGTGCCCACTGAACGGCGGGGTGACAGGCGGTGGTCCGCGGGGCCGGGGGACCACTGGATGAAGCTCCGATGCTGCCTGGGTGTTGGCGCCGCCTCGGTGGACGCACAAAGCCTTATTTCTCGGTCAATTCTCAAGGGATTTTTCTAATTTTAAGTACTGTATATCTGTGAAGTGTCTGAATACAGTGTATATAGGCCTAAATGCTTTAATTGTCCCTCCATCAAACCATCAAGCTTGAAGTACAGGAATAATACTAGGCCGTTACAAGATTGCGTTGAGAGAGAGAGAGAGAGAGAGAGAGAGAGAGAGAGAGAGAGAGAGAGAGAGAGAAAGAGAGGGAGAGAGAGAGAAAGAAAGAAAGAAAGAAAGAAAGAAAGAAAGAAAGAAAGAAAGAAAGAAAGAAAGAAAGAAAGAAAGAAAGAAAGAAAGAAAGAGAGAAAGAGAGATGGGGGGAGATGCACATAAACTCATTCCTTTTTTTTCTTCTTCTTCTTCCACCCCTATGAACTGCCGCTCTACGCACAGCTGAATCGTTCGCTTATAGAAGCAGCGGCCGCGCATTGCTTTTGCAAAAATAGAAGGGCTTTTTTTTCCAGTCAGTGCCATCCTTTTTTTTTTTTTACATGACGGGTCACGCGTACCATAGTGGAACCATAGTGGACATTTACATGACGTGTCCACGCGTACCAATGCAGGGCAATCGTGTGCGCCGGAGTGCCACTGGAGCAGAACTAACGCATGCACACACGCATGCATATCTAAACAAAAACCATGCTGCACAAGATGCGTAGCAACGTTCAGAAGGCATTAAAAAAGCTTCATAGTGTGTGTGCGCGTGCGTGCGTGCGTGCGTGCGTGCGTGCGTGTGTGCGTGCGTGCGTGTGTGATTTCAGAGATCTGAGTTTGTCTAAGGAATGTGCGTCCTGTAATAGCTGTGGTTATTATTACTGCTAGTCTGCATTCTACTCCACCCTCTGCACACCTGCCCTGTGTGTGTGTGTGTGTGTGTATACACACACACACACACACACACGCACACGCACACGCGCGCACACACACACACACACACACACACACACACACACACACACACACACACACACACACACACACGCACACGCACACGCACACACACTCAACAAACATGTAAATATACACACCCATAACAAGGTGGACCTCCCAGACTCACTCTCTCACAATGAGATGACTGATATCTTTACATGAGCCGACTCTGCTCTGTATCAGTGGTTCCACCCCCAGGGGTCCTTGAGGTGGTTCCAGGGGGTCCCTAGCAAAATGGTTAATATGGCATAAATGTGGGGGTCCTTGACGTGGAAAAGGTTTGAGGACCACTGCTCTATATCACTGGTTCTCACTGGCGACCCCCAAAATAATCATATTTTAACTGGTGACCCTCCACCCTGACAAGCACTAAGAGTTGAGGCATTACATTTTGTATAACACGGTTCTATTGTGAAAATAGCATATCTACAAGCTCACAACGCCTCGCAACGCAAGGCGTTGTGAGCATGTAGAGCGGCTATTTTCACAATTTCAGACTCAAAAACTACTTAAATTGTCACTTTAGAAATGTGCATATACCCGCTATACACTTCAACTTTATGTTGGTTTGTTTACTGTTGAGTGTGAAAACAATGTTGCACTTTAATGTAATCATCTGGGGACCCCCCAAAATAATTTGGGGACCCCCCTGGGGGTCCCGACCCACAGGTTGAGAACCACTGCTCTATATTACCTAAAATGAGCAGTCTGGTTTGGATGATGTACACCTAGTGGTCCCCAAACCTTTTAGCTCGACACCCAAAAGAGAAATCAGATGTTTTCCCGGGACCCAAACTATTGGAAATGGCAGATCTACAAGATCAAAATGCATCGCTTCACGCCATGTTGAGAACTGGTAGATCGGCTATTTTCACTACTTCTTAATTTTCTAATTATGGAATTTCTTACGAATGGGTCCCGACCCACTGTTTGGGAAACAGTGATGCAAACTACAGCGATAGAGAGTAGGCAATATGAGGATCTGATCTGCTGGTTAAGACCTGGACTTAACCCATTCAGAACGGGTACACTATATTGTGTATCATTATTTTATGCTTTAACTATTGAAAAATAGCAGATATACAAGCTCACAGCACGCGCTGTGAGCTTGTAGATCTGCTATTTTTTGAAAAATAGTGAAAATTAGAATTTTGACCCGATTCTTTAAGTGTCTTTTGAATCCTTCTAAGGTTGAAAAACCCATGTTTCTATGTCAGCAATCTGGCCAGTCATCATCAAAGAAAAGGTCCTTTTCACTTAACTAGAGCTCAGTTAGTCTGTTCTTGAGAGACTACTATGTCAGTGGTTCTCAAACCTTTTCATGTGAAGGACCCCCAAAATGATATGTATTTGGCCACGAACCCACATCTCAAAATATCTAGTTCCAGCCCAGGGACCCCCCAGAAGCTAAATTTGAGTTACAAAAGTTCACTTTGAAAATACATATAGTCAAAGATTTGCACATTTTCACGACTTTTTCAAAAATAGCAGATCTACAAGCTCGCAGCGCGGCACTCGGTGCCGCGCTGTGAGCTTGTAGATCTGCTATATTTTTCAATGGTTGAAGCATTCAATAATTCTAGGCCTAAATACTTTAGCTCTGTGCAGCGCTGAGCTTGTACAAATCTTGTACAAATCTGAATATATCTTTTTAGAAGCGAACATTTGTAACTCAAATATTTCCTTCTGGGGGTCCCTGGAACAACATATTTTGAGATGGGGCTTCGCGGCCAAATGTATGTAATTTTGGGGGTCCTTGACATGAAAATGTTTGAGAACCACTGATTTAGACGAAGGATTTAGAAGACATTTATAGAATCACGTCAAAAATATAATGAGTAATAATGCGTTCCAGGTGGAAACCACCAAAATTGTTAATTTTCAGGATTCAAATAAAAGAAATGCAAAAGTAGCAGATCTACATGCTGAAAATCCATTGCTTTGTGCCACGTTTTGAGCATGTAGATCTGTACTTTTGATGCTTTTGTGTCCCAAAAAACACAACATCGTTATAAGATAAGAGGTTTCTGCCTGACAGCAACGATATATAAATATATATCGTCGTTGTCGAGTGGAAACCTCCTATCTCCAAGTTTCAAATGTGTACGTTCTTTCGCAAAGTAAGGCCTGTTTCATCACACAAGGCCGTTGCACAAAAGTAGTGAAAACAGCAGATCTGCAAGCACACAACGCCTCGCGGTGCGAGGCGTTGTGTGCTTGTAGATCGGCTGTTTTCACTAGTTTAAATCATTTTCAAAATGATAAATGCAAAACGAACGGTTTTGGACATACAAGGTTTTCACCCGACAACGACGATATATTCTTTCACTAAATAGCCTTTTAGTAAAAAAAGAAAAAAGACAGGTTTTTAGAATGATTGTAGACTGGAGTGAATTAGCCCCGACTTTAATACTCCAACAGTTGCCCAGATAGAGGATTCTGGCCTGGAGTGTTTCATTCTGTTGCTACTAACTCAGCAAACAAACTGCTTGGCAGCGGCGCGGCGAAGCTTGGGGGCCAATCAGCGGAGAATAAAAACAAACGGTAAACTTCTACAATATCCTTGATTCGCTCATTAACCTCGCTCAAATATTCCAGTTTGGACAGATTTTATTTCATAAAACGATCCACTTTACGCAAGTTTGAAATTTAAGATCGTTCCAATTAAACCTCGGGGCCCCAAGAACATTTTTCCGCGCTGCCATTGAATTTAGAACAATTTTAACCACATGAACCCTATATACTGTTAGCAGGCCTTAGTTCTGGCCAAGTCATAATGGGCGAACATTTGGCCAAAATAGGTGAACATTCCGTTGAAATAGGGATAAGACCAGGGACATGCTGCATGGGCCCCTGATTCAGCCTGGGAAAAAGAGTTGGAGAGGCCCTCATTGCGTATAGAGAGAGATCTCTCTCTATAGAGCTACTGCTACTCAAAGATTTGTGACAAAGTGACAAGCCAGTGGGCCAATTACATGAGTTATATTTCGTCGTTGTCGGGTGGGAACCTTGTATGTCCAAAACCGTTTGTTTTGTATTTATCATTTTTAAAATTATTTAAACTAGTGAAAACAGCCGATCTACAAGAACACAACGCCTCGCACCGCGAGGCGTTGTGTGCTTGTAGATCTGCTGTTTTCACTACTTTTGTGCGACGGCCTTGTATGATGAAGCAGGGCTTTGCTTTGCAAAAAAATGTACAAATTTGAACTTGGAAAAAACTTGGAGATACGAGTTTTCTGCCCGACAGTGACGATTTACTTTGTTGGCCGTCCAGCCCCCAAAATGGAACAAAGGCCGACATTTTATTTTAATTTCTTTCCTAATGGCCGGCCTGGACCGGCCGGGAATGAACCGGCCGTTCGGGAGTTGTCCCGCTTTTCCCAATGGCCAGCACGTCCCTGGATAAGACTCAACTGGAAATAGCGGCTGGACAAGCTCACAATGTGTCGTAGCGCTTGTAGATCGGCTGGTGCTGCTATTTGATGCACGGCGGAGTGAGGAGTGATGGAGCGCGTGGAACAATGTGCACAGAGCTCGCGGCTCAGACGGTGTTGACAGGCTGTATGGCACAAAACAGTTGCTACCTTCTATCTTTTTTTTTCCTTCCAGCCATCTGCAGTGGTCCTGCGTGTGTTGTGTGTGTGTGGGTGTGCGTATGTGTGTGTGTGGGCGTGCACATGCGCGCTTTTGTCTTGCACAATGTGTGGCCGAGCACCGTACCAAGCACACGTGAATGTTTTTTTTTTATGGGCCCCAGCGGGTGTTAAGGTTAATGCAATGAAACAAGCCGTCCGCACGCCCCAGCATCTGTGCCCCAAGAGACAACTAGAAACTATCGTTAGACGAGAGAGAAGAGAGAGAGAGAGATTCAGAAAAAGAGTAGAGTTCACGCCATATTAAAGTTGTAGATCTTAAATGTCTACAGCAGATCTACAGAAGGTTTTGCTGTCAGCGAGCAGTACGCAGCTCTGCAGGCTTGTGTCATTGACGGTCCCCCAGTGCTCAGGAATAGCTGGCCACTATGTGGAAACCTCCATTTAAACTCCATTTATAGGGCGCATGTGATGAGTGCTCTACCTCACCCTAGAGAGAGAGGGGGGGGAGGACTATTTATAGCCACCAACGGCACTGGCATATGGACCCCGACCAACACCGACCGCCGCGTTTTGTAACTGTTAACGCATATTTCAGCTGCTTACACAGGGCTTACACATCTCCCCAGCATGTGTGGACACAAGACACAGAGACACATGCACGCCTTCTGCACATGTGCACACATGCGTGTCGCCTCCTGTCGTGCGGGAACCTCGTATGTCCGAAACTGTCGTAGGATTCCTGATCGTATTGAGGATTCAGATTCAAAGCTAGCAGATCTTCAAGCTCGAAATGCGTCGCTTCGCGAGCTTGAGGATCTGCTACGTTTGATTCTTTCTCGTGACGCTCTTAGTATGGTCAAGTACGGCGCGTTAATTTGTGAAAAAACATATCAAGTTCAAGTTCAAGGTAGACTTATTGTTACATCTTGTGTACCGGTACATAAGAGTGAAACTTATTTTGTTTTGGCTTCCTTTCAGACAATGCGGCAGAATGTATTTAATACTGTAACAATGACAACAAAAATAAGAATAATGTATAAAGATTTAAGGAAAAGAAAGGGCAAAAAACAAAAGAGCGAGAGTGAAAAATAAAAGAGCATCATCAAATGTATATAGTACATAATCAATGTCAATAGTTGCACTTGCAACCTAACTTTGTGTAAACAACTTCACAGTGTATTATGTGCAACAGGATAGTATATTTAACCTCACATTATATTCTATTTAAAACAGGGGTCTTCAACGTTTTCAGGCCAACGACCCCTTAGTTGAGACTGAGAGAGAGATGAAGCAGGGACCCCCACAGCTTTTTCATAGATTCCATATATTTTCATTGTTTGACAGCAATTTGTGTTTTCAGATATAGTATGTATTTAACCACTTGAACCGTCAACACATAACTTGACATTTCCCTCTGTACTTAATCTGCTCTTTTTTCCCCTATACACCAAGCGTCTTTTCCGAAAATAGCCGATCTACAAGCTCACCTCGCAGCGCGAGGCGTTGTGAGCTTGTAGATCTGCTATTTTTTGGCTAAAGTTCTCCGAATATGGACCAAAGGTTTCTATCACACAAAGATTTGGAGGACCCCCTTTAGTAACTCTGAGGGCCCCTAGGGGTCCCTCCCGGACCCCCTGCTGAAGACCTCCGATTTAAAACACAGAGATACGAGGTTTCTGCCAGACAGAGACGATATTATGTGGGGGGACACGCACACATGCACATGCAGCTCGCACAGAACTTTTCCAACCCCGTTCCCATATGGAGAGGGCCCTCTCCATGTGTGTGTGTGTGTGTGTGTGTGTGTGTGTGTGTGTGTGTGTGTGTGTGTGTGTGTGTGTGTGTGTGTGTGTGTGTGTGTGTGTGTGTGTGTGTGTGTGTGTGTGTGTGTGTGTTTATGTTTGTGCATTCCATTGTTTTAGAAGTGTTATGGGCTCCCCTAAACACCTCCACCAGCGTGGCAGGGCGTCTGGCATGGGCCTATACTCAGCCCGGGAACCACTTGAGCCGGAGGCTTTGAAGTTTGCCACCCACAGTCGTTTTTACATTAGCGGCCTCATTCTTTTACGAGACCAATGCAGTACAACAAGTCAAAGACATGGACCTTGAGAGCCGCGCAAAGCACGATACTGTACGATATTGCGCCCTACCGCTATAGCATCGTCCTGGTCCCATCTTAATCTAGACCTGTGTAAGCCTATATACAGTCCTACGTTCATTATGTGTGCACCAGGCACGTGCGCACACAGACATCAAAGCCCCTGCCCTTTTACCCGTCTGTAAAAAGTACCCTCTCCAGACCATGAATGCAGTTTTTACTATGGTGAAAGAACTGCCAAATGCTCCCCCTTTCCATGCCATACCTGAAGGCAGCATTCAAGATAATTGCCTTGTCCAAACTCTCCTGAAC
Source organism: Nannobrachium achirus (assembly GCF_963921795.1). Classification (NCBI taxonomy): domain Eukaryota; kingdom Metazoa; phylum Chordata; class Actinopteri; order Myctophiformes; family Myctophidae; genus Nannobrachium; species Nannobrachium achirus. The sequence continues at coordinate 48,488,535 of NC_137814.1, read as the reverse complement.
TTGAATGCAGCATCTCATGTTGAAATAATTGCCCTCTCTGTGCATAAATAATACATGCCATACGCCACATCTCCAGTATTGACTCGATTATGCTTAGTTTAGTGTATCAAGCACCGAAAAGAGCCGACCCTCAAGCTCACAATGCGTCCCAGCGCGATGCGTTGTGAGCTTGGAGGTCTGTTATTTTCGATATTTTCACCAAAAGGGATTTTGGAATTTCAGCCCCGGCCTCTCTAACATTCAGACCCCCCCCCCCCCCCCCCCCCCCCACAACATAATCATCATTTATTACACTAGAAGCTCGGCCGCCCTTCGGGCGGCCGAGCGTCTAGTCGGCGACCTGGCCAACTCGGGAACAATGTAAATAGGGAATGAATGCCCCGCCCTTTAATGCAAACCCCATTATACCTGTTGTCATAGGATCCGTTTTGACCATCTGTTTGCGTGTGTCCATTTATGCCCATATATGGAGAGATATGTCTGTCTACGTCCATTTTCTGCCCATATATGGAGATCTCTGTAGGACCTGGTTTGACCATCTGTTTGCCTGTGCCCATTTATGCCCATATATGGAGTTTGCGACCTGGCCAACTCGGGAACGATGTAAATTAGGGAATGAATGCCCCACCCTTTAATGCAAACCCCATTATATGGAGATCTCTGTATCTGTCTGTGTCCCTTTTATGCCCATATACTCTATCTGTGTCCATCTTTTATGCCCATATGCCCATATATGGAGATCTCTGTATCTGCCCATATGCCCATATATGGAGATCTCAGTCTGTGTCCCTTTTATGCCCATATATCTGCGTCCATTTTATGCCCATATGCCCATATATGGAGATCTCTGTATCTGCCCATATGCCCATTCTCTGTATCAGTCTGTGTCCCTTTTATGCCCATATACGGAGATATCTGTCATGGAGATCTCAGTCTGTGTCCCTTTTATGCCCATATATCTGTCTGTGTCCCTTTTATGCCCATATACGGAGATATATCTGTCTGTGTCCCTTTTATGCCCATATACAGAGATATCTGTCGGGTCGAGGCAAGGCCCCTGTATTGCCCATATATGGAGATCTCTGTATCTGCCCATATGCCCATATATGGAGATCTCAGTCTGTCGGGTCGAGGCTAGGCCCCTGTATCTGCCTGCAGTGATGTCACAATGACTCAGCGCTTGCGCCCGGCACTGCAGTGATGTCACAATGAGTCAGCGCTTGCGCCGATTTTGCGCCGATTTCCGCATAAGGAGATTCCGAACGTTTCGCGCCGGTTAGGGAAAACCGCGCGTCGGGTCGGGTCGAGGCCCGGCACTGCACTCCGTGCCGCGGCGGGGAACGTGCGTGCCGAATCTGAAGCCGGTGGGACGAACGGTTCTCGAGATACGCGGATTACAAACACACACGCAGAGACTTCTCGCATTTATAGATAGATAGATTATAGTTGGAGGACGATTTTTTCCAAAAAAGTGTACAGAAAGTGTTAAAATTCTGTTTTTATGTGTCCACACCCACCTGTTCATTAGGTATGCCTGGTTTTCAGGCGGGTGGTGACGCAGCTGAAGTTAGCCACACCCACATATGTTGTTGGATGGTCAAAAGGGGAGGGGATGATTTTATGATGTCACTATATCTGTGTATTTCAATTGGGCCTTTTGACAAATTTCAGGAAGTAACCAAAAATACACAGGGAAAGACATATGTCCATATTATAACCACACCGAAGGGTCTATTAAAGTAATGTTAACTCCATAGACACACACAAAACAGAAAAGGTACACAACTATGGCACCACCTCTTTAACACATTTATTGCCAGCCCTCGAGTTCCCTGAGCTGTGCCCAGTGTCTTCTCATGCCACTGCCCGAGTTGCCCGAGTTGTAATTTTATCATAATTAATGATTTTACATTAATTACTTACAGTATGTTGATCCGGTCCCGTGTGAATCGGTAAAAGTCCACGATTCGATTACAATGCGCGTTGGCCGTGCATGTGAAGTGAAGCCCGGCCATAGAGAATCCATTATATGCCCAAAAAGAATCCTTCATTTTCTCAAAAAGAGACTTTTCAATCCAAAACGTGGCAAAATATGCATGTTTACATCTTCATCTGACTGTCTGTCTGCTGCGGCCATGTTGAACTGTCATGTGACCCACGCTGGACCAATCGCGTGTCTAGATCGGTTACACAAGGCCCCGCTTCAGGAAAAGACCCAACCTCCCCCAGCCAATCACAGCGGTGATTGCGCAATCTCACTGGCACTGAGGAAAACATTAACCCTTTGCTGCTGGCGGCCGATGAAGTGTGTAACTAGAGACTCTCACCTTTCATATGGTGCATGGTTTGACATTCTCACACCAACACAGAATTAGGAAAAAAATTGTAAAAAAAAAAAAGAAAAAAAAAAGTAAAAGGTTGGTGGCAATGAAATGGGTAAGTCGATTTTTAATGGTGGCAGTAAATGTGTTAGTAATTGTTGTGTTCACGTGTCGTGTCATGTGTTTCCCCTGTGAGCCCATCCTACGACACTGCTGTTGTCTTCTGACGACTGCGACCAAGGCAAGCTGTTTGTACACAGGACTCTCTCTGGCTTGTATGTTGCACACATAGTTACAGAGATAAACAAGTGAAACAAACACACTGGCGTGTTCTTTTCCAAACAGTTCATTTTGTGTGTTTCTGCTTTCTGTTGCCTCGTGAACCGCCAGTGTTGTTGTGCGACTCTCGGCCAGGAAGCTGTCTTTCCAGACGCATTCGAGGGCTCTCGGTTTCACCGGGATCGGCGAAGCTCGATAAATAATAAATAATACGTTTCCTGGTGGCACTAAGGTCACAAATACAGTACCATATTGTCGTTGTCGGATGGAAATCTTGTTATGTCCAAAACCGTTTGTTTTGTTTTTATCATTTTTAAAATGATTTAACTATTGAAAAATAGCAGATATACAAGCTCACAGCGCGGCACCGAGTGCCGCGCTGTGAGCTTGTAGATCTGCTATTTTTGAAAAATCGTGAAAATTAGAATTTTGCTGGAGCTCAGTTAGTCTGTTCTTGCGAGACTACTGTGTCAGTGGTTCTCAAACCTTATCATGTGAAGGACCCCCAAAATTATATTTATTTGGCCACGGACCCCCATCTCAAAATATTTATTTCCAGGGACCACCCAGAAGCAAAATTTGAGTTACAAAAGTTCGCTTTGAAAATACATATATTCAAAGATTTGCACACATTTTCACGACTTTTTCCAAAAATAGCAGATCTACAAGCTCGCAGCGCGGCACTCGGTGCCGCGCTGTGAGCTTGTATATCTGCTATTTTTCACTGGTTAAAGCATTCAATAATGCTAGGCCTAAATGGGTTAAACTAGTGAAAACAGCCGATCTACAAGCACACAACGCCTCGCGTGTGCTTGTGGATCAGCTGTTTTCACTACTTTTGTGCCATGGCCATATGATGAAGCAATGCTTTACTTTGTGAAAACATG
>NC_137814.1:48462548-48480048 GCF_963921795.1 Nannobrachium achirus | reverse complement strand
AGCTCACATTGCCGCGCTGCGAGCTTGTAGATCTGCTATTTTTGAAAAATCGTGAAATTCGCGTGAAATTCGTGAAAGAAAGTCTTTCCATATTTCAAATCCTTCTAAGGTTTTTTGAAAAACCTATCTTTCCCATCTCAACATATTTAGTTCCAGGGTACCCCCAGAACAAAATTGGAGTTACAAATGTTCGCTTAAAAAATACATATATTCAAAGATTTTCACGACTTTTCAAAAATAGCAGATCTACAAGCTCGCAGCGCGGCACTCGTTGCCGCGCTGTGAGCTTGTATATCTGCTATTTTTCTATAGCTAAAGTATAAAATAATTAAGGCCTCCTCCACCTTGGGCCCTAGTAACCCAGTCCCACTTTTCCCTCCCCCTTGTTGCACCCCTGCGCCCGCCCGCTGCCAATGCCCTGACGGGAGCGGGAGGGAGGGAACGGCACGCACGTGTGGCGGTGGCCACTTCAGAGAGACGGGCAGCGCCCACTGAGACGGGCAGCGCCCACTGCGGTGGAGTTCACCTCTGAACACAAACATACGGAACGTGGAGCAACGGCACGGCCATATAGCGTAACATCACAAACACGAAACGTTACGAGCGCACGTGTCGAAAGAACGGAGGAAATGAGAGCGTTTCTGTGTTAGGGATGGGACGATAAGCGATATTATCGTGATAAAAAACACTCACGATAATCGTATTGTGGAGATTTAATTTATCGTGATATCGTCCTCCCATCATGCACTGGGATCAATTCACCTTTTATTTGCCGAGCTGCATATCCGGTACCACTTAAACCCTCTATAATTGGTAAAAGGTACTTGGATACGTACTTGATATAGTAATTTTCTCACTCTCTATCAAATGTCTTTGCCAAAAAATAGCCGATCTACAAGCTCACAAGTTGTGAGCTTGCAGATCTGCTATTTTTGTGTCAAATGTTCCGCCGCAGGATAATGGATTTAGATTATCGCGATAATATCGTAAATCTTGATTTCTTTTGTCTCAATAATCGTGATGTGACATGTTCATATTGTCCCATCCCTAGTTCTGTGTCTTATTTTCTTTCTTCTTTCCAGCCGTTTGTTCATCCTTAATTCTTCCCCCTTTCAGATGTTGTTTTCCCGCCCCAAAAAAAGCTTGTCTACTACGCACATGGAAAACATTTGCTTGTTTTGCTCGTTCACAGACTGCATAGTTTTGTTATACTGTATCTGTTACTATATGACGCAACTGTTGGGTGCTGGGGCGGTGGGGGTTGTTTGGTGTGTTGTTGGGTTGTTTGGTGTGTTGTGTTGGGTCTCTTGCATGTTGCACGATTCACCCCGTCTCTTCCAGGGTCAACTCACTTGTCTCTTCTCCCTCCTCCCTGCTCGTATTGTCATGCCATCCCTATTGTCTCTCTCTCTCCATCTCTCTCTCTCTCTCTCTCTCTCTCTCTCTCTCTCTCTCTCTCTCTCTCTCTCTCTCTCTCTCTCTCTCTCTCTCTCTCCCCCTCTCCCCCCTTACTGCCTTGCATCCTCCTTGCTTGCGACAATCTCCCCCCCCCCCATGCCATGCCATGCACCCCACTTGGACTTCAACTCCCATCATCCTCCTCAGCTCCTTCCCCCTGAAACCCTCCAAGAACGATAAGCTTAGCAGTCTGAGAAAGATCTCTAGGTAAGCATGGACCCAAGGGACCTGTCTGTAACCAATCTGTAACTCTGTGTGTGCGTGCGTGTGTGTCTCTCTCTCTGTCTCTCTTTCCTTCCATTTCCCTAAATCCCGGGTAGTGTTATAACTCACTGATTCTCAATCTTTGAAATGTGAAGGTCTCCCCTAAACTATAGCCCAATTTCCACTGTAGGGCCAACCCAGAACTAGAACCAGAACTTTCCAGAAACAAGAACTTTCAAGAACCTGTGAAGTTCCGGGACCAAGTTCTGCTTACGTTTCCATATAACCAGAACTAACCGGGAAGGTCCCAAAAAAAAGAGCAGCAGCGCTGCTGGCCCCGCCCATAGGTTCCCAGAACTAAAGTTTAGTTCTTCCTCAGGAGCAGGACCTAAAAAAGGTTCCAGGAACCTCGTCTGGAACCGGGCCCTATGCAATGGAAACAAAACCAGAACCAAAAAATAAAATACGTTCAGGTTCCTGAAAGTTCTGGTTCTATACCTTGCAGTAGAAAAGGGGCTAAAGTTAAATACATGCAACGGTCAATTTAGAGTCTAAATTGACCCTTCATGTATTTAACACTTAATGGCACTTAGCTGGATGCGTGTGCGCACGCGCTGGCTGCGGCCCAGCTCAAGTCACCTTTTGACCAATGTGGCCCTCAACCCAAAATGAGTTTGACACCCCTGATTTAGACCCTCATAAAGGAACCTAGAGAGTCCCTGAAATCCACTTTGAGAACCACTGTATACAGCTGACCTGTAGATCCGTGGTGTCTGTGGTGTGAACGTGTCCGTGTGATTAATGTCCAGGTTTTTAACCACGTAAAGCGGAACTCCGCGCTCACTCGGCCCACTGTCCTCCCGGACACATGGGGCTTTAGCGCGTAATGTGTGACGACAGCTCTGACTGATGGGGGTCCCGCACAGTCCCAGCATGTGACCTCTCCCCGTCTCTCCTGGGTGGGCTCCGCTCTGTGTGTGTGTGTGTGTGTGTGTGTGTGTGTGTGTGTGTGTGTGTTTGTGTGTGTGTGTGTGTGTGTGTGTGTGTGTGTGTGTGTGTGTGTGTGTGTGTGTGTGTGTGTGTGTGTGTGTGTGTGTGTGTGTGTGTGTGTGTGTGTGTGTGTGTGTGTGTGTGTGTGTGTGACTGTGTGTGCAGCGCCGTGCATTTCGGAATATTGTTCCCATTGTTTTGGGGCCAAGATGACAACGTCTCTATCAACAACATGTGTTTGCTAGGCCCAGTGAACCGCGCGTCACCGCCGCGGCCTAGCTTGCGGAAACATTCCCCCGCTCAGTGAAGTGGTGGCGGCCCAAGCCGCACCGTCACCGCCCTCGTCATTAGCAGTTATGAGTGACTGCATGGCCGTGACCGTGGGTGACGTGCCTCCCCCGGAGGGGTGTCACCGGCGTCGGGTAGTGAAAAAGAGTGTTTTTTTTTTCTCACAAATTGTCCATTAAACCAGTGGTTCTCAACCTTTTTAGGCCGCGACCCCCAAAGTAATCTTATTTTAACTGGGGACCCCCAAAATAATCATATTTTAACTGGGGACCCCCAAAATAATCATATTTTAACTGGGGACCCCCCACCACCCTGACGAGCACTAAGAGTTGAGGCATTACGTTTTGTATAACACGGTTCTATTGTGAAAATAGCCGATATACATGCTCACAACGCCTCGCATCGGCTATTTTCACAATTTCTGTCTCTAATATTTAACAATTTGGCCAATGTTTAATTTGTCATTTTAGAGGTATTAAATTGTCACTTTAGAAATGTGCAACAAACCAACATTATGTTTTAAGTTAATAGAGGGTATTATTCACTTAAAACGTAATGTTGGTTTGTTTACTGTTGAGTGAGAAAACAATGTTGCACAATAAGTTAATCATCTGGGGTCCACCCAAAATAATTTGGGGACCCCCCTGGGGGTCCCAACCCAACACCCCCCGTCTACTAACTAAAACGTGGAAATGTCTGATCTAATAGAGCGCCCAAGTCTGACGTAATTTACACATCCTACCTGGGTACAAGGATTCACTTATAGGGCCCCCCATGAATGTTCTACATAGCATAGGTGCAGGGGGTTAAACCCATTTAGACTGGGAACGCATTATTACGCGTTATTTTGTGCTTTAACTATTGAAAAATAGCAGATATACAAGCTCACAGCGCGGCACCGAGTGCCGCGCTGCGAGCTTGTAGATCTGCTATTTTTGAAAAATCGTGAAATTCGCGTGAAATTCGCGTGAAATTCGTGAAAGAAAGTCTTTTTGAAAAACCTATGTTTCCCATCTCTCTTAGTTCCAGGGACTCCCCCAGAAGCTTAAAAAATACATATATTCAAAGATTTTCACGACTTTTCAAAAATGCAGATCTACAAGCCATTCTGAATTCCCATAGACTCTTTAATATCGTCAAATAAGAACCGTGTTCCAAAAATAAACAAATGCTCCCGGCTGCTGCGTAGGAGAGAGAGAGGAGAGAGAGAGAGAGAGAGAGAGAGAGAGAGAGAGAGAGAGAGAGCAAGGGACCCTGCTCTCTCTCTCGGAAAATCGGAAAAAAATGTCTGAAAATAAATACGAAAAACGTGCTGCGGTGTGCAAACGTGATTGACATAACGTGAGGTTGTTGTTTTTTTTTATTTGCGTGTACATATTCGGCCGAAAAAACACAGCAGTGCGCAAAAAACCTTAACTCATAAGGATATGGCGCATTGACTGACGGGCGACAAAATGCTAATGTTACTGCCGCCGAATTAGTCACATTTTCACCACAAACAGACTATATCCTACACAGAGCCACCACCCTGACAATATCCCTGGGAGAAATGTGTTTATTTTTGGACCACAATTATCTCATAATGAGACGATTCTAAGATGACCCAATGTTATCGCGGGTCGATGTCATTCCGCGAACCCAGGGGATGAACGAGTCAGGACTTTGGTACTCCATCGTGCGTGGAATGTATTATGTCAGGGTTCCCCAATTAGTTTTCCCCAAGGGCCGAATTATGTCTAGAGTACCAAGCCGAGGGCCACAACATTGCAGGGGGCGACGGCGGCGTTCCCGCTACTCCAGCGACAGTTCGGATATCGTCGTTGTCGGGTGAAAATCTTGTATGTCCAAAACCGTTTGTTTTGCATTTATCATTTAAAAAATGATTTAAACTAGAGAAAACAGCCGATCTTTTTGTGCGACGGCCTTGTATGATTTACGAAAGAACGTACACATTTGGAGATACGAGATTTCCACCTGACAACGATATACAACGACAACGATATACTAGTGTTGATGCTGCTCTTATACCACCATTATTACTGGGGTTGGTGTGGGCCAGACAGTAGTCCCCCGCGGGCCGAAAATGGCCACCTATTGGGGAAGCCTGTATTATGTAATGTCCTAATGATCTCTGTGTTTGTGTGTGTGTGTGCGTGTGTGTGTGCGTGTGTGTGTGTGTGTGCGTGTGTGCTGTGTCTACGTCCTCCTTCCTCTCAGGGAGTTCCTCAGGTACCTGCAGCGCTACAAGTCGTTCTTCGCGTCGCTGCCGGAGATGCTGTGCGAGGGGGAAAACGTGGTGGACGAGACCACCTGCTGGAACGGAGACGCCGTCGTGGAGAGGTGAGCTGCAGCGTGTGGCGTAGCTGTGTGTGTGTGCGTGCGTGCGTGCGTGCGTGCGTGCGTGCGTGCGTGCGTGCGTGCGTGCGTGCGTGTGTGTGTGTGTGTGAGTGTGTGTGTGTGTGTGTAGAGGACAGAAGTGTGTGTTTGGGTAAAGGATGCAAACACGGGTCATCGCCATGCTGGTTTGTGGTGGACATTTTTGTGAATGTAATGTTTGCCATGGACTTACAGAATGAGGAACAATGGGACAATGAAATTCCCAGAAACACAAAGACCTACTGTAGCCCAAAATGATCATTACGGGTCTGTAACTCTGAGAGTGAACTTTAATGGCTCCATTTGTACACCCTCGGTGTACCATTTGTACACCGGTTCGGAACTGGAACCACGAAATCCTTGGTTTTTGTGGTTCCAGAGCCAAATCCTTGGCTCTGGTTCAATCTGGTGGAAACGCAAGCCGGTTCGCAAGGTTCCCAAGAAAGTTGAACCGGCACTGGTTCTGGAACCGGTTCTTTGCCGGTGGAAAAGGCCCCTCAAAGTTATGGGGGGTCCTTGTACAGGTGCCATAGTGTGTATACATGTAGAGCAGTGTTTCTGAAACTTTTACATTTCAAGGTCTTCCCTTAACTCTGACAGAATACAAATGGGTTCCATTTGTATTCTGTTAGAGGCACAGAATTGTATGGGTCCACTTGGACCCCTATAAAGGAACCCACAGAGTCCCCTCCACTTTGAGAACCACTGATGTCGAGGCATAAAGTGAATGGCCAATCGAGTGGCAAAGTGAGTGGCAAAGTGAGTTTAACGTTGTTTAATGTCGTTTAATGCAATCAGACAAAGGAGTTTTTGCCACAGTAGGCGTTCCCGCATAACTCCGGGTATTTTGACACGCGCATGCCCTCATTGGGTCTTATGATCAAAATATGAACATTATGTTGTTATGTAAAAATCAAAAATTTGCCACAGACAAAGCCAAGTCTTGCCACAGATACATTTGTCAGTGTACGGACATTATTGATGACCGTGACCCGGTCCCTCTACAGTAAGTAAGTGCATCACCCCTAAAACAGGGGTCTTCAACAGGGGGTCTGGGACCCCTAGGGGGTCCGCAGAGTTACTACAGGGGGTCCTCCATATCTTGGGGTGAAAGAAACTTTTTTTCTCCTTTTTTATATTTAACCACTTGATCCCTAGCGTCCATATTCTGAGAACCTCTGAGCTTTAGCCAAAAATAGCAGATCTACAAGCTTGTAAATCGGCTATTAAGATAGATAGATAGATAGATAGATAGATAGATAGATAGATAGATAGATAGATACCTTTATTATCCCAAGGGGGAAATTCAGTTGTCCAGTTGTAGCATAGCAGTATACAGTATTTACAAAGTTACAGAGAAATAAGACAAAAGATAGATAAGAGTAAAAGAAAGAAAAAAGAGCAGTACAGTACCAATAAAGAGAAGGTGCATCAATAGAGGGGGCGAATAATATATAAGTATATATACATAAAGTGACTTACAAAAAGAGACCGTAACAGTCAATGCTAGTTAGTGCAACAAGTATCTCACTGACATTGTTAAACAAAGCAGAATACTCAGAAACTACCAACACAACCTAATAGTGCAAAGTCAAAAATCAGTGCGAAAAAACTAACAAAAAAAGAGCTTTGGTGTAGAGGGGAAAAAGAGCAGACTAAGTACAGAGTGAAAGGTCAAGTGTATTAAGTATTGACAGTTCAAGTGGTTAAATATCTGAAAACGCAAATTGACATGAATCCAAAATACACTGATGATGATTGTGCTGTCAAACAATGAAACTATACGGAATCTATGAAAAGTTTGTGGGGGTTCCTGCTTCTAACCTCTCTCTCAACTAAGGGGTCCTTGGCCTGAAAACTTTGAAGACCCCTGCCCTAAAATGTATATTGTCACTGTCAGCAGAAACCTTGTATCTCCAAGTTTCAAGTTTGTACGTTTTTTCACCAAGTAAAGCCCCGCTTCATCATACAAGGCTGTCGCACAAAAGTAGCGAAAACAGCAGATCTACAAGCACACAACGCCTCGCACCGCGAGGCGTTGCGTGCTTGTAGATCTGCTATTTTCACTAGTTTAGTTCATTTTTAAAATGCTAAATACAAAACGAACGGTCTTGGACATACAAGGTTTCCACGCGACAACGACGATATGTGTAAAAGGAATGGGGACCTGCAGAGAACGCGTTTGTTAAACTGGATGTCACCCGATTGTTCTGGGCTGTCTGTCCCCCGACTCTGCCGTGACGCGCTTGCATTAGAACCGCAGCCACCACACTCACTTGCACAAGCAAGAAACCCACTGTTATTTGCACTTATTTATAAACGGTGCTGAAAAGACACAGCATATGAAAAGAGACGTGAATGTTGTGGACGTTGGAAGAACTTTAGAATTCCAAATCAAGACCACCCCTCCTGCACGCACGATTAGGCAACGATATTTCATCACAGTGCTTGGTGGGAGTATTGGTACAAGGATACGTTGGCAGCGCTGTTGTTTAATGTGGGGCTCAGTTTGCGTGCATGAGTTAATGTACATGCGACCTATCAACAGCAGTCAGTCAGCTTAATGACAGCCCGGTCCCCGGGTCTGATACGTTTTAAATTTGAAACTGTCGGCTTTTTGAGTTGAATTGAAACTGAGGAAAAACTCTTTTTTTTTTTTTTTTTTGCGTTTGCCTGTGTGTGTGTGTGTGTGTGTGTGTGTGTGTGTGTGTGTGTGTGTGTGTGTGTGTGTGTGTGTTTGTGTGTGTGTGTGTGCGTGTGCGTGTCAGGCTATGTGGCAGTGTATGGCTGTTGTTAATCAACACGGGAATGAGGAAGCCATTAAGGGTCTCTGCGTTGAGGGAGAAGCAGGAGAACATGTTGCAGGCAGAGAAAGTTGTGTGTCACCGTGTGTGTGCTGTGTGTGTGTGTGTGTGTCTGTGTGTGTGTGTGTGTGTGTGTGTGTGTGTGTGTGTGTGTGTGTGTGTGTGTGCTGTGTGTGTGTGTGTGTGTGTGTTTCTCAATGTCTTACTGAGAGAGAGAGAGAGAGAGAGAGAGAGAGAGAGAGAGAGAGAGAGAGTTTTTGATGCACTTTGGTCCACTCTAATCAAATCTTCTTCCTGTCTCACTCTCTCAGCCCTTTCTCTCCACCCACCCACGCACACCCAACCACACACACGCACGCACGCACGCACGCACGCACACACACACACACAGAGTGAGAGAGACAAGTTCCTCCATTATTTTCCCTTTAACTTTACTTTATTTACAAGGTACATATTATCTGCAAATTTATAAGCCTTTTGGAGTGTTGTTTATACCTGTGTGGTTATCAGTGCATCTCCAGGCATCTGTGTGCGCGTGTGCGTGCACGTGCGTGTTCGTGCGTGTACGGGTGCTTGAGAGAGAGGTTGAGAGAGAGAGAGTGCACAGCTTGACGCGTGCCCATTGATTGATTGATTGATTGATTAATACTTTATTAGTCTGAAATGTAAACGGCACGTGGTACAGTCAGACATTAAGGCTAAGTGGTACAGTCAGACATTAAAGCTAAAATCACACCCAGCGTGGAGTTAGCAGTGCCAGTTCATGAGTTCATTTCATGAAGCGCAGCTCGGCCAATGCGGGACGGGGCGTCACGAACATACAGTACATACACAAAGCCAGGAGTTGGAGCGGTTAGCACAGGTCCAAAAAAGTCCTATGGGGGGGGGGGGGGGGGGGCATCCCATGACATTTGTTGTGCATGTGCAATTGTGTTCTTGCGTGTTTCTTCTTGTGTTGTGTACGTGATTGTTTGCACGTTTGCAAACTGTACCGCATGTGAGTGTCAAGAAAGCAGGGACAGATCCAAGGGCGTTGTGAGTCCAGAGCAGGGCCAGCCTGTAAGCCATCCCTCTGCTGGATTGGCTTCTTAACACATTACGCCCGGGAGCGCCTCTTTGTCGCTTTAGATTCTAACAGTGGCGTCAGTTCAGAAAAAGCTAAGGTATGGCACTTCGCGTGCATGCAAGACACCAGTCATGTTGCCATACCTTAGCAACAGGCATGACACATTTATTTTAAGAAGTAGTCTACATTCTATTTTCCCCCATTTCTACGGTTTCTTGGGCTGGATATGGCAGCCTGGAATGGTTGTTCAAGTGCAGCTAAACTTGGTATGTTAGTAAACGTACTACAATACCTTGTTAAAGTGACCATTTTGTAAACTTTTGCATTTGTAGTTATTTTACTGTAATTTAACAACATAATAACCAACACAGATAGACAAAGAGACATTCATGGATTTATATTTAAAAGTAACTCTATTTTCCCCCCTGGACCAAGGGAATGGCAGCTGCATACCCCTGCCATACCCAATTGACGCCCCTGGATTCTAACCACTTTAACCATTATCTTATGCTTAAACTATATTGAAAAATAGCAGATATACAAGCTCACAGCGCGGCACAGAGTGTAGCCCTACGTGGACGTACCCCTAGGGGTACGCAGAGGTACTACAGGGGGTACTTGAGAGAAATGGGAAATGTTAAAACATTGACACGTGTATGTGAAAATGCTGCTCGTAAAGCTTTAAACCAAACAAAGTAAGAATTTTGACTAGCACAACTCGCGGTCCAAGTGACTACAACGGAGCGCTCCCTACGTCCGGTTCAGCCAATCACAAGCTTCAAAAATGAGTCCGGGGCGTGGTTATCCATCTTTCCCAGTTGGATCTATAATCACGCGGTACTGAAGCCCAAACAGTTTGAAAACCACTGATTTAGAAGACATTATAGAATCGGGTAAAAAAATATTCAAAGACAAAATGTTCAAGATTTTTCAAAAAACAGCAGAACCACAAGCTCGCAGCGCGGCACTCGGTGCCGCGCTGTGAGCTTGTAGATCTGCTGTTTTTCAATAGTTAAAGCATAAAATAATGGTTATAAAGTAATCGTGCGTTCCCCCGGTCTCACTGGATTAAACACTGTACTGTAGAACCTCGGCCCACAAGTTATGACAACTCCAGGCTCTTACGCTCCAAGCGGAGGGCCCCTGGTTATACACCGGCTCCAGGTTACCGCGGCAACCCTCCCGGTCTCTTGGCCCGCGCCGGCATCCCGAACGCTAGCCTAATTGTGTGTCAGATGGCCTGGCCCTCGTTCATCACCGCCAGGATGAAGCCATACATTTAGCGTTACATGTTGTAATACATGGGGAGACATTAGGAACGCGAACAGAGGCAAAGCGAGCGGATTTTTACTTGGGAGACTCTTGTGCTTTTTGCTCCCTTCCCCTCCTCACTGGCTGACGCAGGGTTCTGTCAGCGCTTGATGAATGGCTTGGATGGCTCTCACCATTCTGCTATTGTTTCACTTTGGATCCCCCCTCTTTCTCTTCTCTTCTCTTCTCTTCTCTTCTCTTCTCTTCTCTTCTCTTCTCTTCTCTTCTCTTCTCTCCAGTGTTGTTTTTGACAGCAAATTTTGATTTAGTTTTAGTCATAGTCTTTTGAATAAAATGTCAATTAGTTTTAGTCATAATTTTTAGTCACCTGAAAAGTTTTAGTTTTAAGTCTAATTTTTGTGGACTAAATATCATAAGATTTTAGGTGACTAAATCTACAGTTGATTTAGTCAACTGAAATGTATTCTGGCAGGCCTTGATGGCATCGTAATGACTGGTTTTACACTTGCGCTGTGACGCGTTGTGAGCTTGTAGATCTGCTATTTTCAGCATGCAACACCTGAGAGCAACATAAAATGACCCTCTTCTCCACTAGTCCCTCCCTAAGTCTAAGTCTCCCTAAGTTTTAGTCTAGTTTTTATTTTGCTGACGAAATTGTCAATATATTTAGTCTTAGCTTTAGTCATCACAGCTTAGTTTTTAGTTCGTTTTTTTTTAGTTCGTTTTCGTCAGTGAAAAGAACGCAGTCGACAAACATTTTTCGCCATAGTTTTAGTCAGTGAAATCAACACTGTTCCTCTCCTCTCCTCTCCTCTCCTCTCCTCTCCTCTCCTCTCCTCTCCTCTCCTCTCCTCTCCTCTCCTCTCCTCCCCTCCCCTCTTGGCCCTGTTCAGACTTCCCTCCAGCAGTGTGGTGTTTGCCAGTGTGTCTGAGCCTCAGAGAGTCTCGACCACCCATTCATCAGCAGGGTCTGACAGTGTGTCGGTGCAGGCAGCGGGCAGGCAGTGTGTTTGTTCCATCCACCAACAACAGGGACGTTACAGTACCGAGGGAGCAGAATAAAACCCTACCAACTAAAACAAATTAAATCAGCACCAAGAAGTATTGACAAGCCACGGATTCCCTCGCCTGCTCTTAACCCGTTTAGACCGGGAAAATGTGTTGCAAGTCTTTGAGTTTGGGTTTTGACCCGATTCTATAAATGACATCTTCTATAAATTCTTCTGAGGTTTTTGAAAAACGCACGTTTCTCTGTCGGTGGTCCTCAAACCTTTACGTGAAAAGGTTTGAGGACCCCCAAAATTATAGGTATTTGGCTGCCGACCCGTGTCTTAAAATATGATGTATCAGGGACCTCACAGAAGGTAATATTTAAGTTACAAATGTTCACTTTAAAAAGGATATCAGATTTGCAACAAAAAAAATCATGATTTTTCAAAAATGGCAGATATACAAGCTCGCATCTACAAGCTCGCAAGCTCTATGTGAGCTTGTATATCTGCTATTTCTCAATAGCTAAAGTATAAAATAATTCCAAGCCTTAATAGGTTAAAGCCAGTTCTCTCTCGTGTGTGTGTGTGTGTGTGTGTGTGTGTGTGTGTGTGTGTGTGTGTGTGTGTGTGTGTGTGTGTGTGTGTGTGTGTGTGTGTGTGTGTGTGTGTGTGTGTGTGTGTGCGTGCGTGCGCCCGCGCTCACATGTGCATGCACGTGCGCATGCAGTGTCACAATCCAAGAGTAACGACGACATCATGCCTTTTGGTTCAACTACAGTGCTAATGGGTTATAAACTGTGTTTTTACACGGTCCCCGGAGGGGGGCGAGTCTAGCGCTGCGCTAGAGGTGTCGTATGCTCTTAGCTAGGATAAGAAAACATGACCTCGCTGACTTATTATGGCCGAGTACAGTACAACCACTGTCTTTTCATTATGACCTCCCTCCACTGTATGTGCGCTGCGGGAGAGATGCATTATGTTTCGGTGTGCAACGTGTGTGTGTGTGTGTGTGTGTTTAACCACGACTTGAACCATTCTTTTATGCTTTAACTATTGAAAAATAGCAGATATACAAGCTCACAGCACGGCACCGAGTGCCGCGCTGCGAGCTTGTGGATCTGCTATTTTTGAAAATTTGATCAAATGTTTTGCAAGTACCCCCAAAATTACATGTGTTTGGCCACGTGAACCCTATCTCAAAATATGTTGTTCCAGAGAATTGAGTTACAAAAGTTTGCTTTGAAAAATATATATTCAAAGATTTGAATGATTAAAAAAATGTGTGTGTGTGTGTGTGTGTGTGTGTGTGTGTGTGTGTGTGTGTGTGTGTGTGTGTGTGTGTGTGTGGGGGGGGGGGGGGGGGGGGGAGGGGGGAGGCGATCTCCATTCCGACATGTCGCCACTCCGAAATTGACTTCTTATTGTCGGAGTGGCGACACTCCCATGGGCCTAAGGTTTAGGGTTAGGGTTAGAGATAGGGTTAGTGTCGGAATGGAGACATGTTGGATAGGAGACATGTCGGAGTGGAGAGATGCACTCGTGTGTGTGTGTGTGTGTGTGTGTGTGTGTGTGTGTGTGTGTGTGTGTGTGTGTGTGTGTGTGTGTGTGTGTGTGTGTGTGTGTGTGTGTGTGTGTGTGTGTGTGTGTGAGTGAGAGAGAGAGACTGAGAGACAGACACAGAGAGAGAGAGTGGGACAGTGGGACAAGGGCATGAAAGGGGCCTGCCGCCTGGTGCCATGGTGCCTCCCTCTGCCCCTCGGTGCCCCCGATGAGGGAAGCAGTGCGGAGGAATCGGGGGCAGGGGGGGCCTTGGCAGGATAAAGGCCCATTGTGGTATAGTCAGCGTAGTGGGGCACAGTCCATGCCATGGGGACCCCCGAAAGCCTTGAACAGGGAAACAAAGACCCTCCTATGAGCCTCGCATGGGAAACCACTTTGGTTGGACATTGCCGCTACTACTGCTGTTAGGAGCCCACAGCGTGCCTGTGTGAACGCTGCCTGAGAACAGGAGAGGAGGAGAGGAGAGAGGGAGAAGAGAAGAGAAGAGAAGAGAAGAGAAGAGAAGAGAAGAGAAGAGAAGAGAAGAGAAGAGAAGAGAAGACGTGGGTCAGAAGGGGGACGTGCAGAGAATGTTAGAGAGGCAGAGGCTGAAATTTCTAAAAGGGCCTTTTGGTGAAAATATCGAAAATAGCCGACCTCCAAGATTGTGAGCTTGGAGGTCGGCTATTTTCAATCCTTGACTTCTACACAGAGAGGGCAGTTCTTTCAACATAAGATGATGCATTCAAGTTCAGGATAGTTTGGACAAGGCAATTCTCTTGAATGCTGCCTCCAGGTATGGCATGGAAAGAGGGCATTTTCACCATAGTAAAAACCACATTCATGGTCTTGAGAGGGCACTTTTTACAGGGCTTAAGCCCCTTTTGATGTCTATGTGTCTGGGTCAGAATCACGATAGCGACTGAGGAGTTAACGAATGTCACGGTGGACGTCAGGTGCGTTCAGAAACCACAGGTGGACGTTGTCGTTCTTCCTGTGCCCAGACAAAGCCTCCACTCTGAGAGGCTTTGGCGGGTTTTCCCAGAAAGCAGCGGGACAAAGCACACATGCATGCCGCACCGTACAATACGCGCACATGACGAACACACTCTCCCATATCACTCTACACGCTCCCCATATGCCGCCCAACAGCTGGCAGGGATATTCGCTCAGACGGAGCCTACGGAGTGTGCATGACACACACATGCACACACATTAGAACGCTCGTACGGACACATGCAGTACATGCATACATACTGTACTTAAACACTCACGCACACATGTCCGCGCGCACGCAGTCACACACACACACACACACACACACACACACACACACGCTCGCGTGCGCAGACTTTTGTGCTACAATACTTCAAAGCACATCAAAGACAACAGGGTATTGAAATTCCCCTACGCCTCTGATTCAGCGTCTGATGACAGGCGGGGGGGCTCGAGGCGTTGAGGGCGAGCAGTTGTACCGCGCCGCTAAAAGTGTTTTGGTATGTGTTCAAACAGCCTCGCCACGTTTACAGCATCACGCATGCAAAATGCTTTGCGACACCTTTAACTAAGAGTATACAATGGAACCAAATGGACCCTTTGTCTCTGGGTGGTACACTTTCATGCTTAAATTAACACTCAGGATTTTTCCAGTGCTGCGATAACTGCTGTTTGTAATAATCGGGCTCATAGGCATCCGTCCTCACTCCGAGCGATATTTAATTACCGCTGTCGCTTGTTTTGGCAAGGCTTATCTCGAGATTTCCAAAGCCTCTCCCCAAACAGAGGGGGGCATTGCGCACATGGGCTTTGAAATGTGCTAAGGGCTATAGATTGTGTTGTGACAACATAAGCTTCTTGGATGCGCCGTCGGGGTAGCAGACACTAGTGAGTCGTCGAGACGCAGATGTCTTTTCTTTACTTCCGTCCAAACTATGTGCCATTCTGCGTCTCTTGCCAAGTGTGATGCAGAGGTGGAAAAAGTACTTAAGTTTGTTTTGTTACAACCCATTTAGGCCTAGAATTATTGAATGCTTTAACCAGTGAAAAATAGCAGATATACAAGCTCACAGCGCGGCACCGAGTGCCCCGAGCTTGTAGATCTGCTTGAAAAAGTCTTGAAAATGTGTGCAAATCTTTGAACATATGTATTTTCAAAGCGAACGTTTGTAACTCAAATTTTGCTTCTGGGTGGTCCCTGGAACTAAATATTTTGAGATGGGTGTCCGTGGCCAAATAAATATCAGTTTGGGGGTCCTTGACATGAAAAGGTTTGAGCACCACTGACATAGCAGTCTCTCAAGAACAGCACCGCTGCTATTTTTCAATAGTTAAAGCATAAAATAATGATACACAATAATGTGTATCCGTTCTAAATGGGTTAAGTAAAAGTATCAATTCTGCCATACAAAAATACTCTGTAGAAGTCCGGATTTCAATATTGACTTGAATAAAAGTACAAAAGAATTGACATCAAAATGTACTTAAAGTGCCAAAAGTAAAAGTACTCGTTATGCAGAATATCCCATTTCCACTTTTCAAATGTATAAAAATCTTTTGAAAATAGCAGATCTACAAGCTCACAATGCGTTGCGATGCATTGTGAGCTTGGCCGGAATGTATACAGGGCTGAAGTGGTTAATGTAATGTTTTGTAATAATAATCTAATCTCTAAAGTTATTAGTCACTAAAGTTTTCAAATGAAATGTAGTGGAGTAAAAGTACAATATCTGGATCCGATATGTAGTGAAGTAGAAGTAAAAGTATTAGACATTGGAAATACTCAAGTAAAGTACAAATACCTCCAAACTTTACTTAAGTACTGTACTTAAGTAAATCTACTTCGTTACTTTTACACCAGCGGTGACCGGGATGATTTTGTGTGGAAACAACAGAAGCATCGCCCCCAAAACTACCACAAATAAACACAGCGGAGCACAACCACGCTTGCTTAGACCACAGCTAGATTTTCCCTGACACTCACATCAGCCTTTTCTGTAAAACTAGAAGCACTCCGGGGACTCGTTCTGGGCCAAGTTCACATTATATACATAGAATATATACTTCGCAGGGAGGAAAAAAGGAGAAACACAATACAGTCCCTTGCCAAGCGAGCTGCCAGATAGCGGAGAAAGGTCACAATGTGGTTAGCTCATTCTGGTCCCTGTCTGCTTCTTTAGCCCACTTAGACCGGGAACGTTGGATTTTAACCACTTTAACCATTATTGTATGCTTTAACTATTGAAAAATAGCAGATCTACAAGCTCGCAGCGCGGCACCGAGTGCCGCGCTGCGAGCTTGTAGATCTGCTATTTTTGAAAAATCTTGAAAATTCATTGAATATGTTGACCCGATTCCTTCTTCTAAATCAGTGGTTCTCAAACTTTTTCATGCCAAGGACCCCCCCCCCCCCCCCCCCACCCCCAAAGAAAATTACATATATTTGGCCGCGGACCCCCGTCTAAAGAAATGTAGTTTAAGGGACCCTCCCCCCCAGAAGCAGAGATTTGAGTTATACCTAAGATTTGCACACATTTTCACGATAAAAAAAATAAGAATAATAAATAGCAGATCTAAAAGCTCGCAGTGTGAGCTTGTATACCTGCTATTTTTTAACAGCTAAAGCATCAAATAAGTCCAGGTCTCAATGCTTTAGTGTGTCTGAGGACTGAGATAGGATTCATCCCTCACGGCCCTAGGCCTCTCCACGGGCCCAGAGGTGTGTGATTGGCTTCTTTCTTCTCGTTTTCTGTTTCATATTGTGCTCTCCGAACCGTCCAATCACTGCCGTTCCACAGTCCTGCTCCTCCTGGGAGCCCATGCATCTACTCTGGGGATGTCGCGTTGGATGCAGGGAATGCCATGTCACTCTATCACGCTGAATCTACAATACTCCGTTTTTCCTCGCCCTTTATCCTGTATCTTACAGTCTACGCTCCATTATTTCGACTATGGGCGTCGGCAGGTTAGCTACTCACCATCGTCAGGGTTACTGAGGTTAGGGTTTGGGTTAGGTTTAGGCATAGAGGTTAACATTCTCCAGCGTCGGCAGGTTAGCCACTCACAGGTTAGCATTTCACCAGGTTAACATTCACCCGCGTCGAAAATACTGGAACGTAGAACAAATGTTACGTCGAAATATCGACGTGCTCCCTCTTACAGTAACTCCTCTCTCTCTTGCTTGATCAATAAAGAGCTTATTTTATCTTACCCAACAGGTGGAATTGACCTCATATGACCGTTAACTTTTCAGGAGGATTCAAATTCAAAAGCAGCAAAAGTAGCAGATCGACAAGCTCAACGCGTCGCTTCGCGGTGCGTTTCGAGCTTATAGATCTGCTACTTTTGCTGCTTTTGTGTGATGCTGTAGTATGATAGGGCGTTGATTTACATAAAAAGTTAAAATATGGAGATGAGAGGTTTCTGCCCGATAGCAACGATGTCTTATCTTTTTTTTTTTTTTTATCTTATAATTTTTATCCCACGATTTTGCAACCCATTTTTCACCCAGTGCC
>NC_137814.1:48448197-48462348 GCF_963921795.1 Nannobrachium achirus | reverse complement strand
AGTTATACCTAAGATTTGCACACATTTTCACGATAAAAAAAATAAGAGAATAATAAATAGCAGATCTAAAAGCTTGCAGTGTGAGCTTGTATACCTGCTATTTTTTTAACAGCTAAAGCATCGAATAAGTCCAGGTCTCAATGCTTTAGTGTGTCTGAGGACTGAGATAGGATTCATCCCTCACGGCCCTAGGCCTCTCCACGGGGCCAGAGGTGTGTGATTGGCTTCTTTCTTCTCGTTTTCTGTTTCATATTGTGCTCTCCGAACCGTCCAATCACTGCCGTTCCACAGTCCTGCTCCTCCTGGGAGCCCATGCATCCACTCTGGGGATGTCGCGTTGGATGCAGTGAATGCCATGATGTCTCTCTATCACGCTGCATCTACACAATCTACTCTGTTTTTCCCTCGCCCTTTAACCTGTATCTTACAGTGGGGAAATCTCGCTTTTTCTACGCTCCATTATTTCGACTACGGGCGTCGGCAGGTTAGCTACTCACCGGCGTCAGGGTTACTGAGGTTAGGGTTAGGGTTTGTGTTAGCTTTAGGCATGGAGGTTAACATTCACCAGCGTCGGCAGGTTAGCATTTCACCAGGTTAAATATCGACACGCTCCCTCTTACAGTAACTCCTCTCTCTCTCGCTTGATCAATAAAGAGCTTATTTTATCTGTTATTTTATCTTATGTTATCTTACCCAACAGCTCTGTCAGGTGGAATTAACCTCATATGACTGAAACCGTTAACTTTTCAGGATGATTCAAATTCAAAAGCAGCAAAAAGTAGCAGATCGACAAGCTCAAAACGCGTCGCTTCGCAGTGCCTTTCAAGCTTGTAGATCTGCTACTTTTGCTGCTTTTGTGTGATGCTGTAGTATGATCAAATTTACAAAAAAGAGTTAAAATATGGAGTTGAGAGGTTCTCTGCCCGACAGCAACGATATCTTATCTGATGTGATAAGGTCTAATGATTATGAGCAGAAAATGAATGCTCGCATGCATGCATGCTTGTTTGTTTGATTGTTTGTTACAAGTGTGGCCGGCACATGTTCAACATCACCAGCCACTGTTCTGTGTGTTGCTTATTAGGAACCTCATTATCCTCCCTTACTTACAGTAGCTGACCAGGGACCCCCTATACTTGGTCCACCCCGTTCCCCCCACCCCCCCCCCCCCCCCCCCTCCCCCCCCCCCCCCCCCCCCCCCCCCCCCCCTTTACACCAAACCTCTTTGCTGATAAATAGCCGATCTAGAAGCTGGCGTGTGTTTGTTCACTAACGCTGATCACTGAAACGTTAGAGGCCAATAACTCAGGTTAGCTGTCTTCAACACAGGGGGGGGACAGACCTCAGACAATACGGCTCTGTTGAGGGCTCCTGAATGCCTCGCATTTTTATAAGGTTATGACAATCCATTTGTTTATCATTTTGACATCTGGAATCCATTCTGGCATCGCAGGGAGGAGGCATGAGAGAGAGAGAGAGAGAGGGAGAGAGAGAGAGAGAGAGTAGAGAGAGAGAGAGAGAGAGAGAGAGAGAGAGAGAGAGCGCTGCGCCGGGCAAAGGCCTCAAGCCTAGCTCACTTTCCCTTTTAGTTCAACAGTTCTTTCTTTCTTTCTTTCTTTCTTTCTTTCTTTCTTTCTTTCTTTCTTCTTTCTTTCTTTCTTTCTTTCTTTCACTCTGTACTTAGTCTGCTCTTTTTCCCCTCTACGCCAAACGTCTTTGCCAAAAATAGCCGATCTACAAGCTCGTAGATCTGCTATGTTTGGCTAAAGTTATCTGAATAATTGGCTAAAGTTATCAGAATAAGGACGCTAGGGTTCAAGTGGTTAACATAAAAAAGAACAAAAAAAAAAGTTTCTATCACACAAGATATGGAGGACCCCCTGTAGTAACTACTTTCTTTCTTTCTTTCTTTCTTTCTTTCTTTCTTTCTTTCTTTCTTTCTTTCTTTCTTTCTTTCTCTCATCCCTCCCTCCGCAGGTCTCTCTTGTCAAAGAGTTAAGAGATAGAGTGAGAGAGTGAGGGAGAACAAAACGAGGGAATTGGATTAGGCAGCTTGAGTGCGGCGGGAGGGAATGATAAATTTAGTGAGATATATAGAGGTGGGATGTTCCTTGATCCGGGACGCTGCGCGCATGTGTGTACAGTATGTGTGTGTGTGTGCGTGCGCGTGCGTAGCATGCAGCATGTGTGTGGCCGGGGCCTGTGTGTGTGCGGTGACAGCAAAATGTATTGCATACCGGCGTTCAGCAGAAGTCAGCTTCAGCCTCTGCAGGAACGTCTTCTGTTTGCAATTTAAAACCGATCCTCCATGTCCTCATTGTCTCCACTGAGTCAACACTCCCATCCGCACGCCGAGGCTGCGGTGGAGCGAGGAGAACGGCAGGCATCCGGGAAACACAACCGCCCTGATTGTTTGACGGTCAGTCTGTGAGCCCCGGAAAACGGGCTCCCTTGTCTTTTGCCCTGTGTGCTCTTCTTTGGCTCTCATCCTGTCAGCCTCCCCTCGCACCTTGCGCTGCGGCTGTCACAATTTTGAACTTTACTCGACGATTAGTTGTTGCCCAAATAATTTGCGATTGACAATTTAATTGTGTTTCTATGGTTGAACATTGGAACATTATGATTGAAGATTACATTTATGTTTAGCTATTAGGCTTCATAAACGAAAGGTGCACAGCTAGGGCAAGATATGACAAATAACTTAATATAACATAATATAATAACTTTATACTTTATTTGCGTGGTGGAGGTAGCGGATCTACAGTTGCAGCTCTGCTATTTCCACTATTCTGAAAATATTTGAAAACACATAACATTCTTCAACATGGAAAGCATTACGACCGATTATGCTGGTGGTTCTCAAAGTGGATTCCAGGAACTCTGTGGGATCCTTTATATGGGGTTCTAAATTGACCCATACGGACCTTGAAAATGTGAACGTTTGAGAAACAATGGATTATGCAAAACCTAACAGGGCGATCATGTATAACGGTGACAGCCCTGGTCCTCGGCGGCCGGCTCTTTGACCCCCGGGGTGTCAAGCCTCCGGTCTTTGGCGCGTTCCTCTCGCTCTCTCTCCATTCCTCCTCATCCTGGAGCCTGCGTGTCGCTCTCTCCTCCTCCATTCCTCCTCAGCCCATCCCTTTCCCATAACCCCGGGGCTGCTGCCGGGGACCTCAGCCTGACCCAGTCAGAGTGCTTCTCCGTTAGATACTCCCCGACTCTGTATGTGGGCGTGCGTGCAGGGGCGTCACAAGGGGGAGGAAAGTGGGACTGAGTTACCAGGGCCCCAAGGTGGAGGGGCCCTAGTAACTTTAACTATTGAAAATAGCAGATATACAAGCTCACAGCGCGGCACCGAGTGCCGCGCTGCAAGCTTGTAGATCTGCTATTTTTGAAAAGTCGTGAAATGTGTGCAAATCTTTGAATATATGTATTTTTAAGCGAACGTTTGTAACTCGAGTTTTGACTTCTGGGGGGTCCCTGGAACTAGATATTTTGAGATGGGGGTCCGTGGCCAAATACATATTATTTTGGGGGTCCTTCACGTGAAAAAGTTTGAGCACCACTGACATGGAAACATAGGTTTTCTTGCACACATTTTCACGAATTTTTTCAAAAATAGCAGATCTACAAGCTCGCAGCGCGGCACTCGGTGCCGCGCTGTGAGCTTGTATATCTGCTATTTTTCAGTAGTTAACATTCATGGGGGGCCCTCAGTGAATCCTTGTACCCAGGGCCCAGAACTTGGTGTGACGCCCCTGTGAGAGAGAGAGAGAGAGAGACAGACAGAGAAAGAGAGTGAAAAAGGAGTAACAACAGTGATCATATTGCAACAACACTGCGTGGGCTGTGTCCCCTTTTCGGCAAAGATGCTGAGGCAGCTGTAGAGCGGAGTACCATACAGTACAGTACATCACATGGATTGGATGTCTGCAGCCGTGGGCGAGAGCAGTAAAGCCTTTCCGATCTTCGCGTGGGCTGAACATAGCCGATCTGCAAGACCGCAACCCGTCGCGGACGCAGCACACTGTGGGCTCCTAGATCCCCTGCACTCGGTGCGCAACGCCACCGCACTGAGGAAGAATAAATCGGACCTAAGAAAGACGGATGAAATGTGTTGTGCGTGCGTGCATGCGTGCGTGGGGGGGGGGGGGGGGGGGGGGGGGGGGGGGGGGTACCATTAGTAGGCATTTCCGTACATTTATGTGTCAGTGTGGGAGTGCTTTATGTCTCTCAGTTTAGCGCGTTTATGTCGCCACTGTCGTGCAGAAACCTTGTATCTCCAAGTTTCAAATGTGTAATTTCTTTCATAAAGTAAAGCCCTGCTTCATCATAGAAGACTGTCGCACAAAACTAGTGAAAATAGCCGATCTACAAGCACACAACGCCTCATCGCGAGGCGTTGTGTGCTTGTAGATCGGCTATTTTCACTAGTTTCGATCATTTTTAAAATGATAAATACAAAACGAACGGTTTTGGACATACAGTACAAGGTTTTCACCCGACAACGACGATATGTGTCACATAAGAGCCTACACCAACCTTCCTTTGCGGCATGTTTTTCCCCCTCCCAACGCATTGTTGTTTATGTGGTCTTTTTCCCTCTCCCCTCCGTCCAGTTTTCAGACTGGTGCGCAGCCGCCCTCCTGTCAGCACGTTAATGGAATGGATATCGTGAGACAGATTTTATTTGCCCCCCCCCCCCCCCCCCCCCCCCCCCCCACCCCCCTGGTTGCCGTACTGCGGGCCAAGCTAGACGGAGCGGAGGTTGAGGGCTAATGTAATTAAAACATTTCAGTTAGATGGGGGGGATGTTTAACCGCGGAGCAGTGCTTTGCACGGTCCTGTCCGTGTGGACCCGCTGACATGGTGGCATCATCATCATGCTCCTAGCAGGGGGGGGGGGGGGGGGGGGGGAGGAGGGGAGGAGGGGGAGGCAGGCGAGCGCATGACAAGAATAATACGAGACGTGAGAAAGTGGCCGCTGGAGGAGAGATGATGAATACGTAAGAAATGACATGCTGCTGAAAAGGAGGCAAATTGTTGTGACCGTCAGGTCGCAAGTTACTATGAAAAGCTCCACCGGCTGTCCATCAGTCCGTCCCTCCGTCTGTCCGTCACGTCACACTTTTGCCCCTACTCTTATCTCTGGCACCGTTAGCCCTATCGATGCCAAACTTTGCACACACACTCCTTGGATGGCAAATCACAACCTCCGCCCCGATTTCTCACATGGCCCTCTTCTAGCGCCACCATCAGGCCGATTTTTGCAAAACATTTTTGGACACCACTCCTACATATTTTTGCCTAAAATCACGCAAAGCGGTACACAGTATCTCTTAAGTCATGTCATCAACATGGATCTGTCCCATTTCCCATATTCCCTCCTGATTGGCTACAATTGCCTTCTAAACTTTGTGTATGCGACGTGACGGTCGCTTATCTCCCGATTAGGGTCTGTAGAAATTCAGTCTCCCATAACTTTATTTACTGTATTATAGCCCTTTTCAAAACACGCGCTTAATGAATTGAAAGTACCAGAAAGATTTCGGAGCCCTGGCTATTTCTTTCTCACTGTCCATTTTGTACACTCTCAGAGTTACAGACCTGTAATGGTCGTTTAGGGCTAACTCTTTATGTGTTTGTACACTTATTTTGTCCGTGGGAAAAAGATAATTTTGACAAGTGTCCACCACACGCCAGCATGGCGTTGACCCCTGATATGGATGGATAGAGATGGATGGATGGGATGGATGGAAAACGAGAGTGATATACAGTTGCATAGGTCCCTGTTACTGGAAAGCGGTGTCTTTAGCAGCGGTTCTGTGTCTCGGTGGGTTAACCACACGATCCCCAGTGTCCCTATTCTGAGCATGTGTCATAATAGACGCAGTCCATGACTGTTGTCCCAGTTTCCCGAAGGCAGCATACTCCATTTCCTGATCCGGTTCATTTAGCTGTCATTATAGCTTTGTTTGATAGGCTTTTTTCAGCATTTTTGAGAAAGAAAATATGAAGGAAGCAATGAAACGGCTTGGGAAGATGAACCAGAACAGTCCATACATAGAGTACTTATGCTCAGAGCCGTACAGTAGACGAACATTTGGCTGGAGCAGCAGATCTACAAGTTCACGTTGCATCACAATTGTTCACATTGTGAACTTGTGATCGATTGTAGATGTAGAAGTTTGCACATTTATCTTGAGATTTTATTTGTTTTCTTATTTTATTCATAATATATTTGTGTAACTTCTCTACATTCGTGCTTTGAAAAAAAAAGAGTTAAAAAAAACTTGCAGATCGACTAATTCCTCTACTTTGCGTAACATTAGAGAATTGCACACAGAAATGCACACAGTTTCAAGTCTCCTGAAAGTTTCCTGAAAATATAGGGCTAAGTGTGTGTACGGGCGTGCATGTTCGCGCACACACGCTTGTGTGTGTGTACCTTTTTCGTGGGACATAATACCCAAATGCATCTCTCTCTTGGCATCTCTGCGTCTCTGATGCACACATTCTGGCTCCCCCGGCCGCCGCTCTGGCCAAATTCAAAATGCCTCTTCATACCAAGATAAACCACAAAACAACGACAGAAAAGTCACAGATTGTCAGGACACGCGTTATAAAGACGCCATGGTTGGCGTCACCGTCGGCCCGTGTGTGTAAAAAACTAAACGGTTTGGAGATGAGCCTTCAAGGACAAACGTAGCACTTTCACACGCAATTTTATCTCCTAACATAACACAGCATAACTCCCGGGTCTCTGAAAACGGAGCGCCTCTTCTTCAGCTTTTGGCGCCCGCCATTTGATGCTTATCACAGCGCCCCGGTGTCAGGGCCAGCGTCTGGCTGTGTGCGGGCGGGTCAGTAGAGTCGGATTCCCTAATGGAGTCTGGACACCCAGGGGCGTCACAAGGGGGGGGAGTGGGACTGAGTTACTAGGGCCCAAGGTGGAGGGGCCTTCATTATTTTATACTTTAGCCGTTGAAAAATAGCAGATATACAAGCTCACAGCGCGGCACTGAGTGCCGCGCTGCGAGCTCGTAGATCTGCTATTTTTGAAATGTCGTGAAAATGTGTGCAAATCTTTGAATATATATTTTTAAGTGAACATTTGTAACTCAAATTTTGCTTCTGGGGGGGTCCCTGGAACTAAATATTTTGAGATGGGGGGTCCGTGGCCAAATACATATCATTTTGGGCCTCCTTCACATGAAAAGGTTTGAGCACCACTGACATAGAAATAGGTTTTTCAAAAAACCTTAGAAGGATTTGAAATATTCAAAGAATGTTCACGATAAAAAAAAAAAATAGCAGATCTAAAAGCTTGCAGCGCGGCACGTGAGCTTGTATAACTGCTATTTTTCAATAGTTAAAGCACCAAATAATGCGTTCCCAGTCTAAATGGTTTAAACCCCCTCCACCTATGAAGAACAGTCATGGGGGGCCCGGCCCGCAGTGAATCCTTGTACCCAGGGCCCAGAATTTGCTGCGACACCCCTGTGGCCTTCATTTTCTGCTGCTAAACTTCTCCTACCGAAGAAAAAGTATCAAAAGGTTGCTATAATCTGCTCAGTATCTGTCCCTGACTGTCATGGGGCTGTCTCTGTTTGCTTTTATCTGTGTAATGGAGAGTGTTGGGGTTGCGCTCGCAGGCCCCACCTCATCACTCTGCCCAGGGGCGTCACAAGGGGTAGGAAAGTGGGACTGAGTTACCAGGGCCCAAGGTGGAGGGGCCCTATAGTAACTTTAGCTATTGAAAAATAGCAGATATACAAGCTCACAGCGCGGCACCGAGTGCCGCGCTGCGAGCTTGTATAGATCTGCTATTTTTGAAAAGTCGCAAATCTTTGAATATGTATTTTTTTAAACCGAACATTTGTAACTCGAATTTTGCTTCCGGGGAGGGGTCCCTGGAACTAAATATTTTGAGATGGGGGGTCTAGCTGCGGCCAAATACATATCATCTTGGGGGTCCTTCACGTGAAAACGTTTGAGCACCACTGACATAGAAACATAAGTTTCTTGCACACATTTTCACGATTTTTCAAAAATAGCAGATCTACAAGCTCGCAGCGCGGCACTCGGTGCCGGGCTGTGAGCTTGTATATCTGCTATTTTTCAATAGTTAACATTCATGGGGGGCCCACAGTGAATCCGTGTACCCAGGGCCCAGAATTTGGTGTGACGCCCCTGACTCTGCCTGCTGAAAATATGCCTGGCTGCCTCTGCAGCCTCTTGAAGTGCTAAGTTGAGCCTTCTTTTTTTCTATAGCAAATAAACATCACAGGTAATAGAGTCTAATGTATGAGAGGGCACTTGTAGCTGTGGCTCTCACCACTTCAGTCACTGATTGATACACACGTACGCACGTATGCACACCTTCCAAAATCTGCTACTGCGCAAAAGTATTTGGCACTTGCAAGGATGCTAACAACATACAAACGGCTCCAAAACATCTTGGAGAGCTTGCCACGATGCTTCTGTAGATTTTAGGGAGTCTCAAAAATGCTTCTGTCTCTTCATGTAGCTGATGATGTTGATGATGATGATGATGATGATGGTCTAGGTCTAGTTCTTTATGACTCTTGTATGTTTGGGGTCGCTGAATGAATTTGGGACAGATCACACTCCTCCCTGATGGTATTCCATGACGGATAGGTCGGAGAGGAATCTGCCTGATTGAGGGGACCGAGAATTCTGACCAAAACTAAAACTACTAAAAGACTAAAAATGTTCTCTGTTCTCGCTGTCGGGCAGAAACCTTGTATCTCCATATTTATGTATGTTTTTTGTCACTTAATTCCCCATTTCATCATACGACTGTGTCACACAAAAGTGCCGAAAATAGACGATCAGCTGTTATAAAAAAAAAACATTTTGAAAGTGAAAGTAGTTTAAGTGTGTCTGTGGGATTTATTGCGACGTAGGTCGCAAGTTTACTATGAAAACTGGCACATCTTGTCCGCGTATCTCTGTCTGTCTGTCTGTCTGAAGGTCACGCCTGACACTGGTTCCCCTGACACATCACTGTGACATCACAGGTGATATCACCTACTGTATGTAAAAGTCCATATATGGGTATTCCCCAGAATCCTTTTTATGCCCATATATAAAGAACCCTGATGTCATCGATATACAATACATCACTGGCCAGATGGCCAAGACATGGCCCATATCTGTGTGGCTGGATCTCCATGTAAGGGCATAAAAGGGATGTACTATATGGGTACCAGGGGTCTCCATATATGGGTAACTGGTCCGATATACATCACTGACCAGACGCCCTGAGGCGTCTTACTAGTATATATTGAACCAATGAAAAGAGCTTGTGACCAAAAGTAACAGTTTTGAAGTTATCTATGCAGAACATCTGCGAAGGAATCTCCTCCATGTGTGAGATCCTGCTAATGGAGAATGATCACCTTGTTTCTTGTTACTATGCTCACTCTTGGAAACATAAGCTGATAAACAGCCATAAAAGCCATGCACATCCAGAGCCATATAGGCTGGGTGCTGGACTAAAGGTGATCAACAATAAAAAAGAGAAAAAGTCCGCACACCAATTTTGCTGTTCCCAGCAGGGGCGTCACACCAAATTCTGGGCCCTGGGTACAAGGATTCACTGCGGGCCCCCCATGAATGTTAACTATTGAAAAATAGCAGATATACAAGCTCACAGCGTGGCACCGAGTGCCGCGCTGCGAGCTTGTAGATCTGCAATTTTTGAAAAATCGTGAAAATGTGTGCCAAGAAACCTATGTTTCCATGTCAGTGATGCTCAAACATTTTTCATGTGAAGGACCCCCCATCTCAAAATATTTAGTTCCAGGGACCCCCCAGAAGCAAAATTTGAGTTACAAATGTTCACTTAAAAAACACATATATTCAAATATTTGCGCACATTTTCACGACTTTTCAAAAATAGCAGATCTACAAGCTCGCAGCGCGGCACTCGGTGCCGCGCTGTGAGCTTGTATATCTGCTATTTTTCAATAGCTAAAGTTACTAGGGCCCCTCCACCTTGGGCCCTGGTAACTCAGTCCCACTTCCCTACCCCTTGTGACGCCCCTGGTTCCCAGTATATGGTTTTTACTTTGGTATGCTCACTCATTGCCATGGTGTTGAGATTCTTTTTTAATCAATCTGTCTTCAGCAACTCTTTTATTATCATGGATGTTTGTCTCGCAGCATTCCTCCCCGTACACATGTGGTTCTGTTTCAGTTAATGATTTTTGGTTCAAATTACATATTATGTTGTTGATCATTAGCACCTGTTTCGTGTAACCGTTTAATCATGTTCTGGGCTATATGCCTACAAAATCCTTAGTTTTTTGGGGGGTTTTAAATCTGGAAAGTGGTCTGTTATTTTTGGTATTTAACAGCCTATGAAAATATCCCTGGAATGTTTCAAAAGAAAAGTAAGACAAAATCTAAATCTAAAACATGATGTTTCATAATACACCATAATTTCCTTCATGCAGAAGAGACTGTTGGGAGACAACTGTTTTATGAAACGTCTCATCAATGTAACTCAGTGGTTCTCAACCTTTTCAGGTCGCGACCCCCAAAATAATCATATTTCGACTAGGGACCCCTCCACCCTGACGACAGAGTTGAGGCATTGCATTTTGTACATGGTTCTATTGTTAAAATAGCCGATCTACATCCTCACAACGCCTCGCAACGCAATTTCTGCCTATAATATTTGACAATTTGGCCAATGTTTAATTTGTCATTTTAGAGGTATTAAAAAGTCCTTAAATTGTCACTTTAGAAATGTGCGTATACCCTCTATCTATACACTTAAAACTTTATAATGGTTTGTTTACTGTTGTGTGAGAAAACAATGTTGCACATTAAGTTAATCATCTGGGGAGCCCCCAAAATACTTTGGGGACCCCCCAGGCGTCCCCGAACCACAGGTTGAGAACCACTGATGTAACCGAAACTTTTTTGCACAGTGCTGTGTATTATACTGTACACCCACTGCCGTCCGTCCTGTGTGTGCGTTTCTAACTTCTAACACAGTTCAAAGGCAGAGCAAATCCTCCCACCAAAACCTCCGCTTTGATCCAAACACGCAGCGTGTAGCTGTGTGGACACAGGATTATATTCGTGTAGGCAGCAGCCTCACTATTTCTGACGGTGGTGGGAGGCACGCGCGCACACACATACGCACGCATGTGCACACACACGCACGCACGCACGCACGCACGCACGCACGCACGCACACACACACACACATATATCGTCTCTGTCGGGTGGAGACCTCATCGTGTCCAAAACGTTTTACTTTTCAGGACTCCAATTCAAAAGCATCAAAAGTAGCACATCGACAAGCTCGAAACCTCGTCGCTTCGCGCCACGTTTTGAGCTTGGCGGACCTGCTATACTTTTGACTCAAGTAGAAAAAGTTAGAATATCGTTGTCGGGTGGAAACCTTGTATGTCCAAAACCGTTCATTTTGTATTTATCATTTTATGAAAGATTCAAACTAGCGAAAATAGCTGAACTACAAGCACACAGCGTTGTGTGCTTGTAGATCGGCTATTTTCACTAGTTTTGTGCGACCGTCTTGTGTGATGATGAAGCAGGGCTTTACCTTACGAAAAAACGGAAACTTGGAGATACGAGGTTTCTGCCCGACAGCGACGATATCCACAGAGGCATTCGATCTACGGTCAGATGACTTACAGTACTGAATGTCTGTCTCTCTCTCTCTCTCTCTCTCTCTCTCTCTCTCTCTCTCTCTCTCTGTATGTAGTGTTAGTGTTATGCTGTGTCCTGGGGGTATGGATGTATAGCAGGCTTCAGTTTGTGAATGCCAGTGGGACTGACTGCAGAGCAGAGCATGGTTATTGTCAGTGTGAGTTTCAGTTTCATATAAGCAGATCTCAACCCAGTGTGTGTGTGATGACTCCTGGTGTGAGTCCTATACGTCTGACGTCATCACGATTCACGACCCGGAGTCACAACCTGAGATGGACTTTTACATACCATCGCTGTCGGGCAGAAACCTCATATCATCGTTGTCGGGTGGAAACCTTGTATCTCCAAGTTTCAAATTTGTGCGTTCTTTCGCAAAGTAAAGCCCTGCTTCATCATACAAGACTGTCGCACAAAAGTAGTGAAAACAGCAGATCTACAAGCACACAACGGCTCACGGTGCGAGGCGTTGTGTGCTTGTAGATCGGCTCTTTTCACTAGTTTAAATCATTTAAAAAAAACTAAATGCAAAACAAACGGTTATGGACATACAAGGTTTTCACCCGACAACGGCGATATGAACCCTATTCTGGGGGGAGGGTTCACGAAAAATAGCCGATCTACAAGCTCACAACGTGACTTGTAGATCTGCTATTCTTGGTGAAGAAAGTTGGCTATATGTGGAAAAATAACTCATCGAGTACAGTGCAAATCAGCATAGCGAAGTGATAGTTATGTAGTGATATCGATGAATTCCAAATATTATCAAATTATTCTGAGGCACCCCCGGACTGGCATCATCACGGCACCCTAGGGTGCCACGACACCCACTTTGGGAAACCCAGGTCTACAGCGTCACACAAAAGCATTAAAAGTAGCAGATCTGCAAGCTCTAAACGCATCTCAAAGCGAGGTGTTTTGAGCTTGTAGATCTGCTACTTTTGCTATTTTTTGGACATATGAGGTTTCCACCCCGACAGAGACTACAGTATATCGTTCCACACTGTTGGGTGGAAACCTTGTATGTCCAACTCCAAGACGGTTCCCGATTTATTCTTGTTTGTTTTTTCCAATTAAAATGGTGAGAATAGCTGCTATTCTCACTGCTTTTGTGCAACACTGTGCTATGATGAAGTATAGGCCAGTAATTTACGAAAAAAATAAGAAAACTAAATATTCACCCAATTGTACTTCTATGTACGACTGAGTGTTTTTATTCACAAGTTGAAAGTATTATTGAGTATGACAGTTTTAGGCGTTCGTGAGTGTCAGCATGATGATAGACAGTAGAGAGGAGTAAAAAGTACATGATTGTTGCGTGCGCGTGTGTGCGTGTGTGTGTGTGTGTGTGTGTGTGTGTGTGTGTGTGTGTGTGTGTGTGTGTGTGTGTGTGTGTGTGTGTGTGTGTGTGTGTGTGTGTGTGTGTGTGTGTGTGTGTGTGTGTGTGTGTGCGTGCGTTAGGGAGGGGACGATATGAAAATGTCATAACACGATTATTGTGACAAAAGAAATCGTGATTTGCGATCTACATCGGCTATTTTTTGGCAAAGACATTTGATAGAGACTGTATCAAGTATATTATAAGTACCTTTTACCAGTTATAGAGGGTTTAAAATTAAATCCTATCGTTTATCGCGATAAATTAAATCTCCATGATACGATTATCGTGAGTGTTTCTTATCACGATAAACGATAATATTGCTTATCGTCCCATCCCTAGTGTGCGTGTGTGCGTATACGTTCTTGCGTGCGTGCGTGCGTGCGTGCGTGCGTATGTGTGTGTGTGTGTGTGTGTGTGTGTGTGTGTGTGTGTGTGCGCGCGCGTGTGT
The DNA here is from genome assembly GCF_963921795.1 of Nannobrachium achirus. NCBI lineage: Eukaryota > Metazoa > Chordata > Actinopteri > Myctophiformes > Myctophidae > Nannobrachium > Nannobrachium achirus. The sequence continues at coordinate 48,448,807 of NC_137814.1, read as the reverse complement.
GGTAACCTGAGAGCTGAGGGAAAGGCGTTCCAGGGATTCCGGGCGGGTTTGGCGTGGTGGCTGGGCTGACTGCAGACCCCAGAGCTGTGCTGGGAATCCACAGCTCCACACGCAGGAGCCCGCAGAATGGGAGCAAAGTCACGTATAGACCCCTCCCTCCCCGTACGTCCACTTTACCCCACTGCTGGACGCACACACACGCGCACATTCACGCACACTCGTTTGTATTACTATAATTGTGAGGACATCAACATTTTAGGATGGCATTGATTGGTTGAAAATCATCAGTACCCCACTATACACAGAAGAAAAGAAAACCCTCTTAGCGACGGGGGCGATTGTTAAGCAGATTGTTAATTGCAACAATGGCTGAGGGGACAAAACTCCTTTTAAACCGAACTTTGTGCCACGCCAAGGTTCTGTATCTTCGCCCAGATGGCATTAGGTCGAAGTGGGGATGCAGAGGATGGTCAGTGTCACTTGTTATTGAGAGTGCTAAGCGTGTAATGGCCTTATCATTCATATCAGACAGTGTGGGTGTAGGAAGTCCAATGATCTTGGAAGAAATACAAGTAATACTGTAAAGTTTGTTTCTATACTGTAAAGGTTG
>NC_137814.1:48420697-48438197 GCF_963921795.1 Nannobrachium achirus | reverse complement strand
ATAATACAGTATGTAAAAAAATAAATAAAAAAATTTGCAGATCTGCAAGAGCTTGTAGATCTGCTATTTTTGAATAGCCATGGTTGTGATGCTGTGATTAACCTATTTTGCTGGGGACCCTCTGGAACCCCCCCCCCCCCCCCCCCCCCCCCAGCCACCCCCCGCCCTGGGGGTCCCCAGACCCCACTTGGTTAACTCAACTCTTTTTTCAAAATGCCCCTCGGGATCCGTTGAGGCGGTTCCAAATGTACCTTTACAGGTCTTAAACTCTTGAGCACACAAAAGGAACCAAAGCGATCCATTTGACATTAAAAGGTATGAGAACCAGGCAGTGGACCTACAGATGTGCCATTTCAAAACTTTATACACCCTGCCATTGGCAAGACAGTATGCTCTTCTCTGACTTCAGTTTGAAGTTTTAAATATGAAGGTGGATTCTGCTTTTCAAAGGGAATGGAGTGGTTTCTTGCCATTTGCGAGTTTCTGCAAAAATACTCTCCATTCTCCATAAAAATCAGAAAGGCAAAACGGGGAAAATGCATTTGCAGGACATTTGTAAAGAAAACACTGAACATAAACACTGAAGAGTTGAAACGGCACATCTGCATACAAACAGTATCATACATTTACATGTACAGTAACCGCAAATGGAGAAAAAACTTCTCGAAAATACAACAGTCATAACCATAGCTTTTATACAATAATGCGGGACCTTTTGCTTTAATACCCAGCATTAACCACAGGAGTGCAGTATGGGAGCAGAAATCCACACTATGATTTTATGTCTTCTCCTTATTCGGCAAGTCGTGTAGAAATAACAGCTCTGCTGGACTACTACTTTTTCTTTTCTCCGACCTTGAATGTGAACTGACCTCGGGTCAGTGCCCAGAGGCAGTGCCGAGTCTAGACAATGTATTCTATCAGGTGGCTTTTAAAGTGAGGCGATAGGAGAGTACAGTGCCTGTGTGCTCTGGTGAGCTCCAACTCTGTGATTTCACTGAAGTCAGGACTTGCTCGTGCAGCTATGAGGAGGAGAGAGAGACATAGAGAGATAGAGACTAGGAGAGAGAGAGAAAAAACGATTGGCACGGGGGAGATATTGTACTTTTACTCCACTACATTTATTTGAAAACTTAGATACTAGTTATTTTGCAGATATAAATTATAATATTATAAAACATACATGAACTACTTGAGCCCGACACATTGTGAGCCTGTAGATCTGCTATTTTCAAACATTATGTACCCTTACCTTTGATACTTTAAGTAAATGTTGATGCCAATACTTTCATACTTTTACTCAAGTACATTTTGAATTCCGGACTTTAGTATTTTTTATACTGCAGTATTGATACTCTTAGTTAAGTAAAACATTTGAGTACTTTTTCCACCACTGGCAGGCATGAGGAGTAGAGAGAGAGAGAGAAACAAAGAGGCAGAGGGAGAGAGAGAAAGAGAGAAAGAGAGAGAACGAAAGAGCGTGAAAACGATAGACGGGGGGAGAGAGAGAGACAAAAGGGATAGTTAGATAATGAGAAAAGAGAAAGAGCCGGGGCGAGTGAGAGCAATTTGTTGCCAAGAGCAAGTCACTTACACCAAATTAATTCAGCCCCCTTTTGCAGTTGCTGTGATTGTTAGATAAATCGATACTTGTTCATTAGCCCCGAGTGGCGTTGAGATGAAACATATCCGGCGCGCTAGGCTTTGTGTAGAAGGGGAACGCGTAGGCCACTTATGGGCTAATGATGAGAGCCGAGCCACACTGGATACTACAGGAAGAAAAAAAAGCCCAAAGCCTGCGGGTGTAAAGGTGGAAAATAGATGGTTGAGCAGCCCCTAATGATGGGTATTAAACGCCCAGCGGGTGCAAGGTAATCGCTGTTGCGTAAACGTTTTTTAACTATATATATGAATCATTGTCCTGGTGGGGAATCGCTTTCCCCTTTCCCCTCGTTTAGCTCTCTCTTCACTAGGGATGGGACGATATGAACATTTTACGTCACGATTATTGTGATAAAATAAATCACGATTTGCAATGTTATCACGTTACTGTAATCAAAATACATTGTCCGGGGACGGAACGTTTGCCAAAAAATAGCAGATCTACAAGCTCACAATGCGTCACGTTGTGATGCGTTGTGAGCTTGTAGATCGGCTATTTTTTGGCAAAGACATTTGATAGAGTGAAAAAAGACTGTATCAAGTACGTACATGTATATTAAAAGTACCTTTTACCAATTAATATAGAGGGTTTAAGTGGTACCGGATATGCAGCTCAACAAATAAAAGGTGAATTGATCCCAGTGCATGACGGAGGACGATATCCCGATATATAAAATCTCCACGATACGATTATCGTGAGTGTTTTTTATCACGATAAACGATAATATCGCATATCGTCCCATCCCTACGCTTCACTCCCCACTCCTCGCTCGCTCTGTCTCTCTCCCTCCCTCCCTCCCTCCCTCCCTCCCTCCCTCGCATCTTGTCTTGCTTCCAGCTCCCTGTCTCTCCCCAGGGTTTGGCGTGGGTCACGGTGGCCTAGAGAACATACCAAGGCAAGGCCCTGAAGGCTTGGGCTGAGCCCCAGGAAGGCACGGCTAGGGCCAGAGTTAGGCTACCCCGCTCAAACTGGCTATACATAACAACAGTTATGGCGAGACCGCGCCGTCGGCTGAATGCACTCGGCGAACCCCGGAGAAGTGTTTGCGGGGTGGGGTGGGGGGGACACGAGACCTAAAGTTCATGCTAAACGCGGGAATGCAGCCTCCCGGTGGAAATGAGAGAGTAGATTTGACAATTATTTGGCAGAGGGGGCCCGGGTGGAAATCCCATTTCTAAAGACAGAGTTCCGGCCCGCTGTTTCTAGCAGTGGGCCATGTCTACGCCGAACCACGGCAGTGGCATCAGTTCAGAAAAAAAAGCTTAAGGTATGGCAACATGACTGGTGTAAGACACCAGTCATGTTGCCATACCTTAGCAACAGGCATGATACCTTTATTTTAAGAAGTACATTTTATTTTCCCCCCCATTTCTACGGTTTCTTGGGCTGGACATGGCAGCCTGGAACGGTTGTTCAAGTGCAGCTAAACTTGGCATGTTAGTAAACGTGCCACAAATTACAATTAACAAATATAGCTGCAAGCAGCGATAAAGTGTCCAAGGCATAAAAAGCAGGAAAGCAAAAAGGCATCAAGGGAAAGCAAAGAAGAATATCAAAGAAACACTAGAAGCAGTGTTCTTCCGAACAGGACTCCGGCAGGTCAGGTAGGTTTTTTTTGGCCTAGCGGTGACTCTATAATAGGCCAAAGTGAAAAGGATGCCACGTGTTCTTGGGCCTTTCACGGCAATCGGACGCTGCATGCGGGATTTGAAGCATTTTGTTCCAAAAATTTGTTTTGCAAAAATTGACCCGCTGGTGGCGCTATAACAGGCCAATGTGAGAAGGGTGGCATCTGTTCCTTGGCCTAGTGGGAATGTGTGTGCAAAATCTCACACACATAGCAGGCTGCGTTTGAGACATTTTGTTCAAAAAGGAGCAATCCTGCAAACCTTGGTATTCAATGTTAGCCAATTAGATAGAATATGATATCTGACAAATCCGTCATGATTACATCACTGTAGAGATACTGTGTACTGATTTGTGTGATTTTTGGATAAAATCTGAAGGAGTAATATCGAAGAATATGTTTTACATACTGTAAGTTGGCCTTCTGGTGGCGCTATAAATGGCAGATGTGAAAAATGCAGGGCACAGGTTTTTCCTTGGCCTCTGGGAAGTGTGCATACAAAGTTTTAAACTAATCGGTGGTTATAGGTAAAAGCACAAATTGGCCTCTACACAACATGTATGCAAAAGACAGTAGGCCTATATGCAACAGACATAAACAACTGTGACACTATGCACCTGGACAGTGGACAGTTTGAGCACCTGGACAGTGGACAGTTTGATTATGTATTGTACATCATAGCTCAATCATAGCTCATACATAGTAAGCCTGAGCTATGAAGATCATATGAATCGGCACGGCTATGAATCTCATAGGGCAGGAGCCTATCTCCTGTTCCTGTTTCTGTAGCATACGGCAACTTGATGTACAAGTACACCCCCTGGACATGACGCTAGCATGTCACAGGTAGTTTCCCCCATTCCAACCCCTGATTCTGAGTTTCAAGCAGGGAGACACTGGGTAACATTTTTTAGAATCTTTGGTATGACGCGACCGGGGTTTGAACCTGGATCTCCCAGTCGCAGGGCAGACACTCAAACCACTAGGCCACTGAGCTGGTACATGATATCGTTGCAATCCTTGGAAATCACAACATAGGTGTAGACATGACAGTTTGTATTATAATGCTTGTTTCAGGATTTATGATGCAAAATACATTATTTAGTAATGGCGGATATTAAAATACGCATCAAGGGGGGTTGGGGGACATTTTTAGGAAGGCTCCATATCAGACATTGTTCAAGGAACCAAACTGTGAACCAAATCAGACATTGTTCAAGGAACCAAACTGTGAACCAAACTGTGAAGTGTACCAAATATCATGGTTTTACGCTTATATAAACCCCAGGCGGGATTCAATCCAACGACCTTCTGCATGAAAGGCATATGCCCTGACCACTACACTAGGCAGCCACAGAATCTGTTAGCCATGTTTGTTTAAAAAAAAGTTCTATGTAGTCTGAGTGCCTTGATTTTATTGATTTCTTTTTTATATTTTGGAGGCTTGGGGTGAAATCAATCTGAGTAAATGTAATCTATTGTATGTATTTCTGACATTTTCGAGTGATCATATTTTCTTTTACTCAGAACAGAAAAATAAACGGCTGGTAGAGAAGGGCTCATTTTAAACATGAACGTGATCTGGAGTTAGATCAGATCTGGAGTTAGATCAGACGTGTCAACATTAAAGAATTTGACGTACGCACACGCCATGGGCATCCAGGATGTTAACATCAACTCAACCCGACGTGGGGTTTGAACTCACAACCATCCGTATATCAGGCACAGGCACTGACCACTACACTACGGTAGTCACGCATAAAGGACCTGTCATTTAAAAAAAAAGAAAAAAAAAGAAAAAGTTTCATGCATACAAAGTTTTACACTAATCGGTGGTTATAGGTAAAGCACAAATTGGCCTCTACACAACATGTATGCAAAAGACTGTAGGCCTGTAGGCCTATATGCAACAGACATAAAAAAAAACTGTGATACTATGCACCTGGACAGTTTGCACCTGGACAGTTTGATGATGTACATAGTAAGCCCATAGTAAGCCTTGCTGAGCTATGAAGACCATATGAATCGGCCAGGCTATGAATCTCATAGGGCAGGAGCCTATCTCCTGTTTCTGTAGCGCAAGGTTTCTGTAGCACAAGGTAACTTGTTGTACAAGTACACCCCCTGGACATGACGCTAGTATGTCGCAGGGAGTTACCCCCAATCCAACCCTAGATGTTGAGTTTCAAGCAGGGAGGAACTGGGTCCCATTTTTTAGAATCTTTGGTATGACGCGACCTGGGTTTGAACCCAGATCTCCCAGTCTCAGGGCAGACACTCAAACCACTAGACCACTGAGCTGGTACATGGTACCATTGCAATCCTTGGAAATCACAACATAGGTGTAGACATGACAGTTTGTATTATACTGCTTGTTTCAGGTTTCAGGTCATGGTTTTATGCTTATACAAGCCCCAGGTTCTATGTAGGCTGAGTGCCTTGATTTTATTGATTTCTTTTTTATATTTTGGAGGCTTGGGGTGAAATCAATCTGAGTAAATGTAATCTGAGTATTTCTGACATTTTCGAGTGATCATATTTTCTTTTACTCAAAACGGCCGGTAGAGAAGGGCTCATTTTAAACATGAACGTGATCTGGAGTTAGATCAGACGTGTCAACATTAAAGAGTTTGACATACGCACATGCCATGGGCATCCAGAATGTTAACATCAACTCTACCCAACGTGGGGTTCGAACTCACAACCATCCGAATATCAGGCACAGGCACTGACCACTACACTACGGCAGTCACATATAATGGACCTGTCATTTAAAAAAAAAGAAAATAAAAAAGAAAAAGTTTCATGTAATGTACTTGACGCCTTCTTTCAAAATGATATAGCGCCCCCCTTTGGCCAATTGGGGTAAGATTGGTTTAAGTGATATTTGGACTAACCCTCTATAGTAGTTCATCATGAAATTTTACTTTGCATGTATGTTTTAGAGGCAGAAGAATAATTTGCATAAGACTTGCAATGTTGATTGAATTATTAAAAAAGCATGTTTCATTAAAAAAAAAAAAACGATCTGACAGATCTTTAGATATTGGTCCAAAGTTCATGTAAAAAAAGTTCCGTGCACGTGACGCGAAAGTTTCGGAATAAAAGCGGGTTTAAGTGTTTTACAAACTGCTCAAAATGTCGGAAAATCTAAGGGCGGAGCTTACTTAACAAAGACACAGATGTCTTCCGCTTGAGTCAAGGCATGCGTGTAAGCAAGTTGCATGTCTTCAAACGAAACGAGGCATGACTTATGCCCCTTCAAAGTTTGAGTTTTCAAACGCTTCGTATAGCGCCCCCCTTTGGCCAATTGGAGTAAGATTGCTTTCAGTGATATTTGGACTAACCCTCGACATATTTGCCAAATGCCATGAACGTGTCACTTTGCATGTATGATTTAGAGGCAGAAGAATAATTTGCATGAAACTGCATTATACAGTGAATTATTAAAAAATAATGTTTCGCTTTAAAGAAAATCCGGCCGCTGTGCGATGACCGTGTTGGTCCAAAGTTCATGTAAAAAAAGTTTTGCGCACGTTACGCGAAAATCCCAGGAGGAGATAGATTTTGACTGTTTTTCATATAATTCAAAATTGTGGGAGAGGTAAAGGTCAGAGGTCAAAAGTCAGAGCGTAAAAGTTGTTCGGCATGAGGAGACGCATAAGTGTATACAGGTTTCATTGCTGTACCTGAAACAGGGCATGAGCTACACCAGTTCAAAGTTTGCACTTTCGAAGGCTTCCTACAGCGCCACCCTTTGGCCGATTGTTGCGAGCTTCGCGTTTTAGCCGTTTGGCATAGTCCTCTGCCATACTGCCGAGTTTCGTAAAAAGCGACTGCACGGTCTAGCCGCTAGAGAAAAAGTGGCGGAATAATAGAAATGATGAAGTCCAATATCAATGAGTGGCCATTTGCCACTTCGTGGCCTTGGCCACTAATAATGCATTGCACCTGTGCAGCTGACCTGCAGAACCTGGGAATATACCATTTTGTCAAGATGGGGAGAATACAAGTGTGGAGAATATACAGTAATTATAATACCTTGTTAAAGTGACCATTTTGTTATTTGTAGTTATTTTACTGTAATTTAACAACACAATAAGCAGCACAGATAGACAAAGAGACATTCATGGATTTATATTTAAAAGTAACTTTTACTTTCCCCCCCCTGGACCCAGGGTATGGCAGCTGCATACCCCTGCCATACCCAATTGACGCCCCCGAACCACGGTCTGCTGGCTGAGTGGGGTGTGTGGGGGGGAGGGGGGCGCTTTCATCTCCTTCCACCCAACCAATCAGATCATCTACCGATGCCGGCTGGCACGACGACCCCACCCGTTGCACAAACACGGGAGACAAACAAACAATTGCAGCACAGCATGTTCCACCGCAACGGTGGAGGAGACGCTCCATTGGGAACCATGAAAGGGAAAATGTGCGTGTCACGCACACAGTAACAAGACAGGCTCTAATACCGCCGGGGCTCCATGACGTCCGCGGTCCATCTTGCCCGTCATTTTGGAGCGGGGGTGGTGGGACAGTGGATTCGAGATTATGGATTCACGAAATGTGGAAAATACATTAAACAATTATGTGAAACATATTCAGGGGTTTATGCATCCCTGGTTTACTGGCATGGTGCACATGTAGTCCAGTGGAATGTGGAATTATGGGCGAGCAGCCTTGCATGCACGCACACACACACACACACACACACACACACACACACACACACACACACACACACACACACACAGACAGACACAGACACACAGACACACAGACACAGGCACACACACACACACACACACACACACACACACACACACACACACAGACACAGACACAGACACACAGACACACAGACACACACACACACACACACACACACACACACACACACACACTAGGGGTGCCACGGTTCAGTCAGCCCACGGTTCGGTTTGTATCTCGTTTTTTGGCTCACGGTTTCGTTACGGTTTCGGTACAGTAAAAATTTAAAATAAAAAAAACAAAGAATCCAAAATGTTCAGTTAAAGATGGGGTGCAATCATGTTTCCCCCCTAAAACATGATAATCAGTAATTATGATTATGCTAGGAGGAAGATTTTCTCCAAAAAAGTGTACAGAAAGAGTTAAAATTATGTTTTTATGTGACCACACACAAAAAAATTAAGAAATTCCGTTCATTCGGTATGGGCTGTTCGTGCACAGACAAACAATTCTCTTCTAGAAATCTATATAGTTCTGTCGCGGCAAGAAAAGTCACGGCTATTCTATTCGTGCGTCTTCCTCTGTGCGAGTCCTCGTCGGCATTGTTTGACGGAGACGATGCCGTGCCCGGCAACAGACGAAGAACATGAGGAAGGCACTGATATTGATTGGTCTCTTGACCGGACTCAATAACGGCCCGCTGGGCGCATTTGTATTCAGTGGCATTTAATTCAATTTAGAAGGAAAAAATACATTAAAACACGGGAACACGGAGCGAGGAGGCCTATTCATCAGCGATGTGCGCAGACGAGTGCCGCGCCACGGGGTGTGCATCAGTGCTGCCATCGGTGGGCGTAACAACAATGAGTAATACATGCCACAGGGCCTACAAACCATGGGCTGTGATCAGGGGTGTCACAGCACATTCTGGGCCCCTGGGTACAAGGATTCACCGCGGGCCCCCCATGAATGTTCTTCATAGGGGGAAGAGGGGGTTTAACCCATTTAGACTGGGAACGCAGTATTACACATCATTTTGTGCTTTAACTATTGAAAAATAGCAGATCTACAAGCTCACAGCGCGGCACAGAGTGCCACGCGGCGAGCTTGTAGATCTGCTATTTTTGAAAAGTCGTGAAAATGTGAGCAAGTCTTTGAATATTTCAATTCCTTCGAAGGTTTTTTGGAAAAACCTACAGTATGTTGTCAGTGGTGCTCAAATGTTTTCACGTGAAGGACCCCCAAAATTATATGTATTTGGCTACTGAACCCCATCTCAAAATATTTAGTTCCAGGGACCCCCTCCCAGAAGCAAACTTTGAGTTACAAATGTTCGCTTAAAAAAGACATTATATTCAAAGATTTGCACACATTTTCACAACTTTTCAAAAATAGCAGATCTAGTGCCGCGCTGCGAGCTTGTATATCTGCTATTTTTCCAATAGCTAAAGTATAAAATAATTAAGGCCTCCTCCACCTTGGGCCTTAGTAACTCAGTCCCCCCCCCCCCCCCCTTGAGACGCCCCTGGCTGTGATGCCTGGCGCTACTCAATAAACTGCACTGATCTTAGCAGAGGTCCCCACCATTACCCTGGGACCTCTTTAAGATGTGGCGAAAGCAATTGAGAGCGATACAGCGGTGTGTAATTCCAGACCCAGCACCGCAACAGCCATAAACAGCCATATTTCACTAGGTTTTGCATGGCCCCGCGAGGACAGATATACCACTCGGCTCCGCACGGCACAGGTGCTTTGCCTCAGGTGAAAAACAGAGGCCGGCGGACGAAAAAAGAAAGAAGAAAAAAACCCTGTAAAAGCCTCATTAGTGTAAAAGCTCCGGGACAAAACGTGTTTTATCTGTGCCGAAATGACATAACTCTGCGGTTAGTGTAACCGTAGCCCGTGGTGGACCCTTTTTTCCCCCCGTACCTGCATGGGGAAAGCTCATTAGTCCAATTAGACCGGGAACGCATCTAGATTTTCACCACTTTTTTTTGCTTTAGCTATTGAAAAATAGCAGCTATACAAGCTCACAGCGTGGCACCGAGTGTTTGTAGATCTGCTATTTTGGAAAAAAACTTGAAAATGTGTGCAAGTTTTTGAATATATTGACCCGATTCTATAAATGTCTTCGTATTCCTTTCTTCTAAATCAGTGGTTCTCTAACTTTTTCATGTCAAGGACCCTGAAAAATGACATGTATTTGGCCACGGACCCCCATCTCAAAATAGGTTGTTCCAGGAACCACCCAGAAGCAGAGATTTGAGTTTGCTTTGAAAAAAAAAGATATATATTCCAAGATTTGCAAAAAGAATAGCAGATCTACAAGCTCGAGCTTGTATATCTGCTGTTTTTCAACTGTTAAAGCATTAAATCATTCCAGGTCTTAATTTGTTAGTAATGGCTAAACGAGCTGTCCTCCTCGGCACTGCTGGCCAATTACGCTATTGGTAAAGCACTGAGTAAAGCATGGAAACAACCTGGCCAACCTTCACGAGCCTCCGCTTGAAACCATTCACACTGCCCATAAACACATCAATTAAAGGCGCAAAGAGAGCTCGTTGTTGTGACTCTCACTCAAGGCAAATTGCTTCGAACGTCCCCCAATTACCTATTATTTCCAGAGCAGAACACGATTGTGATGCTGTGGCCTAACGTAATGTCCGGGGAAATTGCCGATGGCAGCGCTTATAAGTTAATAATTAGGAAAACGATTGGCCGAAAAATGAAACGAGGCGTTTCAATCGTGGTAATGAAATCTTTTATCACACTTTGCGTTAAACTACAAGGACATGCGTTAACATCTTATAAAATAAAAGTTCTAATTGACTTAAATTCATATCTGGGATGAGGTGGACTGGCATGGTAAACATCCAGAGTGTTAATTTATTTCACTTTAAAAGTGTGCTTTGCTGCGTGGGTTACAACAGTGTTTCTCAAAGTGGATTCCAGGGACTGTGGGTTCCTTCAGGGGGGTCTAAATTGACTCATACAAGTCTGTAACTCTGACAGCGTACAAATGGAACCAAATGGACCCTAACGGGTCCATTTGGTTCCATTTGTACACTGTCAGAGTTAAGGGGAGACAATGAAATTTGAAAGTTTGAGAAATACTGGGTTAAGGGGAGCACACACTGGACGCGGGCGGCTGCGCCGCGCAGCGTAGTGGTATCAACGCACGTGAAGTGCCGCGCGGTAACCCCAACTGGATGCGGCGTGCTGCCACACAGCACATCCATTTCCCCGGTGGGGAGAACCCTGGAAAAGCGGGAACGCTGGAAAAACAGAACAGTGGCGTATCGTCGCAGCAGACGAGGCGGCAGACCCGCGGCTGCGCGCGTCTGACGCCGCCGGTGTGGCTTAGTTCATTGAAAAATAATGGCACTGTATGTTTTGACGCGCCGCTTCTGCGCCGCCTCCGCGCCGACTCCGCGTCCAGTGTGTGTTCCCCTTTACAGTAAGGATGTCGCGTTGATCCTGTTTGGAGTGCTAACAGGGCTGCTCTTTATCTCTGTCACCCTGCTTGTGTATGTCTGTCTCTGACTCATCAGCCAGGACAGCATGCAGTCTGCCCCGAGAGTGACAGGACCCTTGACTCAACTCTTGGACCGATTAACTGGGGGACTTTGCTCAACAAACAACCTTTCTCGATTCCCTGGAAAAGCAATCATAATTTGGACCAGAATTAGGTTTCTGCCCTTTTAAAGAGTTGATCCCCTTGCTTGCTCAACCAGTCAGAATCGTCCTTTATACTGTATATACGCTGGAAATCAGAAAAGGGGGGGAAAAGGAGAGATTCTTAACTCGGCGGCGGTGGGGATGGCAACGCGTTCCAAAACTACGTTTTGATTTGAGCTGCAGCTTCGTTTGAAGTCCTGCACCAAGAGGGCTTGTTTTTTTTTTGTTTTTTTTTTTATGGCACTTGAACTTTGGACCACTTCTCCAAAAAAGCCAGCCGAAACTCACCATGATGTCAGGGCTCCCAAAACGACTTCCAGAGCCTCTGCCTCTCCTCTCCTCTCCTCTCCTCTCCCCCCATGGCTGCCGTTCCACCACAGAGAAGGCGTTAGCCTGGGGTTTAACTTGGCCCGCGGAAAAGAAGCGAGAGGAGGTTGAGGAGGAGGAAGGGGAGGGGAGAGACAGAGGGGTGGGGATGGAGGGTGTGGTTGGGGGGTGGATGGGTGGGTGGGGGGGGGGGATTTCAGGGATGGTAAATGCTGCAGTGGTGGAAAAATGTACTTGCATGTTTTACTTAAAGGAGTAGTTCACCACTTTTCAACCTGTCTTCATATAATAGGTCCTCACTAATGTTCATGATAAAACATCACAATTTTTTTCTACTCAGTCCAAGTCTCCTAGGAGAGCTGTGGGAAGTTCAGAATCCATCGTCTTGTGACATCATCATTTTCCCCAAAAAAAATTGAATCAATATTTTTGAAAAAAATATTTATATTTTTATTATCGCGAGAACAATGGCTTCCACTTTAAAATTGCAACTTTTCAGGAATAGAAAGCCTGCAGTTTCTATAAGCTGGATTGGCAATCGATGATGTCACAAGACGATGGGTTTCTGACCTGCCCACAGCCCTCCTCTGAAAAAAGCTATTTTTTAGTGAGGACCAATTATATGAACATTATGTTGAAAAGTGGTGGAGTGCCCCTTTAAGTAAAAGTATCAATACTGCAAGGTAGAAGTACCCTACAAGTAAAAGTCCGGGATTCTAAATTTGACTTGAGCAAAAGTACAAAAGTATTGGCATCAAAGTGTACCAAAAGTGGAAAGTACTAATTGTGCAGGATGTGCCGTTTCACACGTTTTCAAATGTATACAATAATTTTGAAAATGGCAGATCTACAAGCTCACAAAGCAAAGTAATATAGCAACTATGTTGTAGTGGAGTAAAAATATTTTCGGGGCGCCCGCTGGCCTACTTGCCACATAGGCATGGATACCTGGCGGCGTTGCCGGTTCGAAAAATATCTATTTGCCTCTGAGATGTAGTAGAGTAAAAGTACAATACTTGAGTAGTTACTTTATCCCACTGCAAAGCTGGCGAGGCAGCGCAACAAGCGGAAGTGGAGCCAGGCAGGGCCACATGCCCGGGATCCCATTGTGAGTTGTGTACTCTGTGTGGCACAGTGGCATTGTACATGGCCATGTGTTTACCAGCTGGGTGGCAGAGGGGAGAGACAAAGACAGAGAGGGAGAGAGAGAGAGAGAGAGAGAGAGAGAGAGAGAGAGAGAGAGAGAGAGAGAGAGAGAGAGAGAGAGAGAGAGAGAGAGAGAGAGAGAGAGAGAGAGAGAGAGAGAGGGAGGGAGAGAGAGAGCATGGACTTGCAAAGAATGTTAGAGAGGCAGGGGCTGACATTTCTAAAAGGGCCTTTTGGTGGAAATATTGTTATATACTTGAGACCACATTTAACTATGTACAATCAAGTTAATACTGGATATGTGGCGTAAGGACATGGATTTCTACACAGAGAGGGCAATACTTTCAACAGAAGATGCTGCATTCAAGTTCATGAGAGTTTGGACAAGGCAATTCTCTTAAATGCTGCCTTCCGGGCATGGCATTTGCATTTCTTTCACTATAGTAAAAGGTGCATTCATGGTCTGGAGAGGGCACTTTTTACAGACCGATATAAGGGCAGGGGCTCAAGCCCCCTTTGAGGTCTATGTGTGCACGTGCCTGAGAGAGAGAGAGACCAAGAGAGAGAGAGAGAGAGAGAGAGGGAGGGAGGGAGGGAGGCTGGTCGTACGTGGTGAATCAGAACAGCGACGAGAGAGAGCTGTTGTCTGCACAACGTGGCCTTTGAAACACTCACAAATCTGAGGAAATCACTTAAGAATTTCTCAACGATTGCACTTGCATGTGTAAGCGTGTGTAAGCGTGTTTGTGCGCGTGCGCGCATGCAACACGTGTGTGTGTGTGTGTGTGTGTGTGTGTGTGTGTGTGTGTGTGTGTGTGTGTGTTTGTGTGTGTGTGTGTGTGTGTGTGTTTGTGTGTGTGTGTGCGTGTGCGTGTGCTGGGTTAGTTGGGGTGGGTCGTGCGGGGCTGGGGGCTGATAAGGAAGTGCACCGTCTCAGCATGCCTGCCCTGCAGATGACCCCATTGATCGGCGCTGCTGCAGCTCTCTGTTTGAAAGGTTTCCACGGCCGTAACGAAGCACGACTACTAACAGTACATCACTGAGAGACTTCAGGACGTACCGTATCCGCGAGAGCGGCGCGAGGCCGCGAGCAGCCACTGAAACTGTGTCAGTCCTCCCGAGTTTGTTTACTAGGGCATGAAGCGCATATGTTTTGTCGCCACACTGTTTAGCTTTCGTTTGAGGGTTGTGAATGTCTACGGGCGTAATGTGCACGACTGCATGTTTGCGTGTGCGCGCGTGTGTGTGTGTGTACAGTACGCCTTTCCACAAAGCTCTGTGTTTTTAACTGTCTTCGGGACGACATATTACGCGGCATCTCGTGTTTTGTTAAATATTTGTTTTATAGTGCGGAGCACACATTGGCGCGCCTCATGTGTTTAATGTTAGCAAAGTGTGAGTGGCTGTGAGGCGTGTGAGAACAGCGAGAGCAGCCTGTGAGAACAGCCTAGCCTTTTGGGAACAAAGCCACCAGTTTGAGAGTATTTCAACATGTCCGAGGCCTGGCCCATAAACCAACCAGGCTGGCTAAACATCCCCCCCGAAAACACCCCCCCGCCCCAACAACACCACCACCCCACCCCCAGAGTCTCATTCAGGGACGTGCTGGCCATTGGGAAAAGCGGGACAACTCCCGAACGGCCGGTTCATTCCCGGCCGGTCCAGATCGGCCATTAGGGAAAAAAAATTAAATAAATGTCGGCCTTCGTTCCATTTTGGGGGCTGGGCGGCCAACAAAGTAAATCGTCACCGTCAGGCAGAAACCTTGTATCTCCAATTTTCAAATTTTTAATTCTTTTTGCAAAGCCCTGCTTCATCATACAAGGCCGTCGCACAAAAGTAGTGAAAACAGCAGATCTACAAGCACACAACGCCTCGCACCGCGAGGCGTTGTATTTATAATTTTTAAAATTATAAATACAAAACAAACGGTTTTGGACATACAAGGTTTCCACCCGACAACGACAAAATATAACTCATGTAATTGGCCCACTGGCTCGTCACTTGTCATGATCTGAAATGACAAAGTAGCAGCAGCGCTATAGATAGAGATCTCTCTCTATAAGGCACAATGAGGGCCTCTACAACTCTTTTTCCCGGGCTGAATCAGGGGCCCAGCACGTCCCTGGTCTCATTTGCTGTCGTCACTATTGCCGTGACTCCAAGTAAAAGCTTCTCCCCAAAGGAAAGAAACAGAAAGATGGAATCCTGTATTTTATGGCGGCATTGGGTTTAAGTTATAGCCCTTATGGTGAGAGAAATGTGCATCGACTGTTTGGCTGTTGTGGGTGGATACGTGCTGTAGTTTGACGTGAATGTTCCTTTTGCAGATTGTTGTGTGTGTTGGTATTGTGCACCACCCTGTCGTCTTAGGCTGCATTCACACTAAAGAGTGACATACCCTCTCCTTGTCCTTTGAGAATGAGGGGGGGAGAGGGTGTCGTCGAACTCATTCTCTGTGGAAGTCACATGGTTTCATGCCTCTTCCATGAAACCATGTGACTTCCATAGAGAATGAATTCGGACGACACCCTCCCCCCTTCATTCTCAAAGGACAAGGAGAGGGTATATGACTTTACTGTGTGTAGGAAGCCTTAACACCCAAGGGGCCAAACTTGTTCAGTAACGAGATAAGGCCACTGGAGGTCGCTGTGCCAAAACTGTGCAGCGTGCAGCTGCGCGCATGTTGTGTTGTCTGTGAAAGACCCTGGTCCATACGTCATAACGTGGCTTGCACAGAAACAAAATGGAGTATCTAGGCTGCACTTCCATTCTATGCTGAAACATAAAAAGGGCTTTATAGCGGGGCAGGTAAATGCATTTTTGCACTAAAATACTTCACAAGTGGAAAGAAACCTAAAACTTTTCACAAGTACTCCTTAGGGGTTGTTCCTATGATAAAACACGTTAGACACTGAAAAATCAAAATGGCTGCCATGTTTCCAAGATGGCTGCCTCTGAACAGTACGCCAGCCAGTTAATGTCCGATTTTCATAATATTAGAGTTGTTTTGTAGGTTTTAAAACATCGTGAGTTCATTTATTACTCTTTTAAAGCAGCCAGAATAACTTTTCTGACTTTTGGTTGGGGTCTTTCCTCACCTGGGACCCCCCAAACAGACCCCTGAGCTTATCTGAGTAGTCGCTTTGCTCCTGCTCCAGAGCAATGTTAAATTAGATCATAACTGAAGCATTAAAGTTGTTGTAACTGGGCTCTGAAAGCAAAAATGAGTAGTAGCAAATACCCAGGGGTCTTCCACAGGGGTCCCGGACCCCTAGGGGGTCATCAGAGTTACTACAGGAGGCCTGCCGAATCTTGATGGGGAAGTTCCTTTTTTTTATATGTATATATATTTTTACATTTGAAACTGTTTTTATTAGTATTCTCAGTATTATTTATAACATGTGTGTGTTAGACAGACAGGTTCACAGGTATTGCAAGAATTAAGGTATTGCAACTTCTCACTTTGGGCGCACAGTCTAACATGTCCATTTATTGCATTGCACTAACACTGACAACACAACACACACACCTCTTTGTTATCGTCACCCCAAAACCCGCACCCTATCCTCTTAAAGAGCTCACGGTCAATTGTACCCAAAGAAATTCACTACTATACATGTCCTCCCTAATAATGTTGACAGTTTCCACTATATCATTTGCAGGGAGGAGAGTGCAAGGCAGGTTATTGTTTGAGCAGCTGCACCGTCCCTTGTAACCTGCTTTGCAAACACATTTGATGAGCTTTGCCTTTGCAGCAGGGATGGCAAGAAACCTGACTGGAACATACCCTCCACTCTCTGAATTCCATCTATTTTTTCAATTGATGGAAGCTCAGGGCAATTTGTCAGGTATGACGAAGTAGGCATCATAATACGATACCTTCATCAAGGGACATGATTTTGAGGAAGTGCAAACACATGAAGAGGCTGATACCCCGATTCCTTATCAAGTCCTTGCCTCCGGTACAAAAAAAGGAAATTGATATATTCGAGTGAGTTCAAGTTGATGTTACAAATGTCAAGGGTTCCTTTGCGTTTTTCAGGTGTTGACTGGGGAAGAACATTTGTTGGAATCACCAAAAAGACATGGGTCAATGCCTACTTGATGATGATGATGATGATGATGATGATGATGATGACCAAGCCACTAACCGCTTCAAGGACCTTGGCAAGGTCATTGGCCATTCCTCCTGAGCTTATAAATTGTGAGCTTCCATCAACATTGCAGTCCGAACATTTTGCATGCCATGTTTACAGTTCAAAAGGTCCAACAACTCAGATGGGAACTATTTCTGTCAAATAACTTGGAAGGTGAGATGCTACCTCCAACTCGTGCTGCACTGC
>NC_137814.1:48378197-48418197 GCF_963921795.1 Nannobrachium achirus | reverse complement strand
GCTCAGGGGCCACTCAGCAACATACCAAAAGTCATGCTAAAAATGACGGTCCCATTTTAGACGTTTACGATGATTTTGTAACACACTTCATGATAAGTATATTAATTAAGGAAACACACAGAAAACAGACACATTTCCATCTATATAAGCCAGGCCAAACCTCATTGAACCAAAAGATTGTCATGGATGGAATGATGAAATGATCAAATTTGATCAAATTAGGCTTCATTCACAAAATGTGAAGTGAAAATTAACAGATCTGGTTCAATCTTTTTGTAACCGCCCCTTGGAAATAAATAACACTGAGAAGGACCAGACTAATATCCACAACAGTGTCTGGGTATGCGAGGCTAGTGATCTTTGGCAATGTAAAGGTATGTTTTCTCATGCCAATAAAGCTCCTTTGAATTCCTGAAACAGATAGTAACAGTCAGAGTGCAACAATTCAAATCAATGACTCAAATGATATCCTAGAAATTAAAATAAGTCTTTCTTCTTTGTAACAAATAAAATAAATTATAAAATAAAATGCAAATCTTGTTTTAAAACAAGACAAAAAGTCTCTTAAAACAGTTTGATGCTTTGAGCTTTGTAAAACACAACAGCTCGTTGGAGGAGATTTGTGGTACAATAAGCATAGTTCCCTGGCTGCTGTGATCTGTTGGAATGCGTGCACTGTCGGTGCTGACTTTATTTTTCAATGACGGCGGAGCCGCGGAGGCAGAGACAAGCACAGACAAGGGATACGTCTTCACTAGCCTGAAACATGACGGTCGCAACCGTTCATATCGCACGACCATTATGTGTCCAGTCTCCAGTGAGCCTGACTGTGGTTGTCTGCTGCAGATTTGACTGTCTCGTGGGACTAGTTCTAGTGTAGCCGCATCTCGCACTGCTGTCAGTGCTGTGCTCTGTGCATTGACTGCATTCGCTTCCTGACTCATATTCCTAACCTACGGAGTGCACCGAGGCTCAAAACATCACCGCGTTAATCGCGCGTTAACTTTGACAGGCTTAGAAAAATCGTATTTTTATTTGTATGATCATGACGGGCCGCAAAGACATGCGGAAATAAGGGCTGCGGGTTGAGTAGCGCGGCTGTAGTGTGTAATGGTCTTTCTATGGCAGGGGTCTTCAACAAGGGGTCCGGGACCCCTAGGGGGTCCTCAGAGTTACTACAGGGGGTCCTCCAAATATTTGTGTAATAGAAACCTTTTTTCTCCTTTTTTATATTAAACACTTGAACCCTACTGTCCATATTCTGAGAACTTTAGCCAAAAACAGCAGATCTACAAGCTCTCAACGCCTCGCGCTGCAAGGCGTTGAGAGCTTGTAGATCAGCTATTTTTGGCAAAGAGGTTTGGTGTAGAGGTAAAAAAGAGCAGACCAAGTACAGAGTGAAAGGTCAAGTTTACTAAGTATCGACGATTTATGATTTTAAGTGGTTAAGTGTCAAACAAGTCTATGAAATCGATGAGAATCTCCATCACACATTTATACAATATGTAGAGGGGGTCCCTGCTTAAATCTCTCTTTCTGCTAAGGGGTCCTTGGCCTGAAAACGTTGAAGACCCCTGTTCTATGGTGTGCGAAATTAGGCACATGAGAGTCTTTGCTTATGACAATAGTTTGCAACCTTTTCAGGATCAGGGCCCATATGAGAGCGTTCGCGGCCCACCCATCTGACTACGTAACCTCTTAACACAACTAGTGCCTCTTAATCTGAAGGTTGCTTGGTGCCTCGGCGCCACGCAGTTTCCTCCATAGGCCGCCGCTATTATTTTGAAGGGCTGGAAGGGGGTTGTTTTTGTTTTTTTGGATTATCACTTGACGGCAACGATTACGTCATCTAGTCACATGACAGTGTGGGACAAGAAGAGGAAAGATGGCTGCGCCCTGCCTTGTGCCTTGTTTACATTTAGATCTGCTGCAAAATGTCTCAAAATGGCTATTTTGTTTAAATGAAGTTTCTTTATGGGCCTCTCCATTGACTTAACATTGAGGAGCTTCACTTCGCGTGCACGCCCAACGTGCGTTGTAAACAAATCGCCGACATTACCGATGCGGGCGGGACCGGAGCGACGTACAGTAAGTAATCATATCTTTACTGTATATACAGTAAGATTCACAGTCCTCACCGTCAACGGCGCCATGGTATTAACCCTTTCAATGACGGTGAGGACTGTCAACGGCAGCAGAACAGTTAAGTGGGCCACGTGCATTCTCAGAGCATGTTTATTTCAATGATCAATCAATTAATTGACTCTGGCTTGGCTCAATGGAACTAGCGTACTTTAGGTTCCCTCTGTATCGGTATCACAATGAAAAAGGTTTTAAAGAAAGAATAGCATAACATTTTTCACATGTAATGTTATTTTTTATCATCAAAATCATCTACTTTTTTGGGGGGCTAATTTTATTTAGGGACTCACTATATCCTCCCGGCCCACCAGTTGAGGCCGGGCCCCACAGGTTGAGAACCACTGTGCTTATGAGCTTGTGTGTGCGTGTGTGTGTGTATGTGTGTGTGTGTGTGTGTGTGTGTGTGTGTGTCTAGACTGATTTATCCTCGGTTGGCACACGGGTTTCAGATGATAGATCTGCTATTTTCGGCACTGCAACAATGTGCCGCCACTTTAGAACTCTCCCTTCACACGTTCATGCATCTCTTCACTCGGCATCAGTTTCGGGGACAAACTCTTTCCTGGATGTTACCAAATTAGCATATCGTCTCAGTCGGGGTGGGAAACCTCATATGCCTAAAACTGTTTCCGAAACATCAATAAGTAGCAGATCCAAAAGCTCGAAACGCAGCACTTCGCCCTGCATTTCGAGCTTGTAGATCAGCTGCTTTTGATGCTTTCACGTGACGCTGTTAGTAATAGTATGATGGAGTAGGGCGTTAACCCATCCAAGACCTGGAACGCATTATTACGCATTTTTACTTTAACCATTAGTTTATGCTTTAAAAGGATCCCTGGCTAATACGACAAATATGCCTTAATACATTATAATTGTCCTCTATAACTACAATGTAAAATTAAAAACACCTTCAATATTTTATTTCTTCTAGAAATAGCTAATCTTTCACTCAATAGGGGAAATGCCTGTCGCAAGTTGATGATGTCATAAATGTCATGTGTGATCTATCCCTATGGAATTTATGGCATGTATGTGCAAATAAAAACAAACAATACTTCCAATGGCTAATATGAGCGTCAAATCAATATTTCGAATGTGTTTTTTGCACATGCATGCCATAAATTCCATAGGGATAAATCATCAACTTGCGATGGGCATTTCCCCTATTGAGTGAAAGACTAGCTAATTCTAGAAGAAATACAACAATTAAGGTGTTTTTAATTTTACATTGTAGTTATAGAGGACAATTATAATGTACTAGAAGCTCGGCCGCCCTTTGGGCGGCCGAGCGTCTAGTCGGCGCCCTGGCCAACTCGGGAACAATGTAAATAGGGGATGAATGCCCCGCCCTTTAATGCAAACCCCATTATACCTGTTGTCATAGGATCTGTTTTGACCATCTGTTTGCGTGTGTCCATTTATGCCCATGGCTTGTGAGATGCGTCGATAATCTCCGCCGCCCTTCGGGCGGCCGAGCGTCTAGTCGGCGCCCTGGCCAACTCGGGAACAATGTAAATAGGGGATGAATGCCCCGCCCTTTAATGCAAACCCCATTATACCTGTTGTCATAGGATCTGTTTTGACCATCTGTTTGCGTGTGTCCATTTATGCCCATGGCTTGTGAGATGCGTCGGTTATCTCCATATATAGAGATTCAACACGTGCAAAGTAAAGGAGTGATGTCAGAATGAGTCAGCAGAAGTGATGTCAGAATGCCCATATGGCCATATATGGAGATCTCTGTATCTGTGTCCCCTTTATGCCCATATACGGAGATTGCGTCCATTTTATGTCACAATGAGTCAGCGTTTGCGCCGATACGTCCATTTATGCCCATATATGGAGATGTGCGGCCGAGCGTCTAGTCGGCGCCCTGGCCAACTCGGGAACAATGTAAATATGCCCGTGTTGTCATAGGAGTGTGGGGTCATGTGGTGTACGTGATGTCAGAGCCTTTTATGAAGTGATGTCACAATGACATGATTTCCTCCGGAACAGCCTGATGTCAACAATCAGCTCCGCATAAGGAGATTCCGAACGTTTTGCGCCGTGTGTTGTCATAGGAGTGTGGGGTCATGTGGTGTACGTGATGTCAGAGCCTTTTATGAAGTGATGTCACAATGACATGATTTCCTCCGGAACAGCCTGATGTCAACAATCAGCTCCGCATAAGGAGATTCCGAACGTTTTGCGCCGTTTCGGAAAAAACGTGCGTCGGGTCGGGTCGAGGCCGGGCACTGCACTCCGTGCCGCGGCGGAGAACGCGCGTGCCGAATCTGAAGCCGGTGGGACGAACGGTTCTCGAGATACGCGGATTACATACACACACGCAGAGATTTGTCGCATTTATAGATAGATTAAGGCATATTTGTCGTATTAGCCAGGGATCCCTTTAACTATTAAAAAATAGCTGATATACAAGCTCACAGCGCGGCACAGAGTGCCGCGCTGTGAAGTTGTAGATCTGCTATTTTTTTTTTAATCTTGAAATTTGGTGCAAATGATTGAATATATATATTTTTTTAAAGGAACATTTGTAACTCAAATATTTGCTTCTCGGGGGTCCCTGATACTTAATATTTCAAGGTGGGGGTCGACGGCCATACATATAACTCTCGGGGTCCTTGACATTAAAAAACGTTGAGCACCACAGATAAAAGAAACATACGTTTATTCAGAAAACCGATTTAGAAGACATTTTTAGGTATTTTATAGGTCTATATGGGTTCCTTTTTAAAATGGAGAAAAATGTCAGAATGTGCAGATAAGAGGTTTCTGCCAGACCGCGAACGGCATTGTTATGCAAAAACCCCAGTGTTGCAGGAGCACCGTCCCCTTTGCAAACCGCTATAAATAGTCCTTTTTAGGCTTGTCAAAAACCAAACCACTGCTCTCTGAGAGGAGCTGAAGTACAGCTGTAGTTGAGCGAAGCACTGCAGTGAAACGCAGGCCCTTCTATAATGTCTGGAGCTGTGTGTGTGTGTGTGTGTGTGTGTGTGTGTGTGTTTTATATTCTCTTCCAACAAAGGCACAGGAAAACTTACTTGACCCCCTCTAACTGTTGCCTGTGGGCATCCCTGCCGGCTTAAGAGCTTTCTGCTAGCACCATCATTAGTGGTGTGTTTGTGAGTGTGCGTGCGTGTGTGTGTGTGTGTGTGTGTGTGTGTGTGTGTGTGTGTGCGTGTGCGTGCGCGTGCGTGTGCGTGTGCGTGTGTGCGTGTGCGTGTGCATGTGTACATGAGTGCATGTGCATTTAGTCAAGTCCATCTGCCAGTCTGTCTGGGCCAAAGAAATCACAAAACACACACACGCACACACACACGCACACACACACACACACACACACACACACACACACACACACACACACACACACACACACACACACACACACACACACACACACACACACACAGTGGTTCCCAAACTTTTCAGCTCGATACCCAAAAGAGAAATTAGACGTTTGCCCGTGATCCAAACTAGTGAAAACAGCAGACCTATAAGGTCACAACGTGGCTATTTTCACTACTAATCGTCATTTGTTTTCTAATTTATAGAATTTATTCGATTTTTCTTTTATTTATTAATGAAATTACTTCATCATTGATATATATATTTTTTAGGAGATCTTAGCTTTTTTGGGAATGTTTTTTGAAATGTTTTGAAATAATAGTTTAAAACAAAATGTAGGAAACAAGAATTAAGGAACCCATGAATTAAGGAACCCATAAAAATCGTATAGACCAGGGGTTCCCAAACTTTTTTGTCTCAGGTTACCCCATAATTTTTTTTTTAATCCGAGGCACCCCTACATTATAATTTTCACTCCCAGCACCTTATATTTATAGCATATCGTCGTTGTCGGGTGGAAACCTTGTATTTATCATCTATAAAATGTACTAAACTAGTGAAAACAGCAGATCTACAAGCACACGGCGTTGTGTGCTTGTAGATCGGCTGTTTTCACTAGTAGATCGGCTGTTTTCACTAGTTTTGTGTGGCAGTCTTGTATGATGATTTATGATTGCTTTACCAAAAGACACACACATTTGAAACTTGGAGATACAAGGTTTCTGCCATACAGTGACGATATTTTAGTGATTATGTTATGAGGAAAACGTTGAGATAATAGCCATTTTGGTTCAAACTGACTGAAAATACGTTTATACTTAAAGTTTAAAAGTGTCCAAATAAATTCCAAATATTATCATATTATCTTGCGGCACCCCTGGACTGCCGTTGCGGCACCCCAGGGTGCCCCGTCACCCACTTTGAAAACCCCTGGTATAGACATAGCCTACCTCTGTCCTTTGGTTGGGCCTGATGTTTGCTTGGGGAGCCGTGTAGCGCTTACATCCAGCTCAATTTACATGACATGGCGCTGGCAGAGAGACGACGGCGGCTGAAAGATCTGAGTGTCAAATATTTAAGTAGTCAAATGCTTACACAGAGAAGAGCTCCTCATCCCGATCGATCGGCCAATTAGATTAGAGTCAACGATAGCCTGTATCTTCTGAGCACTGTGTTAGTTAAATACACACATGCGCGCGCCTGCGGTATCAGCAGAATGAACACTTAGTCATCATCTATGGAATGAGATTACTCTGTTCTATGTGTTTTTGTAGTGTGTCTTACTGTAATCTGCACAGGTGGCCCAGCCACTGTTGTGTCTGTTGCAAGCTTTGATGGTTGTAATTATTATAACTTGCTGACAGATATATACATGGAAACCACACACATGCACATTCATACTAACACACACACACACACACACACACACACACACACACACACACACACACACACACACACACACACACACACACACACACACACACACACACACACACACACACACACACACACACACACACATACCCACTAACAACCAAGCTAACACATCAACACATAATATGTTGCGTTGTTGTAATATGTGTGTGTGTGTATCAGTGTTTGTGTGGTAATATAAAGTAATTATATTATAATTGCTTTATATTACCCTACAAATACAAATCTATTTTTTTCTCCTCCTATTTTTGCCGATGGGTTCCCAGATTGCACAAATACTGACACACACACACACTCTGTATAGTCTTAATGCTGCAGAGATATGCAATCCAAGTGTTTGGACAGCAGTTTGTCTGACACTGCTCCTTGCGTGTCAATTTGATGAGGTCTTCAAGTGTTGCGTGGACTCAACGTGTCTATATTGACAGACTAGTGGACTTGCAGAGATAAGAAGTGGTTACTGCCATACTAAAGAGTTTCAACCCTTTTCACATCAAGGTCCATTATTTATTTGGCCACGGACCACCATTTGATGAGATTTAGACTCTCAGACCCAAGCTGTATCCTATGGTACCATAGGAGAGACAACAGGCAAACGTTGATCAAAATAACAATTCTTCTACATTCACCAATTGTGTAGACTTCTGGTAAATTAAGTAATGCAGATGTTTAACAATAATGTAACACTTGAGAGTGTATACTGTTTCATTTTACACTTTCAAGAGTTAAAGATCCATAAGGGTCCATTTGGTTACTAACTTTCCATCATTTAGCTGGGGACCACCTGGAAACCCTTCAAGGACCACTGACGGTTCCTAGACCACTGGTTGAGAACCGCTGCCGTATGCATGTGACTGAAGTTACAGACAGGGAAGAACTTAGACAGACATAATCTGGAGAGAGTAGGCCTACAGCGCAAAAAGTAAACTTTAACAGATAGAATGCTCTTGAAATGTTGGCAGGGATAGCTCGTTCAATGTCATTTTGCTTACGCCTGCACATCGTTGTACTGTACACTTGCATGTCAGCCATAGCCCACACGTGGATTCGGGGAGTTAGCGATACTTTTTTGGACAATCGCCGATCTAAACCGTCTTCCCTGCACTCGTTGCTTCACTCCCTCGGGTCCTTGAGTTTGAAGTCAATTGGTCTGGCGGTCTTCAAGATACACAACAGGGGAAACACTAATGGCCTGCTCAGATTTCAAGATAATCTGAAATATTTGGGGTTATTCCGTTGAATTCCCAGCCTGGGTTAGAACAGTGGTGCTCAATTATTTCAGGCCGTGACCCCCCCAAATAAATCATATTTGAAAAAGCAGGGACCTCCCATCTTAAGCACTTGGCATTGTAGGAGTTGCAGTTTGTTTGACTCGGTTCCACAGATACATATTGGGAAAGAATAGCTGATCTACATGCTCACAACGGCCTGGCGTTCACTATACCCCTTCCCCAGCCTGGGCTGGGGGAACAACACAGCTGCCAGGACCAATTGGTCTCCCCACACTCAACCTCACAAAAACCAAACAACAAAACCGTTGCTCGCATTGCAATCTCAACAGCACAAGACATCACACACCCACTCAATCACCACCTCATACCGCAATGTCCCGCTCCGGGCGCTGACACAGAACATTGAGGTGAAAAAGGACTTGTTTTTTGGGGGGGGGGGGGGGGGGGAGCTTGATACCTGCAGTCATAGGCGACGTAAACAACAGGCTTCTCAGAACTGGCCTGAGTGTGTACTGCCTGTCTGTCATTTTTCACTGTTATTGTCGCATTGCTGTTACTGTGTTGTTGACTGGCCTGTGTGTTTTTGTTGTCAGTACACAGCTGTGAAAAGGAATTTCCCCTTGTGGGGCAATAAAGCATAAAAGTCTAAATCCTCTCCAGGCACAGAAGGACCCGAGACACACATTGGAAAACAGTGACTTTTCACAGAATGGCTACGTGTGTGAGAAACTGTGAGACTGGCCAGCGACAACTCAACTCAACTGCTCTTTTCTCAGCCAACTCCCTCCCCACACGGTCAGGAAAATCCCAACAGGCTAGCATTTTATTAATTGGAGAGTTCCTCATTGACAGTAATAATCGAATTAATCCATCTATCAGTCTATTTATTAAATGATAATTTGTCGCAATCGTCGCTGTAGGGTGGAAGCCTCATATGTCAAATTGAAAAATGACAAAAGTTGCTGATCTACAAGCTCAAAACGCCTCGCGTCACGTTTCGAATGTGTTTATCTGCTACTTTTGATACTTTTGTGTGATGCTGTAGAACTATGATCAAGTAGGGTATGAAGATATGAGGTTTCTGCTCGACAGCAACCAAATAGTTTCTAGTTTCTCTTTTTTCTAAGCAAATTACTTATCAAACATATAATTCTCAGAATGTCTGTCTGTCTGTCTGTCTGTCTGTCTGTCTGTCTGTCTGTCTGTCTGTCTGTATCTCCGCGGTGGCTGGAGCAATTTATCTGAATCCCAACACCATTAGCATATGAACAGACCTGACAAAACAGCGAAGCCCGTTTGTCACTTTCACAAATCGTATGCTGTATATTAGCATTTTTATGGTGTATCTATTCTGCATCTAGCATGAGGGATATCTATTCTGCATCTAGCATGAGGCAACATTTGTAACCAAAATCCTTGCTTCTGGGCTGGGGGTCCCCAGAAGCAAAAAATCAGATTGAGATGGGGTCTGCGGCCAAACACTATTATCTTTTTGGGGGTCCTTGACATGACACAGTTGGAACCACATGCACAGCATATGTTTTTTCAGAAAACTGTTAGGGTTTAAAAGACCTTTGTTGACTCAAGAATGCTGTGTCTGCGCGCGTGTGTGTGTGTGTGTGTACTTTCAACACATTTTCATGTTATATTGTTTTTATTATCAAACATATATATTACAAATTGATGCTTTTTACATTTTGCTGGGTTCTCCAACATTTCCTCTGTTATTCCTACATTTTCCACATGCACCACTAATACCCTCACTTAGCCTATTGTACACACCCCCCATCAACTACACTCTGCACATAATTTGAAACACATATCTTTGAACGGGTAGGACTAGTTATTCATAATTGTCCTTATACAGCCTTGAGCAGGACTGCATCTTCAGTCCTCTATGACTCAGTCAGTGTCTTCACCTTCAGTCGTAGAACACTTCTAGCATGAGACCATTTTTACTTACTGGCTTTTGTGTCCCTGTGATTTCATTAGTAAACCACAGAGCTCACAAAGTAAATAACCGCCATTTCCGACCTGGGGCCCTGAGAAACCTTTCTTTGGGTGTAAGTTCAGCCATTAGTATTCTACAGAGATTCACACAGTTATAGACACTGCTTTGTATCGCTATTTGAAGCAGTACTTTTGAGTCACCAAAACAACACGCTCGGAGAAAACTCCAAACATTGGCCTATTACTTCTGTTTGTTTCACTCAAAGGCAATGGCTCATAGGGGACGGGGTGTAACGATACAGTAACTGAATCAAAAAAACGATTTTAATCTGCACTGATCTACTATATCGTTTTCAATAGCAAAATATCGTACCGTTTTGGCTTTGTATCGTGTCGTTTTAAAATGCGGTAATCGGTATTGAATCGTTTTGCAATGCAAATAATTGACTGTATGGAAGTATTTGTGCCTTGTATTTGACAATTTTAAGAGGGGAAATGAAAAAATATTTTACACACATTTCATTTCTTTGCTAAATAGTTAGTATATCGATTTTAAATCATTGAATCGAATCGTATGGCCATGAATGAACCAATATCGTCCATGTATCGAATCGTCAACCAAGTATCGTCATGCATATCTTATCGTTGTTATAATGGCTCATCTTTAGTGGTACGGTATAGTGCAGGCAATCATTTTGGGTGCTCTTTTGAGGGGATGAAAACCAAATAGTCAGGTAGACAAAGGAGGAAGAGACGTACTGTACTTGTATCATTCATCCCCCATCCTGTTTTCTGTACCATGATGCAGATGATGATGTAATATGGTGCAGGGACTCCAACCCCAAGTCCAACTCTTGATGCTGAGTGCCAAGCAAGGAGGCATTTGGTAGTATTTTTATAGTCTTTGGTATGATTCGACCAGGGATTGAACCGCGACCTGCCAGTCTCAGGACAGACACTCTAATCAGAAGGCCTCTGAGCTGGTATGTCCTGAACTGTGTACTGTACCACCATTGAAAGGTGGGAAAATCTTGAAAATGATGCTACACACACACACACACACACACGCACACGCACACGCACACGCACATGCACGTGCATGCTTAGATTTCCTGTTATTGATTCACCATGCAGTGGAAAGGGGACTTGACATGAGAGGATGGATGGATGGATGGATGGATAGATATTCGATTAGATGCTCTATATCAGGGGTCTTCAACGTTTTCAGGCCAAGGACCCCTTAGTTGAGAGAGAGAGAGAGAGAGATGAAGCAGGGACCCCCACAACCTTTTCGTAGATTCCATATCGTTTCATCGTTTGACGAGCTCAATCATCAGTGTATTTTGGATTCATGTCAATTTGTGTTTTCTGATATGTAACCACTTGAACCGTCAATACTATATAATGTAATACGTTGACATTTCACTATGTACTTAGTCTGCTCTTTTTCCCCTCTACACCAAACCTCTTTGCCAAAAATAGCCGATCTACAAGCTCACAACGCCTCGCGCTGCCTATTTTTGGCTAAAGTTCTCAGAATAAGGACGTTAGGGTTTAAGTGGTTAATATAAAAAAGGAGAAAAGGTTTCTATCACACAAACATTTGGAGGACCCGCTGTAGTAACTCTGAGGACCCCCTATGGGTCCCGGACCCCTGTTGAAGACCCCTGCTCTATATAATTACGTCATCATATAATGCCATCAAAACATCGTCATCACAACAAATGTAATTGTCCTTTAAAAGTAATCGTCCAGTTAACAAAGTGTCATTCAACAACTTGCTCCAACTAGTGAAGCTGTAGTTTAACGACTTATCCTGTATCCATTTGGTGTGAAATGATTCACTGGACGATACATCTGAAAGGAGGACCTAACATGTACCACCATGATGCTGTGGTAGTCGGACACCAGCTGTACTCATTTGGAGGGCCCTACACCTACAACTACCTGAACAACAGGGATCAGATGGAAGTACACGTCTTCAACACATTGTCTTTGCGTTGGAGGAAGTTGCCCCCAGTGACAAATGGAAGAGGACAAAGTCCCATTGAGGTTCCCTCCATGTGTTGTGGCCACACAGCTGTGCTGATAGAAGAAATTGTCTACATCTGGGGAGGGTATCCTTACTGCAATGTGCTTTATGCCTTTGATGTTGACTCCCACATCTGGTTCAATCCCAATATTTCTAGGACTATTCCAGGAGCAAGGAGCTACCACTCAGCCTGTGTCCTGGAGAAGGTCATGTATGTGTGTGGAGGACTCACCCAGCTGACTGGCAATACAAATGACATGTACAAGTTGGACACCACCATAATGGTCTGGTCTTTAATTAACACCAGAGGCTCTCCACCACCTCCTTCAGCAGGTCACTCTGCCACCATCATCGGAACAAAGATATTTGTATCTGGAGGCTGGGAGGGCGGCAGCATCACAGTGTTTGACACAGAGACCAACAGCTGGCTGAGCATGCCTTCTGGACACCTTATTCCAGAAGTATGCATTGGTCAGGCATACTTTGCCTACAATGGAGAGCTGTACGTATTTGGTGGCTGGAATGGGAAACAATACTTCAATCTGTGGAAATTCAGTCCAGAGACCTTTTCCTGGAAACAGGTTGAGCCCAAGGGGAAATACCCGTATAGGATGTATTGGATGTGCTGTTGCATGGTGGGAGATTGTATCATCATCCATGGAAGAACAAACCTTTCTGGTGACCTGTACATCCTAGACTTAAATCCCAGCCTGAAGACGTTATGCAAGCTAACAGTCACTCAGCATGGTCTGGAGCAGTCTGAACTGCCACATGACGTCAGGTGGGAACTGGCAGCCATGGCTACCAACTGCAAGAGAATAAAATGACACAGCACACACACACGCACACAATGGAGTGTTGTGGTCTCGTTAGATTCACGTCAGGGCATCCATGCAGAGTCATGCCAGGGCTGAGCAAGGATTAACCTCAGTCGGGATCTCCTTTAGCCAGTGTGGATTGAAGTGGGCAGAGAGGACAAACCTCTCCACACCCTCCAGAATTATGATAACAGAAATCCGCAAAAAAAAAGTTATTTCAGGGCAAGGAGAGAGAGAGAAGAGGTAAGGGAGAGAGAGAACAAGGGACCCAGTGGTGACGGTTGCGAAAATCTGAAAAAGTCAACCCTGGTCCGAAACGGGCGGCAGTGAGCAAACATGATTGACATAATGTGAGGTTGATTTTTTTATTTACGTGCTCCGAAATTCTCACCTATATTCGGCCAAAAAACGCAGCAGTGTGCAACGACCTTAACTAAGTGGACACCCCCTTGCTGACAAACCTCTCCATACCCTCCAGTATCTATGTGGACACCGACTTACCCTGGCAAACCTTCAGTAACTAATACTATGCATCCATGTTGTGTCCCATTATACCATAGCTTTGGGTAATAGAAGACAAAACACACACACACACACACACACACACACACACACACACACACACACACACACACACACACACACACACACACACACACACACACACGGCACAAAGCCGCTTTGCGCTCTGTCTGAAGCACCTTGAGAATGTCTTAACATGCCACTTGTACAAGTCATGACAGTTACTGTCTGTGCAGGCCTTTAGCAACCAACTCTCTCAGGTCAGCTTGGGTCAAAGTAGCATGGAGTGGAGGGACAGCAGAACCAGTACTAGGGCTGTCAACATTCCTCCGAAATTACATTTGAATATTGGTCTTAGAAATTGGCTTGAATATTGAATATATTCGAATATTATTAATATTAATATTATTATTATTATTGTTTTTTTTTCTCGTTTTTTTACGGGGACAATACTAACAAATATCAAGTTATAAAAACATACAAATATATATTTTTATTGGATCTAAGCAGCGCGCATGCTGTCACTCTGTACTCATTCAACAGAACGAGGTGTAGACAATGCATGTCAAGAGTTATTAGTGTGTCACGCAGAATTATGTGACCATGTGTAGGCTATAAGAGCACCTCCTGGGGTAACGTTATTCTATTGATTCTATTGGTCACATTTTTCAATATAACGCTACATTCGCTAAAGTCTGCATGTTTAGTTTCCCTCAGATGGATTAACATTTTCTTAGCCTGAAAATGCCATGGACACAACAATGATGGTTAGTTCCTTCCTTCTAAGCCCACGTCTAACAGGACTTCATATGGGAATGCCCATGTATGGAGGAAGACAGCCCATATCTGTGCGGCTGGTTCAGACAGGGATCTCCATGTATGGACATAAAAGGGATATACTATACAGTACATGAATCTCCATATATGGGTAACTGGTCCGATATACATCACTGGCCAGATTGTCGCCCTGAGGCGTCTTATACTAGTAATTCCAGTACAGGGTATGTAACCAAGAGCTATACTTCAAGAGTACAACGGTGTGTGGCCGAGAGTTATGTTTCTTTGGTACAACGGTGCATGGCCGTTTCTTTTTCTTTTTCTTTTAATAATTCCAATATTATTTTTTATATTTGAATAACTTTTTCCATATTCGAGGAACATTCGATATTCGAATATTACTTTGACAGCCTTATACGCATATTACTTTTTTCTTTCTAATTTTAAATTATGGAAGCATAATTTACCATTGACATATATCATGATAATTGAAAGAGGACGCCAAACGTTAGCCTCGTATCTGATGGAACACAGTAACACACTGTATACAGTAGCTCTGAGCTTTAGCTGACACTGTCATCGCCAGCCAAGCCTGGGGCAGAGAAAGACACACAGACAGACAAAAAGACACACGTACTGTACACACACACACACACACACACATACATTGGCTCCTACTGTACTTTCATCCAAAAGCTCCGGGAGCAATTTACTCTGCGATGAATCATTTATGTCAGGAGACGCGAGGGAGGGTGTTTGGGGGTGTGGCGGGGGAGGGAGGGGGGGGGGGGGGGGGGGTCGGAAGTCCAAAAGCTATTGATTGTTTTTTCTACTTGTCAAGGCAGGATTCAGTGCCGCAGGTGCAATTAAGAGCTTCATTCGTTGTCCAGTGCAGACAGGAGGGGATGGATCTAGCATCAGCTATGCAAACTACCCAGGATAGGGAGAGTGGGGAAGAGAAAAGAGATCAGAGGAGAGGAGAGGAGAGGAGGGAAGTGCAGGGGTGGAAAAAGTACTAAAATGTTTTACTTATGTAGAAGTATCAATACTGCATTGTGGAAATACTTTTTACAAGCAGAAGTCCAAAATTCAAAATGTATTTGAGTAAAAGCACAAAAGTATTGGTGACAAAATGTACTTAACCTCTTAAGCCCCAGGGGGGTCCAGGGGGAAAATCCGCCAAAAATGTGTGCCCAAATTGTAACAGTTGTGGACACAAAACTACAATGATTATGGCTACACTTGGCTCACCAAATATCAGCTAACCCTTGAAAATTCATGAATGCTGTGTAAAACATCACGTTTTTCTTTTTTTTTTGTCCTGCTGTGATCACTTAAAAGATGAAAAGATGACTGAAACAGACCTCCGCCTATGGAAAATTTGCATTCTGAGACCTCATTGAATACATATAGTGAATTGAGAAAATGTCCACCAAGGTGCCATTATTGATAGGAAACATTTTATGAATATATTCCAAACCTTGTAAACAGATGTTTTACTGAGAGTAGTGCCGTAATATTAGTATTGTGAAAGTATAGGGTGAGAAAAAAAAAAGAAAAAAAAAAAAAAGATAAACGAAAAACAGTAAGGTGTAATAATTATGTAATATGAGTAATTTATGGATAAAAAATACAATGGCAGCTGATTATATTATATTCTTAATCTGTAGGACCACTGTAGCAATAATCAACAATTAAATTGTAGTTTGATTTGGTCTCTATTGATTTATTGACATTCATTGACAGCTGTTCAGAGGTCAACACCTATTGCCCCCACCGGCGGGGGCAATGGGGCCTAAGAGTACCAAAAGTAAAAGTACAAAGTGTTTGAAAATAGCAGATCTCAAGCTCACAACACGTTGCATTGTGCGCTTGTAGATCAGCTATTTTCAAACAGCCTAGATATAAAATAGGGCTAAAGTGGTTTGTATGTTTTATAATACTAGAAGCTGGGCCGCCCAGCGTCTAGTTGGCGACCTGGCCAACTCGGAACAATGTAAATAGGGAATGCATGCCCCGCCCTTTAATGCAAACCCCATTATACCTGTTTTCATAGGACCCGTTTTGACCATCTGTCTGCCTGTGTCCATTTATGCCCATATATGGAGATGTCTGTATCTGTCTGTCTGTCTGTCGGCGTCCATTTTATGTCCATATATGGAGATCACTGCAGTTATAGTTCTGGGTCCATTTTATGCCCATATATGGAGTATCTGTCTGTGCCTCCAACTGTGTTGCAGACACAGTGCCGGTTCCCCCTTTAATGCAAACCTCATTATACCTGTTGTCATAGGACCCGTTTTGAACATCTGTTTGCCTGTGTCCATTTATGCCCATATATGGAGATATCTGTATCTGTCTGTCTGCGTCCATTTTATGCCCATATATGGAGATCTTTGACCATCTGTTTGCCTCTGTCCATTTATGTCCATATATGGAGATATCTGTATCTGTCTGTCTGCAATCCATTTTATGCCCATATATGGGGGCATTCATTTTATGCCCATATATGGAGAACGCGCGTGCCCGTGGGACGAACGGTTCTCGAGCTACGCGGATTACATACATACATACACACTCACAGAGATTTTTTGTTGACT
Source organism: Nannobrachium achirus (assembly GCF_963921795.1). Taxonomy (NCBI): domain Eukaryota; kingdom Metazoa; phylum Chordata; class Actinopteri; order Myctophiformes; family Myctophidae; genus Nannobrachium; species Nannobrachium achirus. The sequence goes on along the minus strand of NC_137814.1, from coordinate 48,401,336 downwards.
CATGTGGCGTACGTGATGTCAGAGCCTTTTATGAAGTGATGTCACAATGAGTCAGAGCTTTCGCCGATTTCCTCTGGAACAGCCTGATGTCAACAATCAACCCCGCATAAGGAGATTCCGAACGTTTCGCGCCGGTTCGGGAAAACCGCGCGTCGGGTCGGGTCGAGACCCGGCACTGCACTCCGTGCCGCGGCGGGGAACGCGCGTGCCGAATCTGAAGCCGGCGGGACGAACGGTTCTCGAGATACGCGGATTACAGACACACAGACACACAGACAGACAGACAGACACACACGCAGAGACTTCTCGCATTTATAGATAGATTATAATTTACATCTGCAGTAACTAGTAACTAAAGGTTTTGAATAACTGTAGTGGAGTACAAGTAGAAAAATCGGAATTGAGCTGTAGACGAGATCTCTACAATTCAAAGTATTGGAAAATGGAAATACTCAAGTGAAGTACAAATACCTCAGAATTGTAGTTGCTTTACACCACCGGAGAAGAGAAGAGAAAAGAAGGGAAGACAGGAGAGGACAGGAGAAGAGGAAGAAAAGGGAAAGGGAAAGGAAGGGAATAAGAAAAAGAGAAGAGGAAGAGAGGAGAGGAAGGGAGAGGAATATACGGAGGAAGAGGGGATAGACAATGCAGATGAGAGAGTGAGGGAGGGGGTTTGGAGCGAGCAGAGGTTTTAGCATTTTTATGGGGCCTGTGTGTGAAGTGCTGTTTCAGCAAGGGGGAGAGACCTTATCAAGACATCACTTAGATCACAGGCCAGAGATTCTCAAGTTCAGCATTTTTATGATCACTACCACTCATATTTGTAGGCAAATATACAGTATCTGCATGCTCAGGCACACTCACAGATGCACACATGCACACACACGCACGCACGCACACGCTCTCTCTTGCGCGCACGCACACATGCACACACACACACACACACACACACACACACACACACACACACACACACACACACACACACACACACACACACACACACACATGCACACGCTCTCTCCCTGCTCACATTCTCCTGCCATAAGTGGAGTCACTTTAATGTTTCCTTGGGTTGGCTGTGGAACACTTTAAAGGAAAAGCACCATTTGAGTTGGTGCCAGCACATATAGGAGTGGTGTCCCACCTCCCTCGTGCTGCTAAGTCGTTTGGATCTCTCTGCCTGCCGCGGATAGCTGTGTGTTTGTACGTGTGTGTGTGTGTGTGTGTGTGTGTGTGTGCGCACACGCGGGTGTATGCGCACGAGTGTGTGTGCGCGTGTGTGTGCGTGCACACATGTTCTGAGCAGGACCTCGCACGTGCCTTGTTGATGACTCAATACCTGTTTTTTCTTAAACCATTTCATGTCATTAATTATGTTTTTGAGCGCAGACCCCCATCTGGAAATATTTTGTGCCAGGGACACAAGATTTGTGTTGGTAAACAGTTTAAAAAGATATTAAAAAAATAAAAAATAAAATCACAAGCTCAGATGTGTTCATCCTATCTTTATATTGATCCTCACTAATTCTCATTGCGACCGTAGGTCGCATTTACTACCAAAACCTCCACGGGCTGTCTGTGCGTCAGTCAGTCAGTGAGTCAGTCCGTCACACTTTTGCCCTGCTCATATCTCCACAACCGTTGCCCCCATCCATGCCAAATTTTGCACACACACTCCTTCACTGCTAAACTAAAACCTCCAAGGACCCCCGGAGCCCCAGGGACCCCCAGGTCTCTGGGGGACCCCCAGATGTAAAAAATGACCAAATGTGCTCACACGTCACACGTCACACTTTTTCCCTGCTTATATCTCCGCACCCGTTGACCCGATCCATGCCAGATTTTACACACACACTCCTTGCCTGCCAAACTACAACCTCCAAGGACCCCCGGTGGGGGACCCCCAGATGTAAAAAATGACCAAATGTGCAAAAATGACCAAATGACCACCCCAACGGGGCTGCTCACGGGGAATTCCCGGGGACCACCGACTCCTGCTGCTCCAGAACGGATGCAAAAGTGGTGGCGCCCCCAGTGGAGGACCCCCTGCCACTGCAGCGCACATAAAATGCCGTAACTCGGGCTAGGAGCGTCCGGGAGAGCCGGGGCCGGTACCTATTCGTCCGCCAAGGCAACGCGGAGACCCCACCCCTCATTTCTCACATGGCCCTATTCTAGCGCCACCTTCAGGCCGATTTTTAAAACACATTTTTGGACACTGCTCCTACAGTTTTTGCCCTAAAATCACGAATATCACTACACAGCATGTCTACACTCATGTCATCAACATGGATCAGGAAGATTTGGGAAAAACACATTTTTGCCCTATTTGTGGAGATAAGCCACCTACGGTCGCTTATCTCCCGATTAGGGAGTCTTACTGGTGGTAAAATGGTAAAACATATCGTCACTGTTGGGCAGAAACCTTATATCTCCAAGTTTCAAATGTGTACGTTTTTTGGTAAAGTAAAGCCCTGCTTCATCATACAAGACCTACAAAACGAACGGTTTTGGACATACAAGGTTTCCATCCGACAACGACAATATATGTATTCAATCTCTGTCTCATAGGAAGGCTGTGCACACTTCAGAAACTGCCTACGACTGTGACATCACCGTTAGAAAGGTTTCACATTCTTGTTATTATTATTGACACGACAACAATGGCTTCCATTATAGCATGCTAACTTTCCAGGAATAGAAAGTCTGCAGTTTCTATTAGCTTGGATTCCGCATCAGTAATGTCACTGGTTTCTGAACTGTCCACGACCACAGCCTGAGCTCCTCTGAGACACAGACAGAGCAGGAATAGATTGCAGCACATTATAATAAGCAGCAGTGAGGACCAATTATATGAAGATGGGTTGAAAATGAAGCTGGCAGAACCTTCATTAATAGAACGGCTACACATTATTGTGTATCATTATTTTATGCTTTAACTTTTTCAAAAATAGCAGATCTACAAGCTCGTAGCGCGGCACTCGGTGTTTAATTGCGACCGTCAGGGAGCAGTTTACTATGAAAACCTCCACCGGCCGTCGGTCGGTCGGTCGGTCGGTCGGTCGGTCGGTCGGTCGGTCACACGTCACACGTCACACCTTTGCCCTGCTCATATCTCTGCATCAGTATATAGTGCTTGTTTGTTTATTGTATGACATCACGCCACATCATCAGCTGTGGACTCTGTGATGTCATCGTATCTCCATATATGGCCATCTCCGTATATGGAGATATAAGTCGTCCATGCCCAAGTATGGGCTGGTGAGGTCAGACTTTGTGTGATGCGTAGGTTATCTCCATATATGGAGATTCAACATTCCAGGTGTAACTATGGCTGCCCGTATGACGTGAGAGGTGGAGGTTATTTGTGGAGATAAGCGACCAACGGTCGCTTATCTCCCGATTAGGGAGTCTTACTGGTATGAAACACCTCAATGTCTATAGCTGACCTGTGACGTCACATTGTTAACTGTCATGCTCCATATATGACGAAGACAGCCCTGATGTCATCAATATTAAGCCCATATATTTGGAAATGTTCATATATGGATGCTCCATATGGCCAAGACAGAATTAATATGCAAAACAAGGCGGCTGACTATCATCACCTGGATATCCATATATGAAGATCACGACACTGACCTCATCAAACCCTGGATATCCATACATGGAGTCATGCCAAAGCACCCATGTGCACGCACCCGTGTGCACGATCTCACTCTTTAGGGTGCCTGTGCTTTGAGCATGTGGTGGGATTTCTGAATGGGGAACTGCCATTCCGCGAGTGTGAGAAGGGGCATGACGTCCTTTGAGTCCGGCGTGTCGGCTACTATGTGTTCCACTTTTTGTAGAACAAGACCCTGCTTAAAGGCGGCGAATGCTCTCTTCCCCACATCACTCAATCCGTGCCCTGGCGCCTTGAGTACAAGTTAGAGCAAGGACAGGGGGCTGAAATCCCCCATCAGCACGACTGAAACGCCACCGAACCATTCTTGACGGTGCTCTGGGAAGATCTGGTGCAGGCGCTGGTCGATGGCACCAAGCAATCGGCGGCCTACCATGCTCATCTCGTCCAAGGTCCACCACCAGCACCTTGAGGCCTGGAACCGTGCCTGCAGGTTGCCGAGGGCCTAGGGTGGCATGTCTGGCAGAACTCTTTTCAGGGGCAACGGCGGGGCCAACAGCGAGTGCAATGTGGTTCCAGCGATGTTGATAGCAGCTGTGCCAGTGGGCGCCGTGAGTCGGATTGCTGCCGCGGCATGTTCTTAGCCTTTGCGACAATGCTGCATCAAGCATTTAATGACGCAACTCTTCCCTGTGCCAGCGGTGCCCGAGATGATGATCCACGTGTCATGGAGCGTGGCAGCGTGGACGGCCTTGCAGAGGGTGTCAAAGGCCAACCGCTGGGCTGCGTTGAGACATGCTGAGTTGGTGTCGTCGTAATTCACAGGAGGCAGCTGGGACTGGACTTTATGTTTCTTTACATAAGAAATCCCCCGCTTCCTGCAGCATCTGGTCAGATAAGCTCCTCCCAGAAATCGCAGGGATCGAAGGCCAGCCCGCTCTCCAGTTCCTAAGCGTCAGGGAACTCATGCAAATAGCGCCGGCCTGCATCCAATCGTCCTGCACGTCTTGTGGCGAGTGAGCCTCGTCGCTCAAGCTGTCGGACTCCTCAGGGTTGTCCTCGCGGTGCCCACGCATGGTCGAGCACCTGACATTGGCCTTGAGGCGGTCCGGGGTGGAGGCGTTTGCCACTGCATGTCGGAGGGCATTGCGCCAGGAACCATGATTGCATAGGAGCTCCTCTTCGCTGTGGCAGGGTATGTTTACCATCATCTGCACGCGACACCAATCCTCGAAGTTGCCGTCGTGGCAGTTGGCACAATAGATCCGAGGGAAAATGCATGGGATAACTTCCTTGCCGCGTTTCTTGTAATTGCCACGGTAATTAAACAACATGGATTCCATCTCCTCCTCCACGGGTCGCCACGTAGATCTCCCAAAGCGACTGTTTCAACCTGCCCTCCTCGACGTTCCACTCCTTTGTCCCTGTGAGGCTAGCAATCTGGAACGAACGGGAGCACTTGAATGCAGGTAAGTGAAGAAGGTGGTGCGTAACCTCATGGGCATTGTAGTCGCGATCTCCCACAGAGCCGACCAGCGCTTTGGCAAATGCGTCACCGGATGTCGCGATTCTGCAACTTTTCTGCAACTTTTCTGCGACTCGTGCTTGGTGCAGTATTTGGTGAGGTACTGGACCATGGCATAGTGGCTTGTGACTGGCTTGATGTCCATGTTGGCGCGCCAGCACTGGTAGGCATCTGCCTTCACCGGGTAGTTATTCATCAGCGGATAATTTCGTGCGGGGACGTAGACGACATCGCTAGGGGACTTCCTGTGCATGTCGCTGAAGGAGGACGTCGATGTCAGTTGCCAGGTTTGCACCAGCAGTTTTTGTGGCGGTTGCAGAAGTTGCTGAGGACGGCGAGGCCGCCTGCGAGGTTAGGGTCGGACTGTTGGCGGCAGGGGTGTTCCAGATTGGATGGCAAGGGCAGGAGGGGGTTGGTTGATCGATTTAAACAAATAAAAATAATAGGCTAATATAATATAATACATAACACGAAAACACATACCGTATTGGCCCGAATACAGGACGACTCTGATTATAAGACGACCCCTATTTTTCAAATACATATATATTTACCGCAGATATGTAATGACAATGGAAAATGTCTAGTCCCCTATTATAAGACGACCCCTATTTTTCAAATATCACTACTCATTTGTACTATTTTGAGGATGTGTTTTCAAGAAAAGAATTTCGCCCTATATTCGGGCCAATATGGTAATATAAAGGTAAATCATGAACATAAAGCCAAACATATGGATAGCGATGATGGCGATTGTGTCGAATGTGTCGATATTTTCCTGGTGTTTCTGCTTTTTCTTCTTCTCCGGTCGCAGCATACCGGCAATAAATAGGGGAGCGAGAGCCAGTTTGACGGTCGTTAGGAAGCCGTAGGGGTCTTTGGCAGCCCACTCGACCACATACTCTTCCCATGCCTGCAACCCAATCATCCTGAAGACAGATTTCGGTGCCTATCACACCTGAGGAGAGGGAGCCAGGAGAACCCTATAAGTTAAACAAAACAGCCTGTGATGTCAGTCAACTATGACATATTTATGACATATGTGACTCCAGATTTGGGCTAAGGTTTCAGCCTGATTAGAGCCCCATTGGCTTTATGTAGAATTTTTTCCACCATTAAAGGTGAAAGGTGCGACTCCCTGGCGAGGATCTCATCTCAGGCAGAAAATCTCTGTAGCCTCTTTTAAATCTCTTAAACTCACTTAATATATCCCTGCACAGCTTTTCCTAATTGATGAATTGCCCATATATGGACGCTCCATATATGGCCTAGAGTCCTAGACAGTCAACACTGCTGATTATCATCACATCAAACCCTGGATATCCATACATCGATAGATCCCCATATATGGAGCTGGTCAATACCTCTACATCTTACCTCACAGAGATGCAGGTCATTGTTTCAATGTATCACACCCGAGGGAAGTAGGGGTGCTGGGGGTGCGGCCGCACCCCCTCCCCCACGTCCCACCGCACCCCCCACCGCACCCCCTAAAGGGGGGTTGGGGGAAAAATATTGCCGATCGGCAAGTAGAGGCTCTGACATCAGTGGCGTGAAGTAGGAGCTATTGGCTACTTCTATTTCCAGTACAATTTCAAAATAAACATGTGTTGAATGATCGATTGTATAGACAAAAAAAAAAAGAAAGGCTCTTGTTTTGAAATGTGCTTCTGGGCACTGTTTAGACAGGAAATGGCTTTCAAAGGACTTCCCTTTTAACTTGTCTAAGCGTCTGTCTCTCCGTGCGTAACATATGCGTCATGGACTCGGTGAATTATAACAATATGGGCATAAAGGAATATACAGAACACCAAGACAACACAACCTAGGCTATGAAGGCATTAAACATCGCCCTCTGCTAGCCCTGGCGTCCTCACTGGTGAGTCGTGGCTATAGACTTGTAATGATGAATGCTATGTTATGCTGCTGTGCTGCCTGGCTAGGCTAATGTTTGGGCTAGCTAGTGGCTAATGGCTATGGTGTACCAGAACCAGCTGTTTCCTAACACTGGGTGTTTCCTAACACTGGGGTCTGGACCGATGCGGCGGACACGTTGTATGGGTCGCAACGCACTGAACGCAGTGCGAAGCAACCCGTTGTGAGCTTGTAGATCTGCTATTTTCACTACTTGTTTGGTACAGGGTAGTAATGTCTCTTGGTTCACGGGCTAAAAAGTTTGGGAACCATCATGCTTGCTGTTGCAGACAGTGGTGTAAAGTAACTAAGTAGATTAACTGAAAAGCTCTGGGAACTGAATGATTTTATGAAACTGGCACTTGTTGTCTGACTGTCTGTTGGTACCAAAAAATCCAGGCTATATCTTGCTGGATGGTGCGTGTGGAGATGTAAGGAAAGCCGTTCCCGATTGTGTTACATTTAGCTAAAAAAGACCGCGGAAACCTGAATAAAACATGATAAAAACGATAAAAAACTCAAACTTTTCGTGCGCGCACTGCGCGCGCGCAAAACGTGCATGAGGGCCGCATGACAGCCCCCCCTACTGTAAATTAGTTCCCGCGGCCATGCAATGTATAGTAGGCCATTAACAAAAAAGTCGACTGAGTCGACTTCATCCCACCAGAGAAAGTCGAAAGTCGAAGTCGTTATCGTTATTTTTGCCCCATGTGTGTATCTGTACAGCATTCAAACAATAGGATTGCTTATTGTCAAGGATGGAAAGATCCAATATTACAGACAGTGCTACTTTACATTTGGTATAACATGGTTCTATAGTGAAAATAGCAGATCTACATGCTCAGGCATGTAGATCTGCATGTGAGGCGTTGTGAGCATGTAGATCGGCTATTTTTCACAATTTCTGCCTCTATATATTTGACAATTTGGCCAATGTTTAATTTGTCATTTTAGTGGTCTTAAAAAGTCCTTAAATTGGCACTTTAGAAATGTGGAGATACCCTCTACACACTTTATGTTGGTTTGTTTACAGTTGAGTGAGAAAACAATGTTGCACATTAAGTTAATCATCTGGGGACGTCATCAAATGATAAAGTCGACTTCAACTCAACTTTTTACTGAGTCGAGTCGACTTGCAAAAATCACAAGTCGTTAATGCCATAATGTATAGATTATTGTTTTTTTGTTAATATATATTCTACTGTGTTACTGTTACAGTAGACTTGATGATGGGTTCATGGTTTACCTACGGGGATGTCTCCCCAACCCTTTGCTTAACTTTATCGTTTTTAGCACTTTTGTCTTTTTTGCGGATCCTGTCTGGCCTTCAGTCCGTAGCGCCTCAATGTCTATAGCTGACCTGTTGTGACATTGTTAACCATCATGCTCCATATATGACGAAGACAGCCCTGATGTCATCAATATTAAGCCCATAGGTGGTGCGTAACCTCATGGGCAGCTCCTCTTCGCTTTGGCAAATGGGTCACCGGATGTAGCGTTGTCGCGATTCTGCAACTTCTCCGTAACCTCCTTGAGCGTCTCAAAAGGCGGCTTGTGCTTGGTGCAGTACTTGGTGAGGTACTGGACCATGGCATAGTGGCTTGTGACCGGCTTGATGTCCATGTTGGTTGGCGCGCCAGCACTGGTAGGCATCTGCCTTCACCGGGTAGTTATTCATCAGCGGATCATTTCGTACTGGCACGTAGACGACATCGCCAGGGGCCTTCCTGTGTCGCTGAAGGAGGACGTCGCTGTCAGTTGCCAGGGCCTTGCACCTCCATTGGCCATTCCTCTTCTTCAGGCCGGTTTGCACCGGCAGTTTTTGTGGCCGTTGCAGAAGTTGTTGAGGGCGGCGAGGCCGCCTGCGAGGCCAGGGTCGAACTGTTTGCGGCAGGGGTGTTCCAGATTGGATGGCAAGGGCAGGAGGGGGTTGGTTGATCAATTTAAACAAATACAAATAATAGGCATTTAATATAATACATGATACGTAACACAAAAACACCTAATACATAACACAAAAACATATACATTAACCAAACCATGAACATAGCAAAGATGGTGAATGTATCTTCCTGGCGTTCCTGCTTTTTCTTCTGCTCCTTGTTGCTTGCCTTGATCCACTTAACTAGTTTCAACTGTAACAGTATACCGTAAATGAGGAGGGGTGCGAGAGCCAGTATGACGGTCGTTAGGAATCCATAGGGGTCTTTGACAGCCCACTGGAAGGTATACTTGTCCCACTCAACCACATACTCTTCCCATGCCTGCACACCGACCATCCTGAAGACAGATTTCAGTGCCTATCACACCTGAGGAGAGGAGAGGGAGCCAGGAGAACCCTACCCTATAAGTTAAACAAAATAGCCTGTGATGTCAGTCAACTACAGTATGACATATCTATGACATATGTGACTCCAGATTTGGGCAAGGTTCCAGCCTGATTAGAGCCCCATTGGCCTTATGTAGAATTTTAAGCATTCCACCATTGAAGGTGAAAGGTGGAACTCACTGGCGAGGATCTCATCTCAGGCAGGAAAACTCTGTATCCTCTTTTAAATCTCTTAAAACTCACTTAATATATCCCTGCACAGCTTTTTCCTAATTGATGAATTGCCCATATATGGACGCTCCATATATGGCCTAGAGTCCTAGACAGTCAACACTGCTGATTATCATCACCTGGATCTCTATGAAGATCACGACACTGACCACATCAAACCCTGGATATCCATACATGGAGACGACTGGATCATCACCTAGATCCCCATATATGGAGCTGGTCAATACCTCTACATCTGACCTCACAGACTCCATATATGGATATAGCTGACCTGTTCTTTCATCTCAGCTCAGCAGAAGGGTATACTGCCAAAGCGCCCATGTGCACGCGCCCATGTGCACACACGCCCATGTGCAAGCACCCATGTGCGCGACCTCGCGAGATCTAGGATTACTAGTAAGACGCCCCAGGGCGACAAGCGGCGGTCGTGGCATGTCTTGGCCATCTGTCATGTATATCGTACAGTTACCCATATGGATACTGTATATGGAGATATGCTGTGAGACACCAAACATGTTAACTCAGTTATTCGTTATGTGAAAATCCTATGACGTTTATCACCTCTGACATCACATACAATCCCTTTTATGCCCATATATGGAGATCTAGTCTGAACCAGCCACACAGGCTGTCTTCCTCCATACGATATATGGGAATTCCCATATGAAGTCCTGTTATGGGCTTAATATTTATGACATCAGGGATCTCCATATAAAAGAAAATAAATAAATAAATCACTCTGGATTAAAAGGGTCTGTCTAAATTGTAAATTGTAAATTGAGTGAAGTTAGCTGATCGTGATGCGATATTGGCTAATTTTGCTGGGGACCCCCGCGGAACCCTTTCAAGGACCCCTGGGGGGACCCCACTTTGAGAAGCTCTGCTCTATACCGTACCACTCTCCTTCCCTGTGTGTGTGTGTGTGTGTGTGTGTGTGTGTGTGTGTGTGTGTGTGTGTGTGTGTGTGTGTGTGTGTGTGTGTGTGTGTGTGTGTGTGTGTGTTTGTGTGTGTGTGTGTTTGTGTGTGTGTGCGCATGCACGGCGTGCCGTGCGCTCACACCAGCGCTCACACCAGCTCTCCCTGCTGTTAATGGGTTTCGAAGTGCATGTCCTAATAGCACCTCCGCAGCGGAGCAGGGCACGGCCCAGCAATGTTCACAGTGTTAAAGTGGTCCGGGTTCTGGTATATTTTTTACACTCACTTTAGCTTAGCTTCTTTAACACAGAGGAATTTTACTGAAGAAAGATTAGCTCTATTAATCCCCCGTGGGGATTTTTTTTTACTATGTACTGTGAAATATATATATGGTCTTTGGGGTGGAAACCTCTTTTTAAATGGCAAAAGTAGCAGCAGATCGACGAATCACGTCGCTTTGCGTGCATTCCGAGTGCATTTTGAGCTTGTAGATCTGCTATTTGTGGCGTAGTATGTATGATCAAGTTCAAGGCATTAATTTGCGGAAAAACACAAAAGGGAGATAAGAGATTTCTGCCCGACAGCAACGATGTGCTACATTATGTAGTTCTGATAGTGGCTGCAAGTACAAGTCCTGAGTATTACATCAACACTAAGTACTCAAGTGCAATTTGAAGGGAGTTTTGCTTGAATGCTTTTATGTTTTTACTGTAAGAGTATACTAATGACATGTCTTTGTACTTTTACTCAATGAACCTTTAACCGTTTCGCGTTTTACTCGTAACAGAGTATTTACTGTCCCAGTAAATACTAATACAGAGTATTTACTGTGGAATTTCTTCTTTTACTTAAGTAAAACACCAGAGTTAATATATCCAACGTTTTCCTCTGCACACATACGCAATTACAGCTAATTACAGAATGCTGTAGGATAATGTTATATAATGTAAAAAAGGTACCATTATTGCCCTTTTCCATTGGGATTCAGAGACCAAAAGGATGACTGTGTGTTGAATGACTTAATTATGCGAGAGACTATTGATCTAGCTCTCTCTTGGCCCTCAATGCTGTATTTGTTCTGTAGTTCTAAGCAATTTACTGTACTTCGTTTCAAGTAGCTTGTTAGCATACGCAATTTGTTGCAATCAGAGAGTAGAGTAATCCATCCCCCCAGGAATATCAATGCGTTTACACGAAGTGATTTCTTTATACATGCAATCAAATTACACAGACTGTGTTGTGGTGTGCTGTGTTGTGTTGTGTTGTGTGTTTGACAAGTTGATAATATTGTTCAGGTTTGTGATACATTATGAATGAGTGTTTTGGCATCGAAAGAGCTTTGAAGACATACAAATGATTGGCTCTATGACACAATGTAGCTGTTTTGATTGCGACATACACGCAATCGCTGTATCTCTTTTTACTCTGCTCATCATCGCCTCTCTCTCTCTCTCTCTCTCTCTCTCTCTCTCCAGCTACACAGGCAGAGTGGTAGGAAATGGACTGCAGGCCCAGAGGCAGAACCCAGAGGTCAAAGTTCGCAGCCCTAACCCAACCATGGCGGAGGTCAAGGAGCGATTGGAGCGCTTCAACCAGGTAGGACCTCAGTGGTATCTGGAATACTGTACAGGTCACTCATGGCAGGGACATGCTGGGTCCCTGATTCAGCCAGGGAAAAAGAGTTGGAGAGGCCCTCATTGCAATGTATAGAGAGAGACATCTCTCTCTATAGCGCTGCTGCTACTCAAAGATTTGTGACAAAGTGACAAGCCTGTGGGCCAATTACATGAGTTATATTTCGTCGTTGTCGGGTGGAACGGTGGAAACCTTGTATGTCCAAAACCGTTTGTTTTGTATTTATCATTTTAAAAATGATTTAAACTAGTGAAAACAGCCGATCTACAAGCACACAACGCCTCGCACCGCAAGGCGTTGTGTGCTTGTAGATCTACTGTTTTCACTACTTTCGTGCGACGGCCTTGTATAATGAAGCAGGGCTTTGCTTTGCGAAAAAATTTACAAATTTGAAACTTGGAGATACCAGGTTTCTGCCCGACAGTCCCGATTTTCCCAATGGCCAGCACGTCCCTGACTCATGGTCAGAGCATACTGGGTCAGTGGTTCTCAAAGCACCCAGGGCTCCCGGGACCCCCATGGGGGAGGGACGTTCCAGGGGGTCCCCAGCGAAATCAGTTTATCCACTTTAACCCATTAAGACCTGAGGCCGATTCTAGAAATACCTTCTAAATCAGTTAGTTCTCACACGTTGAAGATTTTTCAAAAAATGTTCAAAGTTAGCAGATCTACAAGCTCACAGCGCTGCACAAATTGACGCCCTGATCTTCACCACACCAAACAATAGCAATAGCATCTCTCCTAACTAAAATTGCTGCCATTTTAAACCTCATACATAAGCATTACTATCACTAACTTAGATAACCGTATACCTAAATGCATAAACTATTTAACGTTATACCAGAATGTAGGTTGAACCTTGCCCACTAACTTGTGTTTTTATCATGCAATATATATATATATATATATATATATATATATATATATATATTATTACTTTTGTGTTTTCTGAGGTGTCGCAGCAGGTTCAGCAAGTTCTTGTTTTCCCACTGGTCGATGGTAAATCCATTTTTAAATTAAATTAGTAAATTAGTAAAACCGCACCGCGGTGCATATTGTGCATATTGCATTAAAGGGTTGGCCTTTTCAGAGTTGGAGCAACTATATTTCGGTTGGAAACCTCATATGTCCAAAACTGCAGCAAGGGCGAGCTCCCAGAGCGTCCCAGTCCTAAAGATGCGTCCTCCCCCCACACCCCCGCGCCTCACCGTTGTGCTCAAACTCACTGGGAAAAACGCACACGCAGCATCTCGCCAGCATCGCACCGTCTTCCCGTGAGGACGGAGCGGAGGATGGAGCCTCGCCAGGTTAGCATTTCACCAGGTTAGCATCACCAGCGTCGCTCCGTCCTCGCGACGCGTCCTCACGGGAAGACGGAGCGTCCGCAGGTTAGCATTTAGCATCACCAGCGTCGAGCTCTGAAGTAAAATTTGGAATCACACCACAGCTCTAGGCGGAGCCGCTCGCTTCACCAGCGTCGGCAGGTTAGCTACTCACCAGCGTCAGTTTTACTGAGGTTAAGTGGAGCAGACGCGTCTAATCCGCGGAGCGAACGCCTCTAATTCGCGGAGCGAACGCCTCTAATTCGCGTTCCGTCCGCGGAGAGGACGCGTCTAATCCGCCGGGCGGACGCGTCTGCAGTCGCGGACGCTCTGGGAGCTCGCCCTTCCTCCAAAACTGTAACCTTTCAGATGAAAAGAAATATCAAAAGTATGAGATGGACAGTTGCGTTTCGAGCTTGTGGATCTGCTACTTTTGAAACTTTTTTTGTGACGTGCGGCTGTAGTATGATCAAGTAGGGCGTTAATGTACGAGAAAGGAGAAAAAATAAAGCACAAAAAGTTAAAATACGGAGATAAGAGGTTTCTGCCCGACAGCAACGACTTATTTATCGACGTATATACGGTACAGCGAGCAAACAACACTGAAGGATGGAGATGGTGGGTGGGTGTGAGTGGGGGTGAGTGGGGGGGTATTTGAGGACCCCAGCAGGCTACACAAACAACACACACTGTGTAGGCTAACAAGGCGTTTGAGAAATGACTCTCCGTGCAGCGGCCACCTCGTTCCCATCCACAGGCTCGCACGTTGAGTCCGGGCTGCACACAGACATCAAAGATAAATGAAAAAGATAGAGGGCCAAAGGGGGGAGAGAGATAAAAAAATAAAAGAGGCAGCGACTGTGGATAACGACGGGCTGGAAAAAGAACTGAGAGAGAGAGAGGGAGAGAGAGAGAGGGAGATAGAGAGAGAGAGAGAGAGAGGGAGGGAGAGATGAGTGCAAAAGGTCAGCAGTGAGTGACAGAGTGGCAGGGATGACACAAGCCGCTTCAAAGTCACACTATTTGTCATGTAGATGAGGATTATAGGGCTGAAAAGGGCCGGGGAAAGAAAGGAGGGCCATTTCCCCAGAAGTCCCCAGAGGCCATTTGAGGAGACAAACGGACCTGGATTCGGTTCCCTCCTCTGTCCTCGCTGGCCCTTTGTTGTCGCCTGAAAATCATACCGAAGCTGATAACGATGGCGGTGATGGCCATCTCTTCTCTTTGCTCTCTCTCTCTCTCTCTCTCTCTCTCTCTGTGCCCCCCTCTATTTTCCCTCTACCTTTTATTCCCGCTGCGTGCATTCATCGCTTTCTCATCCCCGCCGCCGTCGCCGGTCCTCTCTACCTGTTCAGCGAAACAAGCTTTCTGCCCCCCTTGCGCCTTCCTTATTCGTTCAGTTTTTATTCGTGCAGCCACACCATGGTGTCCCACGCCGCGGAATAGCCGATCAACAAGCTCACGCAATGCGTCGCATCTCGCTGCTTTGTGAGCTTGTAGAGCAGGGTTCCCCAATAGGCGGCCCACGGGCCATTTGCAGCAACAGCACTAGTATATCGTCATTGTCGGGTGAAACTCTCGTATCTCCAAATTTGTACGTTCTTTCGCAAATCATACAAGGCCGTCGCACAAAAGTAGTGAAAACTCGCGGTGCGAGGCGTTGTGTGCTTGTAGATCGGCTGTTTTCACTAGTTTAAATCATTTTTAAAATGATAAATGCAAAACGAACGGTTTTGGACATAAAAGAGTAGCGGGAACACCACTGTCGCCCCCTGCAATGTTGTGGCCCTCGGGTTGGTAGCCTAGACATAATTTGGCCCTTGGGGTAAACTATTTGGGGAACCCTGTTGTAGAGCGTTGATTTCTGTGCGGGACACCGCTGTGCTATGAAATCTAAATCAATCCGTCCTCCCAATGGCACCACAATCTCTCTCTCTCTCTCTCTCTCTCTCTCTCTCTCTCTCTCTCTCTCTCTCTCTCTCTCTCTCTCTCTCTCTCTCTCTCTTTTAGTAATTTGCGCCGACCGGCTTGTATTCATTTATTGGCTTCTTTCTTTTCCTTTGATTTTCTTCCTTATAATCCTCCCGTTTCTCTGTCTCTGTCAATAACGTCCCTCTCTCCTTGACATCATGCAGTTCCACTGGTCCTCTGTCTTTTCTCTTCATGTTCCCTCAGCACTTTTCCCCCCACTTACGTCCCCTTATCATCATCCTCAAATCATAACCATATTGGCGCGGACCGCCTGTCGCTGACAGCTCCTAGATTTCACTCTAACACACACACACACGCACGCACACACATACACACACACACACACACACACACACACACACACACACACACACATGTGCAGGGGCGTCAATTGGGTATGGCAGGGGTATGCAGCTGCCATACCCTGTGTCACATACTAGGTGTTGTGCCTCTTGGGCACCCGTAGCTACAGTACACTTAACGGTAGTGTCGTGCAAACTTTCAGTAGATCAGTACTATGATGAATGCTATGCTACTGTATGCTACGCTGCTATTGAATAAGTAAACTCACTGAATTATAAAGTTGTTGTCAAGCCTCGTCAATATCTTACACCCTGGGTCCAGGGGGGGAAATAAAAGTTACTTTTAAATATAAATCCATGAATGTCTCTTTGTCCAAATTTCAGTAGAATAACTACAAATGCAAAATTTAACAAAATGGTAATTTAACAAGGTATTATACAGTAATTATATTCTCCACACTTGACAAAATGGTAGCCTATATTCCTGGGTTCTGCAAGTCAGCTGCACAGGTGCAATTCATTATTGTTAATTGTGGCACGCCAAGTTTAGCTGCACTTGAACAACCATTCCAGGCTGCCATATCCAGCCAAAGAAATTAACCGTAGAAACGGGGTAAAAAATAGAATGTACTTCTTAAAATAAATGTATCATGCCTGTTGCTAAGGTATGGCAACATGACTGGTGTCTCACCAGTCATGTTGCCATACCTTAGCTTTTTTCTCAACTGACGCCACTGCACACATGCGCTCAAATCCCAGCATCCCCAATTGCCCCGTCAATTGCGCGTCGTCACGGCAACCGCATGGAGTCATGCAGCCCCGTCCCGGGTCTGACATTTGTACGTATGTGTGTGTGAGTCGTGTTGAAAAGTCCAGCGTGATGATTCCAGATCACAAACGGCAGGGTCTGAGCCGGCCCTTTGTGTTTAACGCCAGATAAGAGAGCAGTGGAGCACGGGGTCAGACACACTGACATGGAGCTGCTTTTACTCTGACAAGAAGCTCCCCGAGATGCAGCCGCTGTGAAGCGCTGATGGCAGGGACGTGCTGGCCATTGGGAAAAGAGGGCCAACTCCCGAACGGCCGGTCCATTCGCGGCCGGTCCAGGCCCCGGCCATTAGGAAAAAAATTAAAATTAAATGTCGGCCTTCGTTCCATTTTGGGGGCTGGCCGGCCAACAAAGTAAATCGTCACTGTCGGGCAGAAATCTTGTATCTCCAAGTTATAAATGTGTAATTTTTTTTCGCAAAGCAAAGCCCTGCTTCATCATACAAGGCTGTCACACAAAAGTAGTGAAAACAGCAGATCACAACAGCAGATCAAAACACAACGCCTCGCACTCGCGTGCTTGTAGATCAGCTGTTTATTGTCATACCTCCAGACAAGGTCCCCCATTGGGATAACAGCGCCATCTGGCGCTGCAACAGAGTAAAACTCATAAGCTCCCGTACGAGAAATATCATTTGTCGGGAGGGCTGTCAATCACAAACGAGGGCACCGCCCCCGAGTGTATATAAGCCCTGCGGGCTATCATAACTTCCTCTTCCGCACCTCTGCTTACCTGCAACTAGAGTATCGCGAACTCAGCCATATAAGTATAATTTTCTTTAAAGTTTAGCCTAAGCGTCGGCTAGGAAGTCGGCCACCGGCCTTTATAGAATATCTCCTGTACGTCTTTATTCTTCAGTTCCAACAGTTTCGGCGTTCTCACCTGTTTCTCGCTGTAAGTTTCCAGCTTCTTCTCTGAGCTTGTTATTGTCCGATAGCCTCTTGTAGCTTAGCCTAGCTTCAAGCTATCGTTGTTCCACGGCCCTCGGCTAGCATGCTGCTATCCTTGTTCCCCTGGAAGTGTGCTCGATGCTGGAGACTTATCGATGGTGAGGACACCCACCCGCGGAATTTCCCTCGATGATCCCGCAGGCTGCTTCATGTGGTGAGTCTTTCGAGTGTTAGCAAGTGCCTTGCTTGCTCGTTCCTTTGTTTGATAGCCTCATGCTAGAAGGCCCTCACCAGGGCACTGATTGCTAGCGCGCCCTAGCTGGGTGTCACTATTTTCTTTACTTCTAGCTGGCTAGGACTTTCCAATGTTTGTCCGGTGGTTTCTCGTGTTGTCCCCGCCGCCCTGGTCTCGCCGACCAGGGCTACGGGCCTCTCCTGGCAGGTTTTGTGGGCACGCAGCGGTGCCCGCTGTTTGTGCTTCCTTCACTTAGCCTCCACTAGCCTTGTGGCCTGCCTGGTTTTCCCTCCACCGGACTCTGTTGCCTCCGGGGCTCGCGGCGCTGTACGCCACAGCGCTGCTTCTCGCCCCGGGCCGCAGCCTGCAGCCACTACGCCTATAGGGGGCTCCAGCGCGCCGCTGGTGCCCTACGGCGGACGGCTGCAACGTCACGGGACTACTTGCTGGTTCTCGCCCTCTCTCCCGCCGGTTCGGCTGGCCGCCGTCCCAGGGAGGAGAACCTGCTAGCCCGCTCGGCCGCTCCCACGCCGGGGGCGGCTAGCGGCGTGGTTTTTTCCCGCCTGCAGCCACGACGCCACGTTGTTTCTGCCTCCGGGGCTCGCGGCGCTGTACGCCACAGCGCTGCTTCCCGCCCCGGGCTGCAACCTGCAGCCACTACGCCTATCGGGGGCTCCAGCGCGCCGCTGGGGCCCTACGGCTGGCGTTCTGCAACTTCGAGGGACCCCGCCCGGCCGCTTCCACGCCGGGGGCGGCTAGCGGCGGCTCCGGTTCCCGCCTGCAGCCACAACGCCTATTGGGGGCTCCAGCGCGCCGCTGGTGCCCTACGGCTGGCGTCTGCAACTTTGAGGGACCCCGCCTGGCCGCTCCCACGCCGGGGGCGGTGAGCGGCGACGCCGGTTCCCGCCCTCTCTCCCTGGTACGGCTGGCGCCGTTTTATTCAGGGGAGAGAACCTACTGGTCCGCCTGGCTGCCCCCATGCTGGGGGTGACTAACGGCGACTTCCTCCTCCTTCCCCTTGGATTTTTCGTTCTCGGCCATGCTGGCTGAGCCCGGATCTTCCTGGCACGCTTATGTTCTGGTGGCACGCCTCTGAACAACGCTGTTAAAAGCGGGGATGAATTTGAGAGTGAGGATGAGGAGGGATGGAATTGGGTTGAAGGCTCTTCTCCCAGTATTCCTCCTACAAGTGAGTCTTGCAAGTCCTCGGTTCCACGAGGACCCTGCATCCTTCCGCCCACCTCCGCCTTTACCCCCTCTCTCCCCTCCTCCATGCAGAAGGAGTGGAATGGGTCGGCGGCGCCCCAGTACATCCCGCTCTCCCCTCCACTGTGCCAGTGGAAGGGGGCCTGGGTCTGCGGCACCCGGACTGTGGTTTTTTCCACATGGTGGGGCTCAAGGAGACCACTTACTTGCGCCCAAGCGCACTGAACACAGCTCTCCCCACAAGGCTTGTGGGAAGTGGGTGTGTTAGATGACATAGGGTTGAGGGCCTAGCCCTCCACGGGGTCTGGGTTCCGTGACGGCACACGGTCCTCCTCCCCCCGAATGCAGACGTTTGAGTTCTGTCCCACGCAGGGGAGAATGAAAATCTCTGTTGCCCAGTAGCTTTTTCCCATGTCATCAGTAAGAGTATGGTAGTCGAAACAAAACTTTTGTTTACCTACCTCTCAGTCCCTAGCACAAAGGACCCTCCTCTCTGCTTACAGCCAGTCAGTGTATAGAGACCCATGCAGGGTTCTTTATTCACTCAATGGATTACTTATTGTCCCAGTCCTGCAGACTGGTGACAATTAAAAGGTTTTCCCTGGTTTGCAATGGGCTCCACGGTTTTGCTATTAGTCACAATAACAAAGCTTCTCTTCTGTGCTATTCTCCTCTGTCTCCACTGAGCGGCACTGTCGTGCCGAGTTCAGTTCAGAACAGGAGTATGGAGTGTTATGTACAGCATCTTAACACTCTTCAGGGACGCCGAGCCGGACTCCTCCCACAGAACCTGTGGGATGAGGTGGCGTAAATGACCTTGGACTGTGGGTACAGGGGTCCCTGACTACACAGGGACCTCCTTCCCCCAGGCGCTAATATTTATTTTCCTTATTCCATGCAGGGATAATGAAAATGGTTACTGCCTCCCTTGTCCCCAAGTTTAAAAAAAAAAAAAAAAAAAAAAAAAGTGTTTTGAGCGAGCGTGGCCTGCTCACTCCTACACTTGCACGGACAACCTCTTATCGCTTGCAACCGCTCAGTGTAATGAAGCCCATGCAGGGTTTTCTACTCACTCACGATAACAGATTTCCCAGTCTTGCAGTCATGCAGACAGGTTACAATCAGAATGGGTTGCAGACATGCTGAGGTTCCCACCCATGTTAACTGCGGTTCACAGTGGTGCGGTTTCTCCTATGTGCAATTTTCCTCTGCCTACACTAAACGGCACTGTAGTGTCGATTCTAGTGCAGGACAGGAAGTGTTTCACTATCGGTGTGTGGGATTATGAGTTGGCCTAATTTTCCCTGCAAGGAACTATTAAAGGCCTCAGATCTGGTTTAAACGTTTACACGTTCTTCCCCGTGCTGGGGTAAATGTTTTTACGTAACGAACCGTATTTCGCAGAATGCTCTCTCTGTTTCTCTTTCCACCACCGTTCAACATGTTGACGTCACGTCCGTTGGCGCGGCCGTCACCGGATAAGGAGGGGAGCTTCCCGGATACGGAAGTGCTAATCCCCAACGTTCCTTCTCCCCCGTGCAACCTAACGGTTTCTCCCTCGTTTCACAGCACGTTAGCACGTTGTGTGAAACGGTTAGGTTCCGAACGGAACCCTTGTTTATTTAATACCCTTGAGGGTATTCTGATAAACATTGGAGACTGTGCAATCCGAGCAATGGGTGTTACGTCAGTAACACGTGGCCTTAGATTGTATTTCTTGAACCACCCCCGCTTCCAGCTGGGGTAATTACACTCGAGCTCGCGCTTGTAAGCAGGGGCTCTGAGTGAGGAAATAAGCTCGGTACTATGCAATGGTGCTGTAGTAGAGCTCTTACGAGACCTGAACCAGCTTGGTTTCTGGACTCGAATTTTTCCTGGTTCGTGAAAAAAGGGGGGGGGGGGGGGGGGCTGCATCCCTTATGGATTAGGGATATCACACCAACTTGGTGTTGGCCCACCTGAAGGCCTTGGGTTTTCAACGTCTTTTTGGCAAAAGTATGTTGACGCCCTCCCAGCAGATCTCCTTCTTGGGGATACCTCTGGATTCGACCACGATGTCTACCCGCCTCTCTCTGGAGGGGGTGGACAGGTTCCTGACGTGTCTTCGCTCCTTTCAAATTGGACCAAGTGGTCAGTTACAAGGAGTGTATGAAGTTGGCAGGGCTGATGGCTTCAGCGGTGCAACTTCTTCGCCTGGGCAGGTTTCATATGAGACCGTTCTGGCGGTGGACACTGACGCTCAGGATTCCTCCCCTGCAAGGGTGCAGGGAAGTGGTGGTCAGCCAGGCCTGCATGGACGCGCTGGTCCCATGGAGGGACCAGGCGTTGTTAATGAGTGGAGTCTCCATAGGCGTGGTGGTGTCACGCAAGGTGATCACCACAGACGCCAGCCGCTCGGGCTGGGACGCCACCCACGAGGGGCGCTCAGCCAGGGGTCGGTGGACCCCGGCCACGTTGGAGTACCACTTCAGTTATCTGGAGTTAATGGCGATCTACTTGGCTCTCAAGTATTTCGAACCGTTTCTCCGGGGTTGTCATGTCCTGGTCAGGACGGACGACATGGCAGCCTTGTACTTTCTCAACAAGCAAGGCGGCCTCTCCTCGCGCACGCTGGATCAGCTGGCGCGCGAGATGACTCTCTGGTGCGTACCGCGCCTGAGGTCCTTTAGAGCCTCCCATGTTCCAGGCCTTCAGAACGGCGGCGCCGATCTGTTGTCCAGGGGGGAGCCTCGCTACGAGGATTGGTCTCTCCACCATGCGGTGGTGAGACAGATCTTCTCCAGGTTCGGTCAACCTCGGTTCGATCTCTTTGCTTCCCAGGAGAACGCGAAGTGCCCCCTCTACTTCTCAGTGAGGGGACCTTCGCCTCTGGGGGTGGATGCGTTCGCACACGAGTGGCCGGAAGGCCGTCTCTATGCGTTCCAACCGCTGGAACTGATCCTTCCCACACTGGAGAGGATCAGGAGTTCCAACCTGGAGGTTCTTCTCGTGGCACCGTCCAGGGGAGTGTGGAGGTCTCTGATCACCCCACTGCTCTACCGGTCCCCCTGGCAGCTCCCCTTGCATAGGGACCTGCTGCGCCAGGCGGGGGACGATATCTTCCATCCCGACCCCCAGGCCCTAGACCTGTGGTTTTGGCCTGTGAGAGGGAGAACCTGCTAGCCGCAGGCTTCTCAATGGCGGTTGTAGCTACTTTTCAGAGTGCTAAAGCCCCCTCCACTAGGGTGGTATATGATGGAAGGTGGAATGTTTTCTTGGACTGGTGTGAGCTACAGGAGCCACCTGTGGTGGCTCACTTGGCTCCAGCCCAGAAGGCGTTAGTTTTCTTGCGGGACCGCCTGGACCTTGGTCTGGCGTTCTCTACGCTTAGGGGCTATTTAGCGGCTTTTGATGCCTGTCACCTGGGGGTGTCAGGCATGGGCCTTTCTAAATTCCCTGAGGTGGTCAAGTTCATACACGGTGTCGACCGTTTAAGACCTGTGACTAGATTTTTGTTCCCTGCTTGGGATCTACAAGTGGTTCTTGAGGGCCTTTGCAAGGCACCCTTTGAACCGATTGGGAGGACCTCTTTGAAACATTTTAGTTTCAAGACAGCTCTTTTGCTTGCCTTGTCTACGGCTAAGCGTGTGAGCGACCTTCATGCGCTCTCTGTGAGCCCTGATTGTATGAGGTTTCTCAATAATGACTCCAAGGTTCTTCTTAAACCTCAATTGAGTTTTATTCCTAAGAACCGAGTGGTCCCGAAGGAACCTGTTGTTTTGACGGCTTTCCATCCTCCTCCGTTTGCATCGGAGGAGGATAGGCGTCTTCATTGTCTTTGTCCAGTTAGGGCCCTGAAGGCCTACTGTGACAAGACGGTGGTCAGCAGGTCTACTTCTCAGCTTTTCGTGGTCATGAATGCCCGTCAGCGAAAAGCGGTGTCCAAACCCACTCTGTCGAGATGGATTGTGGATGCTGTTAGGTTGGCTTACACCCGGGCTGGGTCTGAAGTGCCGGAAGCACTTAAGGCCCACAGTACTAGGGGTGTGTCTACCTCTAGGGTTTTGTCCAAAGGTGTCTCCATTGAGGAGTTTTGTGCGGCGGCGAATTGGTCTTCGCCGTCCACCTTTGCGACCTACTATCACCTGGACGTTGCGCCTTCTGCTATGGCGCATACGGTTCTAGGTGCTGCTGCCCCGCCTACTTTGTAGTGGGGCGGCTCTCTCC